>NC_137869.1:47934105-48459105 GCF_963924005.1 Protomyctophum bolini | reverse complement strand
GTTGCTCAGCTTTCTCTCTGGGTATCTCAGTGATAGAATGCTAATGATATTCTAACATGCTAAGCTATCTCTCTGGGTATGATGGTATCTCAGTGATAGAATGCTATGAGATTCTAACATGCTAACCTATCTCTCTGGGTATCTCAGTGATAGAATGCTAATGATATTCTAACATGCTAACCTATCTCTCTGGGTATCTCAGTGATATAATGCTAATGAGATTATAACATGCTAAGCTATCTCTCTGGGGATCTCAGTGATAGAATGCTAATGAGATTCTAACATGCTAAGCTATCTCTCTGGGGATCTCAGTGATAGAATGCTAATTAGATGCTAACATGCTAACCTATCTCTCTGGGGATCTCAGTGATAGAATGCTAATTAGATGCTAACCTATCTCCCTGGGGATCTCAGTGATAGCGTTGTGGCTCAGGTCCAACACCATCAGACTGCTGAACATGGAGATGAAGGTGGGGATGCTCTGCAGTCCGGTCCGGTGGATCTGCCACTCCTGGATTTGAACCAGGTGGACCAAGGCCTTGGGTAAGGTCTGAAATATAGTCGGAAAGTAACATTATCCTCAGACTTGTTGAAACAGTTTAAACGTTCAATCTCTTATTCAGCCAGCCTGCGCCGTGTTTTCCCAGCAGGTGGTGTCAGTAGCCTACTGAGCCGATGCATGCAGCTGCAATGAGAAAACATGGCTGGCTAAATAAGACATTTCACTCGTTGTTCGTTTGTCATCCATCCATCCATCCATCCATCTTCAACCGATTATCCGGAGTCGGGTCGCGGGGGCAACAGCTCCAGCAGAGAGCCCCAGACTTCCCTCTCCAGAGCCAAAGCTCCACTGCAGTCATCGTCCGTCAGCGTTGTGCCATCGTCAATGCAGGGAATGTTTCCTTTTTAAATCAATGAAGGGTTGCTTTACTGCAGACGGTTGCGTTTGGACGGCGTCTGGACAGGGTCACCCATTCGCTCCGGGTCATTTTTTAACACTGTCCAAACGCAACGCAACACGACGCACTCAGTGGAGCCCCGGCCTTAGTAACTTCATCCTGGGGGATCCCGAGGCGCACCAAGGAACAAATTTTGCTCGATAGACAGAGAGCTTTGCCTTCTGGCTCAGTCATACATATCCATACAGTGATATGAGGTGTCAGTCATACAGTAGGGGAGAGCCGCCTTGGATGTAACGCGTCACGGTTGTAACATGGACGTTATCTCTTGATTGGTCAACGCCACCATGACGCCATCGCGTCAGTATGTGTACAGCAACGTACTCTACGTGCCCAGGAAGTTTGAAGTGTTTACCTTCATCCTGCGGGGAGCTATTGGCGAAAAACTGACTTTTTTCAAAATGCGTATAATTTTACACCTGGAGTATTTGTGTGCTACAAGTTTTTTCTTTGGTGTTGGTGAATAAAAATCCAAATGGATGTCTTCATGCTTATGTTCTTCATTAGTTTGCATCGTGTTTAGACGGAATTCACGTTCATTCTGGTCTGTAAGCAACGGCAAAGAAAACTTCGGAGGGAGGGTCAATTGTAACATGTGTTACAAATGGTCCGCTTCCATTCAATGCCATTATAAGTAATATTTACATATTTGACATATTGGCCAATATTATATGTTCTAAAATTGTATTGTATTGTGTAGTGTATTCTAAAATTAGTTTAGGGTTGTATAACATTGTACAACTCAATCAATCAAACGTTTGTTTAATCAATGTATTTCCCCATTGAACTGAAAAAAAAAGCCCAAACTGCACACCCGATACTATTTAATATTTCCCAATATGTTTGATACATTTTCTTATCACATCCATGGTATGAAAACAATGCTAAGGAGTTGCTTCAATGAAATATAATTGCTTTAAGCTGAAAACGATATGTTTAATGGTGTTTTTTAGCGTTGTTACATTTATACTCCATGCTGTTACAATTAATCCGATATGCGCAGCAAATGTAACACTGAAACAGCGTCCACGTTCGGTTTAATAACTCCCGACCTGTTTTATCAAAAAAATAACTTGAAGTGGTTTATGGTAGCTGACATGTGTAGGTCCGTTGCCTGAAAATATTACATGTGTAGCTAAACGGATCTCCGAGTAAAAAAATGAAACGTGCAAAATGTTACATCCAAGGCGGCTCTCCCCTACATATTCATACAGTGATATGAGGTGTCAGTCATACAGTACATATTCATACAGTGATATGAGGTGTATGTCAGGGAGAACGGGGTAAGATGAACCACTTTTAGCTTAAGTTGTCCTGGAAGCAAGGTTTTTTTGTGTAAAATATTGTTTTCTACTTTCCCCATGACATGTGCTAACTAACTTCACAGCCAGGTGTAAATGATGGATGCTTAGATTTAAGGTCACATGGCAACACAGTTTTCTAGATTTCTAGATGAAGGGGGTGTTTCAACTTACCCGCTGGCTCATCTTACCCCGTTCTCCCCTACATTATTCATAATTAGATAGATTACCTTCCACTCTTCTTTCTCGATCCTCAGAACCAGTCGTCCATCTTCTGTCACCACCTTCTCATTCAGTTTGGCCAAAATGATGCGGTCCTCCCACAAATGAGACAACCTGATGGATATACATGAGACAAGCTGATGAATATTGATCATACATGGTGGTCATATATGAGACAACATGAGACAATATGAGGACATTATGTGACCGTTTCTGACCGAGGTTAAGTCATTGAAGTCCGTCCGTCCGTCTGCCCGTCTGCCCCCCCCGTCCTCCCGTTTTTTTCATTGTCATATTAAAGCAGGGAATCATAGCTTCAAATTGACATCTTGGTTGTTTAGTTTGACCCACCACCACCAGTTTTGGACATATGGACATTGCAGACAGTGAGTTGAGAAAACAGGCTTGAAAGGTTCACTTCTGTGGAATCTAACATTACACCTAGCTACATGTTTAAGCATTTATTTCACATTTATATCGATTTCAGCCCTGACATTTATTTCAGACATGCTCTAGTGAAAAGTCTGCCTGTGCCATTTTTAACTAATTTTGGATTAAAACTATACAGGCTATATATATATCAGTTTAGTCTTGCGCCTGTAGCTCTGTTTAAAAAAGAGCCACATTATGATACGATCCCCCCCACACATGACAAGAAAATAAACAATATAAAACAAAAATCGTATGGAACTATGGATGCACCTGGGACGTATCCTCAGTGATGTATCCCAAGGTCATCGGGGTGTCAGGTCTCCCAACATCATACCCCTCACTCAGGTGACCCAGCCGGGGTGATCAAGTCCCGACTTACGTCCCAGTAGCTACCCTCGATCAGTCCCATTAGGGAAATCCGTTCCTCCTGAACTACTCTGCCGGGACTGGGAGGTACCATTCTGGCGCGTGGAAGGACTAGGCTCTGTGGGTTGACTCCTGTCCGGGCCCCCCCTACGTCTCACCAGGTCCACTCCTGCTCACAAAAGGTGAGAGCCGCAATGGTTCCGAAGGCTCTACCTTGCCCTTGGTGGTGCCGCAGGGCGCAGGCTCCGCTTGAGGTTTGAATGGCCCTCCTAAAGGCCTCACCGTGGGTTTGTTGGGCTTCTTCCTCACGGAAAACACAGGCTGGGGTGCCAACCCATACTGCTCCCGGGTGCCGTCTACATTCCGGCTGCCACCCGTCTCTCCGGTGGTCACCAGACTATTCCTGGTTGTCACATAGTCTATTCCTATGAGTCACTATAAATAGAAGAACTAAAACTAAAATACATCGCATGGATGCACCTGGGATGTATCCTCAGTGATGTATATACAATATAAGACAATATGAGTTATGAGACATTATGAGACAATATGAGACAGTATGATGACATTATGAGACAATGTAGAAGCCACCCTCACTGTTTTGCTTGTCTATTTATTAGTATTATTACCACAATTGTTGTAGTTATTAGCATGTTTGGGTATTGGTTTAATGGGTTATTAGTTAATTTAATTACTGTTTGGACACCAAGGGCACACCTCCCCAGGCCTAATCGATTGATGGAGAGCGTAAGTAGGCCTGGGTGATTGGGGAGCGGCATGCACCTGTTTTTACCAGACAGACATACAGACAGACAGCACAGAAGAGACAATGCCATAAGGAAGAGAAGCTGTTTGTACCCATTCTGGGCGGGAACCCCTTTTGGTGTTAGCACTATGTTATGCTTTTTGCTATTGAAAAATAGCAGATCTACAAGCTCATAGCGGGCCACCGAGTGTCGCGCTACGAGCTTGTAGGTCTGCTATTTTTGAAAAATCGAAGAACCACTGACATAGAAGCATGGCTTTTTCAGAAAACTGTCAGGACTCAGGATGTAGAAGACATTTTTAGAATCTGATCTCAGGTCAAAATGGAAAGTAAATGCAAACCAAAAATGACATTGAACCTGGGGACATGAGACGAGATGAAACATGCAGAATGTTGCCTTGGTCACTCACCTCCCCAAAGACGTTTTGTCTCTCTGCTGTTTCTGTTTCTGGATTTCTTCTGTGGTCTTCTTGATCCTGGTCTCCCACAGAGATTTGATGCTCCCCACGGAACTACAGCACACTACTGCTGCAGGCATACTGGTTCTATAGGACCTACTGGACCTGTACAGACACACACACACACACACATACTGGTTTATACTGGTTTATAATGGTTTATTACTTGCGCAAGCAGAGCGTGCAAGTACTGCGATCGGCTGGGTATGTATGTCTGCATTGTCCACCGGCCAATAATACTAATACTAATACTAATAATATATACGATTTATATGGCGCTTTTCAAGGTACCCAAAGTCGCTTTACAGAACAGAATGTCACATTCTCTCTCCCCCTCAGTCTGTGACTCCACCATGGCCACTCCCACATTCATTTCCACCACACTGCAGTCCCATTTACACACCTGTCTTCAACTCCCTCGTCAGCCCACCTGTGAACACTTTGCCAATCAACCTGCTCCTATAAAACTGGACTCTTCACAAACACTCATTGTCAGTTCATAGTTTGTTGTCATGGATGTCCTGCCTGTTCCTGTGTTGACTTGATGTCATTCTGATTCATGCCTGATTCCTACCTGCATTCCCCTGTGTAAGAAATATCCTTTATTAAATACTTTATTATTCTACTCTTGTTTGTTGTGACTTTGCCTTGGGTTCAACTCTCTGTCTACATCCGTGACAGTATGAACTGACCATAAATATGAACCCAGCAGAGTTACAATTATTCAAGAGGAAGGTGGGGGAATTTGAGAATGTTGTGGATCGTCTCGTGGCCTCTCCCCCTAACCTGCGTGCTGAACTTAAGAGGCAGATTTCAACCCAGCAGCAGTGGTTCAAAGAGAAGCCATGGGTTAGCCATTTTGTTCCTCACTTGACTGTTGTCCGTGGGAGGCTTAATGATTTTGAGACCAGCTTTCTTCCTGCTTCCCAGCCAGCTCATCACACTGTACGGCTTGGAGTGATGAGTCTGCAACCCACCAGCCTTGTTGAGCAGAATACTGCGGATTATGTGGATGTGGATTTATTAACTTATTTTCGCAGCCGTGTGAAGATTCCCGTTTATCCCGACACTATTCAAGCCAAAGAACCACTTCACGCCCCAGATCCTTATATGGGCACCCGCCTGGCTCTGGGAGGTCCCCGTAGTGCCAACAAACAGGGAAATGTCTCCCTGGGTCGCCTAGCCACCAAGCCCACCCGGCCGGCCATTTCCAGTTCAGCTCCAACCCAGCGACCTGTATCTGCTACCAGGTCTCCAGTGATGCAGTCCCGGTCTCGGCCTGCTTCCAAGCCTGCCCTTCGGTCTGCTATCCGTGTCACTCAGCCTGCTGACACCCAGCTAGCAGCTTTAGCTCCTGCAGCCCCAGCTCCAGTCCCGCCTGCAGTCCCGCCTGCAGCTCCGCCTGCAGCACCGCCTGCAGCACCGCCTGCAGTTCCGCCTGCAGCACCGCCTGCAGCACCGCCTGCAGCTCAGCCTGCAGTTCCGCCTGCAGCACCGCCTGCAGCACCGCCTGAAGTTCCGCCTGCAGCACCGCCTGCAGCACCGCCTGCAGCTCCGCCTGCAGTTCCAGCTGCAGCACCGCCTGCAGTTCCAGCTGCAGCACTGCCTGCAGCTCCGCCTGCAGTTCCAGCTGCAGCACTGCCTGCAGTTCCAGCTGCAGCACCGCCTGCAGTTCCAGCTGCAGCACCGCCTGCAGCTCCGCCTGCAGTTCCAGCTGCAGCACCGCCGGCAGCTCCGCTTGCAGTTCCAGCTGCAGCACCACCTGCAGTTCTACCTGCAGCACTGCCTGCAGTTCTACCTGCAGCATCGCCTGCAGCCCCGCCTGCAGCTTCATCTCCTCTGCCTGCGGCCCCGCCTGCAGCTTTCTCCCCTTCACCTGCAGCCCCGCCTGCAGCTTCAACTCCGCCTGCAGCCCCGCCTGCAACTTTGTCTCCACCTGCAGCCCCGCCTGCAGCTTTGTCTCCACCTGCGGTCCCGCCTGCGGCTTCGTCTCCTCCGCCTGCAGCTTCGTCGCCTCCGCCTGCAGCTTCGTCGCCTCCGCCTGCAGCTTCGTCTCCTCCTCCTGCAGCCCTTGTTCCTGCGGCTCCGCCCGCTTCAGCCCGGCTCCTGCAGCTCCTTCTGCAGCCCCGGCTCCTGCTGCAGCCCAGCTCCAGCTCCTGCTGCGTCCCGGCTCCTGTTTCCGCTGCAGCCCTGGTTCCTGCAACATCGCCTCCCGAGCCTGCAGCACCTTCGGCGTCGCCTCTGCCTGCAGCACCTCCGGCATCGCCTCCAGAACCTGCAGCACCTCCGGCGTTACCTCTGCCTGCAGCACCTCCGGCATCGCCTCCAGAGCCTGCAGCACCTCCTGCGTCGCCTGCAGCACCTCCAGCGTCGCCTCCTGAGCCTGTGACATCCCTGCCTTCGGCCAAAGTGTCTCCTGCCTCGTCTCGGCCTCCCGGTCGTCCGCCAGACGACCACTACGCCTCGTCTCGGCCTCCCGGTCGTCCGCCAGACGACCACTACGCCTCGTCTCGGCCTCCCGGTCGTCCGCCAGACGACCACTACGCCTCGTCTCGGCCTCCCGGTCGTCCACCAGACGACCACTACGCCTCGTCTCTGCCTCCCGGTCGTCCCCCAGACAACACCTCTGCCTCGTCTCGGCCTCCAGGACGCCTTCCAGATGACGTCCTGTCAGCCTCGTCTCGACCTCCACGCCGTCCCCCTGAAGTCAGCAGCTCTGCCTCTGGCCATCGTCCCGGCCGTCCTCCAGAGGTCGCCTGTTCTGCCACGACCCGGCCTCCCGCCCGTCCTCCAGACATCAACCGCTCAGCCCTGGTCCATCATTCTGGCCGCCCCCCTGAGACCACCTGCCCGGCCCCGGTGTCCCTTCTCCAGACCCCCTCCACCCACCCTGCTCATCCCTCATTAAGGTTGTGGGACGTCTGGAATCCGTCCCTTGAGAGGGGGGTACTGTCACATTCTCTCTCCCCCTCAGTCTGTGACTCCACCATGGCCACTCCCACATTCATTTCCACCACACTGCAGTCCCATTTACACACCTGTCTTCAACTCCCTCGTCAGCCCACCTGTGAACACTTTGCCAATCAACCTGCTCCTATAAAACTGGACTCTTCACAAACACTCATTGTCAGTTCATAGTTTGTTGTCATGGATGTCCTGCCTGTTCCTGTGTTGACTTGATGTCATTCTGATTCATGCCTGATTCCTACCTGCATTCCCCTGTGTAAGAAATATCCTTTATTAAATACTTTATTATTCTACTCTTGTTTGTTGTGACTTTGCCTTGGGTTCAACTCTCTGTCTACATCCGTGACACAGAAGTACAAACAATGTTATTAGAAAACTAGTTTAAAAAGGTTAAAAGGTTAAAAACTAGAAAACAAACAAAATCAAAATCAAAATGGACAAACAGAAGGGTGTGTGTGTGTGTGTGTGTGTGTGTGTGTGGAGGGGGGGGGGGGGTTAAGTAGGGAAAGCCAGTCTGAAAAGGTGGGTTTTGAGTGTGCTTTTGAACATGTCAAAGGTGCGGGCAGCTCTGACGTGGGCTGGGAGTGAGCTCCACAATGAGGGAGGGGGGCGGCCACGGCGAAGGCCCTGTCACCCCATGTTCTCTTGTTGGACTTGTGGGGTTCCAGTAGGTTGGCATGCGAGGCACACTATTTTCCGACAGCATTCTAGCCGACGGGGCAACGGTCCGCTCCGCAGCGGGGGGACCGTCGCTGCGATGCGAAAAAGCGATGGTCCGACATGCGCTGCTCCCGTGCTTGCGGTTAGGGTTAGGTTAGGATTGAGGTTTCGGATCAATATGCTGTCGGGAAAAAGACCTGCACCCGGTTGGCATGCAGTGTTTTTTTTTTTTTTAAGGTTTTTTTTTTGCGGCTTAGGCCTTTTATTGGTTTTTTGAAGGGACAGACAGTAGGCTGACAGGAAACGGGAGATACTGTAGATGGGGGAAGACATGCAGTAAAGGCCGTGTCGGGCTCGGGAGTCGAACCCGCGGCACACTGCGACTGGATTACCAGTCGGGTGCCCAGACGGTTACGCCACCGCCTGGGCCAGGCATGCAGTGCTTGACCTGAGGGAGAGGGTGGGAGCATGCAGGTGTTGTCTGAGTTCAGAGAGGTAGAGGGGGGCCTCGTTGTTGAGAGCTTTGTAGGTGGTGGTAAGTAGTTTGAAGTCAATTCTGAATTTGACTGGGAGCCAGTGAAGTTCACGGAGGACAGGTGTGACGTGGTCCCTAATATGATGTATTGTATGTCTATATTGTATATGTCTGTGTTGTACACTGGCCAATAAGCGACCACCATTCTGCACGCACGCACACACACACACACACAGTAAGTATAGATATGCGAGGTCTATTACATGAATGGATGGAATGTGTTTATAAGCTGAAATAACATGTTTATGAGCAGATATAAGATGTTTATTATAGCTGAAATAAGATATTTATAAGCAGATATACGATGTTTAAAGGAGATCTAAATATACAGTATACAGTAAGCAGCTATAAGCTATTTATAAGCAGATATAAAGAGATCTATAGTGCACCATACTGCAAGACCAGAGCAGTGCAGAGCAGTCAGGCATTATCTGTGGATGCCTTTGGTTGTGCACTGACTTCACCTCTACTGTATAACAATGCACAGCCAATAAGACCCGGCCCACAACAGCCAGTCTGCCAATCGGGCTCAGCCCATATAGATATTGACGCGGTAGGTTGTGCGTCGGTCTGGCGAGTGGGAGACTGCAGTGGTTCGATCCCAGCTAAGGGCGACGTGAATCGGTACAGTCACATCACGAGAGAACATGTTTATATTGCATACGAAAACATACATTCACATTGTGTAATATACCCAGGAATCAAACTACATGGAAAGCCAACATCTTAACCACTGAGCCAAAGGCAATTGCCTATATGGCTTGGGGGAGATATTAGACTTTTAAGGCCATCAGGCACTCTGCTACACTTGCCTGAGAGACCATTATGTTCACGACAATGACAAAGCAAGTGTCAAGATACTCAAAATATTATTAAAAAAAAACAGTTCACTATATACTCACCTCTTGGGTCAAGTTCATGAAACTATCTGAAACCTATGAAAAGGTTTAATCTGCGACACAAGTACAGCATAGTAGTGGTGGTGGTCAGCTGCTTCATCTCTCTGCCAGTCAGCTACGGTGACAAAGTAGTCCTTGTCCTGAAAAACCTTGAAGACCCCTCAGAGTAGACCCTTCTCAGTCTCAACGTCCAGTCACCCCCTCCACACACACATGGTATGATGGTAGTGTGTTGTCAGTTAGTGTATAGCATGTGTGTTAGTTAGCAGTTTACTAAGTTTAGTGTTTAGTGTGTGTGTGTGTGTGTGTGTGTGTGTGTCGTAAATGAGGTTAACGTGTATGTGTGAACGTTGAACAGCCTGCATTCTCCTCTAGACTGTAACTCAACCCCCGAGAGGTTCTAACTTTAGCCCGGAGTCACCGCAGGAACCCAGCTGGGTGTGTGCGTGTGTGTGTGTGTGTGTGTGTGTGTATGTGTGAGTGAGACAAATTCCAGACCAGGTCACTCTGTGACAATAGGTCCTTGGGGGCATTATTCTTTGCAGTGGTGCATGGGACAAAGTATATAGCCTAGAACCCGTGGATCCCGACCCCTCGGGGGGGGGGGGGGGGGGGGGATCTAATGATTAGATCTGGTTTCAGTATTCATTTATGATGTATTTTCACTATTATTAAGGCTATTTTTGGCCAAAGCATTCCCGGGAGTCCCCCAGCCAAAAATGTTGAGAACCTATACCACATGTTGTACGTAAGTGAAAATATCAATACTAAGAAATACTCTGTTACAAGTATAGTCTGGAATTCAAAATGTTGGCTTACTGTAAAAGTGCAAAAGTATTGGCATCAAAATGTACTTAAAGTAGAAAGTGCTCATTATGCAGAATGTCTCATTACATTTTCAAATGTTTAAATTGGTCCTCACTAATGTGGATAAATGATGAGAAACCTTATTATTTTTTTAACAAGTGAAATAATAATAATAATAATAAATTATACATAACGAAAATACATCGCATGGATGCACGTATCCTCAGTGATGTATCCCAAGGTCATTGGGGTTTCGGGTCTCGCGAATATCATACCCCTCACTCGGGTGACCCAGATCAAGTCCCGACTTACGTCCAAGTATACCTACCCTCGATCAGACCCACTAGGGAAAGACAGATTCCCCATCAATGATGTCGCTGTGACACAGACCGGGGAGAAAATAATTGTGGTATTTTATCATGATCATTAGTGAGGACCAATTATATGAAGGTATACTGAAAAGTGTAGAAGTGGTCCTTTAAACCATTTATTTATGGTTATATTCTTGTTCTTCTTATATTGGACTGTAGCCTATGTACAGTTATATTTGAAAATGTGTACGAGTAATCTACAGAAATGTGTTTTGCCTAAATCGGCCTCCTGGTGGCGCTATAACAGTCCGTTGAGGAATATTTGGGGCAGAGGTTCGTGTTGGCATCCAGGGAGTGTGTGTGCAAAGTTTGGCATGGATCGGGCCAACGGTGCCGGAGATTAGCTGATAACACACACACACACACACACACACACACACACACACACACAAACACACACACACACACACACACACACACACACACACACACACACACACACACACACACACACACACACACACACACACACACACACACACACACACACACACTCTCCCTCCATGCCTTCGGCCTGGTGGAGACAATAAAATACTAAAAAGGCCAAGGTGGAAGGGAGAAATAAACAAATAAATGAATTATCCACATCTTGGCAACATCGCCTTGGTAAACAGTGGCACCTAGGGGATTAATAGGTTCATTGCACTTTAGTTTGTTTTTAATTTAGCCTTTAAAAAAAAAGGAAAACCAAACCCCAGACACTGAGGTTCCCTGTTCATAAAAATAATAAATAACATCACCATGAAATAATCATATATTTCATGGTACATAAACACATCATTAATATACCATTATGAAGAAAAAAATAATCTTTAAAACATTAATTGAATTACAGTCACCAATATAAATACATGTAGCCTATTGAATACCAATATAATAATGTAACTTTAAATATACAAGTACGTCCAAATTATTTTTAATAATAAACAGCTATAAACGGATTTGCTGTCACTTTTTATTATTATTATTTTTTATCAAAGGTGGGAGTATTTGTTCTAATTTATGCTCCTTTATCATATTTTAATTCCATCAGATCGATGTGGTATAAACATATATTATATATTTTCTTTTCGCAGATAAGTAAGCCTGGCATAATCGGATAATATGGCAACTAACAGAGGTCTGCTCAAGGCAGAAGGCAGAAGTCGAAGCATCCTGGTTTAAGTTCTAGTTGAACGCCACTGCAGCGGGTTCTAACCTAAAAATAGCATTGCCTTGCTTGCCTTTGTCATGGCAAAATAAGTTCCCCATGCCCAGGGACGTCACATCCGTCCCTGAGACCGGAAGTGTCGCTTTGCTCGGCGCAGAAGAAGAAGTGGGAGCGCTCCCTGATTGGCCGTTGAAAGAGGCGTGCAGGTGGTGACGTCCGAAGGAGAAGGGAAGTCAAGATGGCTGCGGTTACCAGATGCTCTCTAAGTCTAGTCAGACGACTGGTGAGTTTATTTTAATGCTTTTATTAATGTTTAATTATGTTTCATGTGTTTCATATGTTTACAATGTGGACAGTGTGCGCATTGCAGTCTCCGTGTCAGCTGGCATCAGGATGCCAGTCTGTGTGTGTGTGTGTGTGTGTGTGTGTGTGTGTGTGTGTGTGTGTGTGTGTGTTGTTGGCACACAGACTGGTGAGAAGAAATAGGCTACAGAGTTTATTTACACTTTTACATGTTTTTATGTTTAATTATGTTAAGTATGTTTATAATGTGGACGGTGTGGGCATTGCGGTGTCCGTGTGAGCTGGTACCATGATGCCAGTCTCTGTGTTGTTGGCAGAGGGCAGCAGGGTTGGCATGGAATGGACATGTAAATACCTTGTGTGTGAGTGTGTGTGTGTGTGTGTGTGTGTGTGTGTGTGTGTCACATTTTTATTTATTTAAGTAAAAGTATCACTTCTGCAACAGAAAAAAACACTCTGTTACAAGTACAAGTGAAGTCAAAGTCCGGAATTCAAAATGTACTTGAGTAGACTAGAAGTACAGTGTTGTTGGCATAAAAATGTAAGTGTTGTTGGCACACGGAGTAGAGAGGACAGGGTTGGCATGGAAATGAATGCTGTGCAATGTAAATACTTTGTGTACATTTGTGCAAGTTAAGTATTTTACTTAAGAATTCTGCAACACAGAAACACTGTTGCAAGTCAAAGTTTGGAATTCAACTTGAGTAGAAGTACAACAGTGTTGGCATCAAAATGTACTTGTCTTGGAAGTTTTACCAAAAGTAAAAGTACTATAAACTCATTGTGCAGAATGTCCCATTTCAAAATGAGTTAAAAATGCATGAAATATGTTTTCATGCCAAGGACCCCCAAATTGACACTAATTAGGCTGTGGACCCCCATTTGAAAAGATATGCCTATTCAAGGATCCCCAGTTTGACTTGTAAACTCAGACCTGTGAGGTTCAATTTGGTTCCATTTGTACCTGCAAGGGTCCATTTGGTTCCATTTGTACACTCTCAGTTACACACCTGTATGGGTCCCATTTGCACACTGTCCAATAGGGGTGCAACGGTTCAGTTAGACCACGGTTCGGTTCGAACCTCGGTATGGGGGCCACGGTTTCGGTTCGGTTTCGGTACAGTAAAAAAAAATACCCCCTTGTGAAGTGATCCCCAGGAACGCGCCCTACTGTACCCTCTACTGTACTGTACTGTACTAGTGTCACTGTACTGGCACACACGAAATCATCATATATACAGTTAATAATGTGCGTGTGTGTTAGGTTGTGCACAGGTGGTGAAAAACAACCACGCTGTTTTCATGCTCATACCCAGCCAGCCAGCCAGGCAGTGGCTTGCACCACTCAAAAAAGTTTATTTATAGCATTTTCTTTTCTTCTCTTTTTTTAGCATATATTATTTTATTAGGCATTTCTGCCTTTTCATTATTTTAAAGGGGGAAAAATACCTTATATTGCTATTTTAATGTGCCTCATCATTATTTTCAAGGGGAAATAAATGCACCTATGCGCTCACACGGGGCATTAAGCACATGCAGGAAAGAGGAGAGGAGAGTGCCTCCTGGGAGGGGAGTCATTCACAGTGAATGCGTCGTGTCTCAGAAAAATAGCCTACAAAAGTTTACAATAAGTCTACATGAGGATTTAAGGATATTATGCTTATATTATTAGAAGAAGGGCTTCTATCTACAGTCATGGATTGGACATGGGAGTATTTTGTTGGTACTTTTCTGACGGAATGAATGTCCTGCTGCGGGTTGTTTATGCTCTCACTCTCCCTCTTAATTAGCACTCAAACAGCGAGTGCAGATGCAGAATCAGATCTGAACAAACTTACAACGACCGTGCTTAGAAGCCTGTTGGCGCGAGGTTACTCCGCTGTGTGTGTCTCTGTGTATGACGATCAATAATTATTCCAAGAACGACGTTTAAAGACGAGTGCTGGATTCTCCTCATCATGCCGTCTCTCTCTCTGTGTGTGTGTGTGTGTGTGTGTGTGTGTAGGGGTGGGCCGACAGAGTGCTACACTTCTGTGACCGAAAGAGTGCTAGACTTCTTAGTAGGACGGTGTGTGACCGATAGAGTGCTAGACTTCTAAGTAGGCCAGTGTGTGACCGAGAAATACATTCTTCGCAGCTGTAATAAATGAATTAATGCAAACCGAAATAGCGCGGTTCATTAGAGCGCATTGAACCGTGTATGTGGAACCGAACGGTTCGGTTTTCGGTTGAAAACCGTTGCACCCCTACTGTCCAATGGGTCTATGCATAGCGCTTTGGATAAAAGCGCTATACAAATGCACCATTTAACATAGTGTAATAGTGTTCTAGTTTAGTTGCAGTTAACACACAAACAGGAATGCATGTACAGTAGGTGTGTGTAGAGCAGTGGTTCTCAAACCTTTTAAGCTCAATGGCACCTATGAATAATTGATAATAATCCACGGCATCCTGAATGACTGCTGATGTTTAGAACCGTATGTCATATTGTACAATATATTATCTACTTTACAATATAGTTTTATTCCATAAAATATGGAATAGTTGATTAGTTGTGACAATGACCAATAGAATGAGCTATACGAATTATCAATTTAAGAAAATGTTTAAAGATTATATACATTTATTAACTATATAATCTTTAAACATTGATATTTATATCAAACATTATTATAAACCTTTTATAACTCATTATGGACACTAGGTGATCTACAGGCTCAATAGCAGATCAACAAGTTCATAGTGTGGCACAGAGTGCCGCGCTATGAGCTTGTAGATCTGCTATTTTGGTTTTTGGGGGTCCGCGGCTAATTATATATAATTTTTGGGGTCCTTGACATGAACCAGTTGAACCCCATCATCCCTATTCTGGGGGGTAGCATTCACCAAAAATAGCCGATCTACAAGCTGATGCGTTGTGAGTAGGGATGCAACAATACCAATACCGATGTTTAAAATAACAATTTAGCCAATAGTCGATACCGATAGCCGCTATATGTTTATTTAGTTTTTCTTGTTTTTATTTCCCCCTTTTGTGCCAGAGAAACAAATACATATTCATATTCAATGCAAGAAATACATGTTCAGAATCTACAGCTTGGTAGACTACATATAACCAACACACTAACATATCCAATGCAAAATGTATGCTTATCGACAACAGATAAACATCGGCTACTGCCTTCGGTTAATGTCACTTTTATTTGCTGATACTGATATTGACCGATAATAGCAATATCGGCCAATTACCGATTATGTGGCCGATACTGTACATCGGTGCATCACTAGTTGTGAGCTTGTAGATCTGCTATTTTTGGTGTACCGAGGGCTAAAAAACAACGCACCAAGAATTCAGTCTGTCTAGAGGTTCGTCGTTGGCATCCAGGGAGTGTGTGTGCAAAGTTTGGCATGGATCGGAGATTAGCCACACACACACACACACACACACACACACACACACACACACACACACACACACACACACACATGTATTCTGAAGGCCTATTCATAGGATTGTCGGTGGTGAGGTGACCACCGATCCTGTGGTGGGCTGAAATAACGTTGAGCGGTGGTGAGTAAAAACAGAGAGAAAGGCTGGAGGAAAAGAAAGGCGGTGGTTTGCTCTTCACCGCGGCTCGTGACGTCATGTTGTAGTTCGGTGGTCACCTAACCACCGAAAATCCAGACTATGTATGAGCCTTCAGACACCCCTGGGCTTGTGCCACGGTTCTCACAGCACCCTAGGGTGCCACGACATCCACTTTGAGAAACCCTGATATACAGCCCTAGACTAGACAATGTCTAGGGCTACATTTCATGTATTTCCAGACACAACGTTATTGTTTTGCATTGTTATAATGTATTTATGTAGGCCTTGCGGGTCTTTGCATGTGTCCAAGACAAATTTCTCCCCTGGGAGACAAAATAAAGTAGCCTTGAACCTTGATACATATAGCCATAGATCACTCCTATCCTAGAACGTCTGTGATATTTCGTACATTTCATGTATTCCAGATTCACAGCCATTATAGATCGCTCCTATGCCTGCCCAGGTATAGCAGAATGATCTGGGCGAGATTTAAATAATTCATTCCTGCAACTTGGAGTCGGATATTATTCTCTAGTTCAGTACACCACCAGGGCTTCTTAAAATGGGTGCCGCGAGTCCACTTAGTCCAGGGGTGTCTCAGAATCCTTTGATAATATTTGGAATTCATTAACGTCACTTCAGTTTAACCGCTTTTTAGACCCTTTGTAGTTAGTAAAACGGACCCGAGTTAAACGGTGTACTTGGCAGGGCTCAAGATTAACGGCGTCCTGACATCCCGGGGGCCTATAAAATATATATTTGGGCCGATTTAAAATATCTCATTCGGGATGGTTTCGGGACTAGAGCACTGAAAATGCGCATGTCGTGCGCACCGACGAGACTAGCAGCGCTGCATAAGACACAGACGCAAGTGACACAGACTGACACGGGAGCGAGCCTGCCTCAAATCCCGACACAACTTATATTAAAGTAAAATAAGAGCGTATTGTTAATATAGTTCGCTGCAATTTAATGATCTGCTTGCCAGAGTCTCATACTCGCACACCCCACATTCACATACCCACCACACCCGGATGGTACAGACTGTGTTCCTCGCATCAAGCTTGTGGATCTGCTACTTTTGATGCTGTAGTGTCGCATGTGCCAAACAAACAAAACGATTGAACCCGTCCTACAACAGCCAAAACATTCTTTCATCTCAGACCAGCTTGAACTTAACCCTACGGGGGGGGCGAATGTCTGGGGGGAATCCCAGACATTTTTTGCCTTGTATTAATTATTTTGCCGTTTTTATACAATGCCCTAACCCCTACAAATGTGTTATTTAGGACAGCAAACACACACACACACACACACACACACACACACACACGCACTACAGCCGTACAGCAAGTCATCATGTCACAATAAGATGATTACAAACTACAGTCAGAACTTAAGCACACCAAGTTACAACAACAACAACCGCCATTGGCAGGACACTGCAATCCTGCAAGTTTGTTTATTTACCTGATTGCTGTCAGTGTTGCCTAATGGTTCACTTTTAGAAAACTGTGGAAATAAGTAGGCTAGTTCATTGCAGAGGGGCGGGCTGGCGGGCGCATCATGAATGATTATAATCAAAATAGTAAAGTTTACTGAAAAGCGTCAGCAGGATTAACAACACAGCAGCATGTACATAAGAGTCACAACAACTCACGTATAGTCACTCGGAGACGACCTGCTTTACGGCAGATTTGTAACCATAGTGATGCCGGTGTCTTAAAGCAGGCGTTCTCAACATGTGGGTCGCGACCCCCCCGGGGGGGCCCCCCATTTACGCCGTACATGTCTCAGACATAAATGCTTATAATGAGTATAATGTGTATTAGCCTATAGTTTTATCAAGAGAACTTGGGAGCATTTTGACAAAATCTGTGTATTTCTCTATCTACAGAAGAAATATGAAGCCAAACAAACGTACTGCATTTATTGTATACCCTATTTTTTTATTTAAGTTTAAAAATAAATCACACCCTTGTGCAGTGAGTGGCGCTCTTATTATCGTACAACATCACCAGACACATAGGGCGTAATTTCTCCATTCATTGTCAATGGCATTTAATGTTTGTGTTAGGACAAAAATCTACACACTACAGCTGAATATAGGAGAGGCTAGCGCCTAGCGCCCCTCAAAAAATGCAGTTATTAATTTTGTACCCTTTTTTTCCCCCCGGGACTGTATACATACGGTTCAAATTGTATTTTGGGACGGTTCCACTGTTGTGTTGGGTGGGGATATGGGCTAAGTATTATGGGATAAGTGCTTTTATAACACTTGCTATGCATCCCATGTGTACAGTACATCCCACTGTTTCTCAACCAATGGTCCATTTACTACTACTTTCCTAATTATTTCCTAATAATAATGACTCGACCAGACAATCTGGTGCACTTCTTCCCCCTCTTGAGATTCTAACTGCCTTTGGCTCTGCACTGTCTGTCTGCACTCTGCAGCCTGCGTGGCTCTGCACTGTCTGCACTCTGCAGCCTGCGTGGCTGCGTTGTTCTGCACTGTCTGCACTCTGCAGCCATGCGTGGCTGTGTTGTTCTGCACTCTGCAGCCTGCGTGGCTGTGTTGTTCTGCACTGTCTGCACTCTGCAGCCTGCGTGGCTGCGTTGTTCTGCACTGTCTGCACTCTGCAGCCAGGCGTGGCTGTGTTGTTCTGCACTGTCTGCACTCTGCAGCCTGCGTGGCTGCGTTGTTCTGCACTGTCTGCACTCTGCAGCCTGCGTGGCTGTGTTGTTCTGCACTCTGCAGCCTGCGTGGCTGCGTTGTTCTGCACTGTCTGCACTCTGCAGCCTGCGTGGCTGTGTTGTTCTGCACTGTCTGCACTCTGCAGCCATGCGTGGCTGCGTTGTTCTGCACTGTCTGCACTCTGCAGCCTGCGTGGCTGCGTTGTTCTGCACTGTCTGCACTCTGCAGCCTGCGTGGCTGCCAGGGATTTTTGCCTCTCCCCTTCCCATTGGCCAAAGGGAGCTTTGCCATTGCTTGCTGTCCCATTGGCTAGAAGCAGCCAATTACAACTAGGTCGCACAATGGGCGCTTACATTTCATGAGCGTTCATAGGTCATGTTTCACGTGACAAAACAAATCCTACATTATTAAATGCATGGCCATGGACCACCTGTGGTGAGCTTGTTGATCAGCTATTTTTGGTGAATGTTCCACCCAGGATAGGGATGCTGGGGTTCAGACCATAGACTGTAAAAAAATATAGACAAAGCGTTCTCTGGGTCTGATATGGACGTAAGATGAAGCCAGTCAGTCCTTGAATTGAAAATCGCCATCTTTGTAGATCCGTTTGCGCCCAGCTGGCCATTGGCTGGCCCAGACAACGAGGCGGGACTTCCCCCCTTCTTCTTTGTTGGTTTTTATTTTGACTCGAACGGGGGGTGGCTCCCGATCATAGACTGTAAATGTAAAATGTAAATATAAATGGGACCATCATTTTCCAAAAATAATTTTATGACATGAGAAATGAGACTTTAAACTAGTGACTGGAAGCAGAAAGTATTCATGACCATGTTTATTAAGGTAATACAGTCTAGGTGAAGTTGGGCCCAAATACATGGACCTCTATGGAGCTATGGTTTTTTTTGGGCCCAATGACAGCGCCACAACAGGCCATTATATGAACTTTCAGGAAGTCCCGATTTCCTTAGTGGATTCACAAAATATCTGTCTGACTGCTTCCCTGGTTCAGACCTGTGCTTAAATAAAGTTACTTCACCTCAATTTACAATGTAGGCATTTATCAGACGCTCTTTAATCCAGAGCGATTTGCAGTAAGCAAGAACACAAGGTAATACATCAAATCATCATCATACTATAATTCTAACAATGTCTGTCTGTGTCCGTGTGTGTGTGTGTGTGTGTGTGTCAGAAACATTGCCAGCTCCTTACTGCCTGCACCAATCACTCCCACTTTTCACACAGGCATTGACCATATGGAGGGCGTAACGAAGCCCTTTTTTCGATTTGACACATTAATGATTAATTAATGTATTAGTCAATTACAAACGCACCCGGGCGCAGTACCCCCCACGGCCACAAGGGGGGGAGGGGCAAAAAAACGGGTAAGGGCTAGTACATAAAAATGGTCAAGATTCATAAGCAAGCTGAGAACCTAATATCTGTCTTAACAGTAGATTGTCTGTACAGTGAAGCTATAAGTGTACATTATAGACGGCTGAGTCTACATAAAATGCTAAATTATAAATCATGTGAGAATTTTGGCTGGTTGAAGATCAGCATTCTGGATCAATTGGAGAGGCTTAAGTGCATATGCCGTTAAGCCAGTAAGGAGAGAGTCAGGTTTTGATATGACTTGATGGATGGATAAAGGCTCATTCATAGTCTGGATTTTCCGTGGTGAGGTGACCACAGCTCCGGTGGTGAGGTGACCACCGGAGCTGAAATAACGTTGAGCGGTGGTGAGTAAAAGCAGAGAGAAGGGCTGGGACGGTGGTTTGCTCTTCACCGCTGCTCGTGACGTCATGTTGTAGTTCGGTGGTCACCTCACCACCGAAAATCCAGACTATGAATAACGCTTACTGATTCCTGGGTGAGGAAGGGTCTACTATAAATTAGTGATCGACCGATATGGATTTTGGCCGATATATCCGATCACCGATTAGTGGACAATCAAAAAGCCCGATAGCCGATATTATGACCGATTATGAATAGTAAAAAAAAAAAAAGTAAAAAAAGTAAAAATAACATAACTTTCAACACAAGAATTCCTTTAAATGTATTGGAGAACATTTATTGCTTAGCAAGCACAAGAACAACAACATTGTTTTCAGTTACTTCAGTAACACTCCCCCCCCCTCCCCATCAAATGCATTTTTGCATTTTTTAAACAAGTGCAATGTACTGTAGCACAGTAGCAGCGGGACATTCAACACAGTGACAACATTGTATTCAGTTACTTCAGTAACACTCCCCCTCCCCCCCCCCCCCATCAAATGCATTTTTTAAACAAGTGCATTTTTAAACAAGTGCAATGTACTGTAGCAGCATGGAACATTCAACACAGTGAGTAGTACAGTAAACTAAAGTGCAGGCTGTGTTTAGTACAGCAACAGACTCCAACAGAGGTTTTTTGGTTATTTTTTTTCACAGCAACAATTCTCATAAATAACTACAATTGTCTTTACAGCAGTTATACAACAGTGAACATTAAATCACATAAGGTCCAATGTTTCTTTTCTTTACACCAGCATTCCTCAAACCACAAATGGTCCCAAGCAGTAGTAGTTACTTTACTTAAAGTATTTTCTTAAACAATTTAACTTAAGTTGGAAATTTAGGCTGTAACTCAAACTAAAAATAACTTCAAATGAAGCTGTAAACAATGAGGCTGCATTTTAAAACAAGACCACCACAAGTCAAGTCCCTGCCATCATCCCCTCAGGCTCAATACTCCCAGTTCAGAAGCACCAGGTTGTGGTGCAGAAAGCACAGTTGTTCTGCATGCTCTCCAGTGAGCCGGTTCCTTTTTTTCTCATTGATTGCAGCGACTTCACTAAAGACACGCTCACTTGGTACGGAGGAAGGTGGTGGGCAGAGATACTTTCTAGCTAGTGGTGCAAGAAGCTTGAAGTGCTTTTCATTCTGGCTCCACCACTGCAAAGGATCACCTGTTAGCCTGTCAATCACTGGCTCTCTTACGTAGCGCTGTAGCTGTTCATCAAGGTCTTCTTTGTCTGATGGGCCAGCCACCACATGGCGCCCTAGCAGAGACTGGTACATGTCATCAATGCGGCAACGAGGTGTCTGCTGTGCCTCTGTCCGTTGCCTTTTGTGGGTCCCAGGGCCATCACTCCCATGTGCTGAATCCTGCTGTCCCTCCTCATCTTCAGATTCCTCATTTGAAGCAGCAGTCTGATCAACTTCCATTTCTTGTTCATCCTCTTTCAGCCATTCTTTGGCTTTGGTCATTGTGGTGTCAGAGGAGAAGGCATGACACTTGTAGCGGGGATCTAAGAGACATGCCAGCACCACATGTTTTGTTTCTTCCAATGTCGAGTAACGTCTAACAAGGCTGTCCCTCATGGCTTCTCTGACAGTTCTGATGCCTTTCCCAGACTCCTCTTCCTCTTCAAGCAGCATCTTCAGTACCATCACACTGGGAATGATGCAGGAAACGGAGGACTCATAATGGCTGACTTCCAAAGTCACTTTCTCTATTGGGAGGAGAGTGTCAATTACATTTGTCACAATAGCCCACTGATGAGCTTCGGGAATTGTGAACCCTCCGTGGTCACTGGAGTAGATGCTGAGGGCATTCTTCTGCTCGAGCATTCTTTGCAGCATGTGGAGCTCTGAGTTCCATCTTGTTGGGACTGCCTGGATGATAGTGTGTTGCACAATACCAAGGTCTTCTTGAATGGCCTTCAGACGTTGCTTGGCAAGGACGGAGTGATTGAAATGGGTAGCACATTTTTTCAGGATGGCTATGACGTCGATAACTGCTCTCTGACATGACAGGCCATCACGCACCACCAGTTGTAGTGTGTGTGCTGTGCAGCCGAAGTGTGGCAGTTCAGCAACCTTCATTGCCTTTACAACATTGGCTCCGTTGTCTCGCAGAACAAGCAGTACACGGTCTTGGTCGATACCCCAGGAGTCAAGCATGCCCAGGAACACTTCTTTAATATAGAGATGTGTGTGGGACCCCACCATCACCTTAGTGTTTAACACCACCTGCTTTCTGCTCCATTTCTGGTCAATGAAGTGGCATGTTAGGCTCATCAGCGACTCTGTTGCCCCAGACCAGCAGTCTGTAGTGAAGGCGAGTGAGTGACCAGTAGGGGTGCAACGGTTTTCAACCGAAAACCGAACCGTTCGGTTCCACATACACGGTTCAATGCGCTCTAATGAACCGCGCTATTTCGGTTTGCATTAATTCATTTATTACAGCTGCGAAGAATGTATTTCTCGGTCACACACTGGCCTACTTAGAAGTCTAGCACTCTATCGGTCACACACCGTCCTACTAAGAAGTCTAGCACTCTTTCGGTCACAGAAGTGTAGCACTCTGTCGGCCCACCCCCTACAGTGTACACACACACAGAGAGAGAGACGGCACACACACACACACACACACACAGAGAGAGAGACGGCATGATGAGGAGAATCCAGCACTCGTCTTTAAACGTCGTTCTTGGAATAATTATTGATCGTCATACACAGAGACACACACAGCGGAGTAACCTCGCGCCAACAGGCTTCTAAGCACAGTCGTTGTAAGTTTGTTCAGATCTGATTCTGCATCTGCACTCGCTGTTTGAGTGCTAATTAAGAGGGAGAGTGAGAGCATAAACAACCCGCAGCAGGACATTCATTCCGTCAGAAAAGTACCAACAAAATACTCCCATGTCCAATCCATGACTGTAGATAGAAGCCCTTCTTCTAATAATATAAGCATAATATCCTTAAATCCTCATGTAGACTTATTGTAAACTTTTGTAGGCTATTTTTCAGAGACACGACGCATTCACTGTGAATGACTCCCCTCCCAGGAGGCACTCTCCTCTCCTCTTTCCTGCATGTGCTTAATGCCCCGTGTGAGCGCATAGGTGCATTTATTTCGCCTTGAAAATAATGATGAGGCACATTAAAATAGCAATATAAGGTATTTTTCCCCCTTTCAAGTTCAAAATAATGAAAAGGCAGAAATGCCTAATAAAATAATATATGCTAAAAAGAGAAGAAAAGAAAATGCTATAAATAAACTTTTTTGAGTGGTGCAAGCCACTGCCTGGCTGGCTGGCTGGGTATGAGCATGAAAACAGCGTGGTTGTTTTTCACCACCTGTGCACAACCTAACACACACGCAGATTATTAACTGTATATATGATGATTTCGTGTGTGCCAGTACAGTGACACTAGTACAGTACAGTACAGTAGAGGGTACAGTAGGGCGCGTTCCTGGGGATCACTTCACAAGGGGGTATTTTTTTTTACTGTACCGAAACCGAACCGAAACCGTGGCCCCCATACCGAGGTTCGAACCGAACCGTGGTCTAACTGAACCGTTGCACCCCTAGTGACCAGCATTCTCTGGTTGGATCAGTGCTTTAACCTTAGCAACTAGCTTTTCATTAAGAGATGGCAGCATATTTGTACGATAATACTTGTCGGTTTTCAGCATGTATCTGGGTTCAGCTCTTGCCATTAAGCGCCTAAACCCAGGATCAGACACCATGGAGAAAGGTTGGTTGTCAGTTACCATCATTTCAATTATTAATTTGTCAAATTCTTTACATCTCTTATCTGAATTCTCCCACGGTCTTTGTTTTTCAAACTCATGGACTCATGGTAGACTGAGAACTTTCAGTTTCAGCCCGTCTCTGCTCTTCTTCTCTCTTTCTTTCTTTCTTTTTTGCGTCAATGTGCAGTTGCTTGTGACTGTTTTGAAGATGGTTCCAAAGATTTGTCGTGTTCTGATTTTTTTTTAAAGCTGATCCTGTGCTGGGTTGTTCATTGCAAGTATCGCAGATTGTTGTGCCTGTTGCCGATTTTGTGAAGTAGTCCCAGACTACACTTCTACGCCGTCCTGTAGGAGCCATCTACAATAACAGGAGGTTGAGAGAGTCAATGATTATTTTTTTGTAATAATAAACATTTACAAACAAGTACATAAATACTGATAATGGCCCTCTACAAGCCTCATTAAAACATTGTGAGCTTGTAGATGTATCACTATTCTGTAGTCTTCTTGTATTCTTATGTGACCTTATATAAATGTGCTACCCCAGGTAGCACATTTATATAAGGGTAACATTTTCTATGTAACACTACATGGCTAGGTTCTATGTAACGGTGTTACATTGAATCTCGTGACCCATACAATTGTGCTCCCTCGTCTGATTTGGGGCAAAATGGCTGCCCCCAGTACTTGTTGCACAGTAGTTGTTGACTAGAAGCTCGACCGGCCGCACATTTCATGTATGCGTCGATAATAATCATGCGTTTATAAACAAAGCAGTTCAGTAAAGTTCTCTTACTTTGTGGAAGAAGAAGAATGTCCGTCTCCTTTCACTCCGTTGATGGCGGTGGAACTGCAGCACACCGTGGCTTCCCCTCCTGTGAGACGAGATAAAACATTCGGAAGCGAGTCAGCATGCAGTCAGTCACATAATGCTATTATATTTTACATGAGCGTTACATTACAACGAACGGATTACCTGAAAAACAAGCTCCGTGTTGCTTCTTGGAGAAGTTGAACTGGTGAGTGTTTAAGGCGGATTGTGATGGCTCATGGCTGGAAAGTTTTCCACATGTCTCTTTGAGAGAGAGAGAGAGAGAAAGCGAGACAGACAGTTAATTATTTCCAAGATAATAATAAAGTGTAAATGTATAAGCAAGCTGTGAAGGGTTATATAATTGTGTCTATCTTACTTGTAAAACAGCCAGTTTCTCCACGACAGAGCGGCAGGTGAGGGTGTCCCCAGCTCTGTGCACAACATTCAGTGTTTTCTTTTTTCTGTGCTCAGCACTGCAGACCTCTCGCAGAGGATTCATTCGTTTCATTGGCTCATGATGTATGTTTTCAACCAATCGAAGGATCTTTTGGTCGGCACATTGTTAGTGAGAGAGGTTGTTGCGCCAATATTTGCGCATGAGAAAAAATAAAATAATCGGCCTCGATTATTTTTTTTTACCACCGATACCGATATTAATAAAAAACATGAATATCGAAGCCATCACTACTCTAAATCCTTCAAATGTTATAGGGCTCGATTCACCAACAATAAATATGCCAGAGTGTAACGGTGGCGGAAACAGATATCGTATTTATCCGTCCGATCAAGCTACGTTGAGATGACGTGTTATTCAGAGAAGCTGGTGTAATCACTTCATTTGTTCGGATCGCTGAGTGTATCCTTTCCGCATTTTTCCCAAGCGATTCGCCTGGTGTCGCCTGGTTAGTTGGAACATCCACGCCCATTCTACACCATATAAGGCAACAGGAAATCTCGATACGTCACCATAGCCGGCACAGAGGATTTAAACAGCGCGATGAGCTTGTAGAGTAGTTAATTTTGACAGGCGGGTGGGTCTCTGCACGGACAGATCTTCAAGCAAACAGCGCGAGTTATATATATAATTATAGACGAAACTTGCCAACTTGGCACGCATTGCTTCACTCCTTGTTAAATCTCAGAACGCTAATAAGTTAACTGATGTTAGTTACTTTCACATAATGAGAAAGAAGTTAATTTGTAGGCTACTTTTCACCACACGACCAAATGCTATATTACAACTCGGCAATGATAAGCCCTTACTGATGAATGCACTGCAGGGTTATAAAAAAAAGAACACTCGCCTGCAGAATAAAATAGATATCCGATACATTTTTTTAATCAGAGCTGCATTGATTCATGCAGGGAATAGATTAATATCATCTCACTGTCATCTGTCTGAATGCCATGTGGAGAATGGATTTGTTATGATCATGGACAATACACGTAGGTAGCTATTTAAAATGTCAACCATATACAGCGGATATAGCCCATATCCTCTTTGTCAGATGTAAATTAATTTCATGATGTCGTCATATTAAAATGATTCGCGGGACACGGCAAACTTGATTGATCTCATGATGAGATCAATGTAGTAGCCTACACAGCTACAACGTTGCCCATATTATAATTAATTAAGGTGAGCTGGCTTAAAACTGACTGGCCAAATTGCACGCGCTGATGCCATAATGTGGATTTATAGCCCTCGTGAGTCGTGACTGCTGTCTGTCTGTCAGACCGGCATGTCTGTGAACCATAGAATGCCATAGATAGACCATATGCCAGTCGGGCCGGGCCGTGTTCTGTCCTGGCCGGGCTAACCGTGCCGTTATATTAATTTTCCAATGTAAATTTCACCCAGATTGGACTCGGTTCAGCGGCTGTCCGCCCCACACACACACACACACACACACACACACACACACACCGACAGTCAGAGAACTGACTCACTAAACAACACTAACACACACTAAACAACGTTGGATTCGTACAGTGCAGAATGCAGATAAGTGTAGGCCTATGTTCTTATTATAATTGTGAGTTTGTTTTTTAAGCAGCGCGAGTCCGCGGGAGCCGATCTACAAGCTCACAACGCGTTGCACTGCGAGTAGCCTAGAGAAGGCTGTCAAGTGAGCAGCGCAATCGCGCATGCTATAGAAATATCCTAATAAATAAATAAAAAGGTGTTGCTTGCAGGGGCAGTTTCCTTATGGGACTTGCCTCTAGAATGCATGCATATGCATACAAGTGCATACAAGTGCACTCGGCTTTTATATATATCATTTTTTTATGTGCTGAACAATGTTAGGGACACATGCCTACATATTTTATCTGCGATTTGGGAACTATTTATTGATTCAGCATGAAGACTAAAGCCTTCTGAACGCTTGCGTAAATTCGTCCGCCACCTAAAGAGGCCCCGTATGATTTTTATTTATTTATTTGTATTAGACGCAATTATGAACAATAGCCAAGTAATACATAGTAAGATACATATCCATTGGCCAATCAAATGGTTCAGTGCAGTCAGTGTGAGGGGTGGTCAGGAGATATCTGTGAGCTCTGCGTTTAAAGGCTTGAAGGCCGTTGTCTGTGATGGAGTCCACTACATGCTCTGGTAGGCTGTTCCACACCTGAACAGCAGTGTGGAGAAAAGTTCAGTCGAGAGCATGTTCTGGTGTGGCTGTGCATCGGCGGGTGTTTCGCCGTCTGGTGTAGGGTGGAGGGAGCATGTCCTGGAGGTCCCTAGGGCAGTGGGGGGTGTGCATTTTGTACAGGACTGTAGCGGCGGCAACGTGTCTTCTGTGGCTAAGGCTGTCGATAAAAAGTGTCGTACTGGCAGTGTCTTGGTCAACTCCAATTATTTTGAGGGCCTTCCTCTGAATATTGTCCAGCAGACCAAGATGTGACGGAGTTTCCAACCAACCTACGTGAGCGTCAAGTTCACGGCCATTTCCATGAATTCCAAATTAATGTGGGAAATCCACGTAAATGCCTTTCCGCTAGTGTCACGTCATGTTATCATCGTAAACGCCGTTGTGAATCTGGCCCATTGAGTGTAAATAGCCAGGGAGCCACGAGCCAGTCTCCCAACATTTGAGAGGACCTGTGATGTCATGACATACTTTTCATTTAAGAGTTATGGCCATTTTTGTATACCACACCATAGACAACCAATATAAGACAAACACTTCCAAATTTCATCATGTTTAAGTAGCATGTGACATGTCAAACTAGGGGGTTTTCATGATTCTGAATCCATTCCAAGCATTCGTTTTGCACGAAAAACACTCATTCCAAACTATTGCTTGGAATAGATTCATAATCATGAAAAAACCCTAGTTTGACATGTCACATCACATGCTACTTAAAGCATGGTGACATTTTTGCCTTATATTGCTTGTCTATGGTGTGGTATACAAAAATGGCCGTAACATAATTTTGCGACGTTTCCGGCAGAGCAGACCTCTCATTCTGTGTACCTTAATGACCAAGTGAATACATAAAACACAAAAGTTTGTCATGACATCACAGGTTAATCTCTATTCCTTGAGCTTTTGGGCCTGTGGCTCCCCAGCTAAAAGCTCCTACAGGTTCGAGTGACCGCTGTAATGTGTGCTTTGAATGAGAGCTGACTGTCCAGGACAACACCATGGTTCTTAACACATTTCGAGCCATAAACGTTCATGTACAGTATGGTTTATAAAACCCAGCACTTTAAACGATTCCATACATAGGACGTTGCCACACGTCAGGGTCCCAATCGACGCGTACATAGGACGTCCTCGGACGTCCTCAGACGTCCTAGCGCATCCTCAAGCACACAAGTAGGCCATAAATGGCCTAATAGTGCGCAAGCAGAGTGTGCAAGTACTGTAGACCGCTACAAACTTTCAAATCTCAGCCTCTCTGTGAAAGAACGTTTTCAATATTGAATTATTAGGTTTAGCCATTTGCTACGTACCTTGCTTTTGGAGTATGGTAATGATTAGGCTACTTATGCCTGTTATGCCGCAGTGGTGTCAGATTACAATAATACATGTATACATAGGGGCTTTACCTTTAGTCCACTCGACACTGAAAAAGGTCATCGTCACGTCACCATCGATAACCAATTATACCCTGGCATTGGTGCATATATGCATCACGTCATATGCTCATATGTCTATATGTATGTATATGTAATTTCTGAGTTGGTTAGTGGTATAATGTGGTTACTCGGTTGGTTTGATGCGTACAGGATGTCCCTTGAATCCACCCGACACTGAAACATATCATCATTACGTCACCATCGTAAAGCAATTATACCCTGGCATTGGTACATATCTTCATCATGGCATGGGACATACGCGGAAAACATACCTGCACGGTCTGCTTCCGTATGTCCCGTGCCAGCATATGACGTCATATATTTTGCTGCTAAGGAACATTGGTACATATATTCATCACGTCATGGGACACACACTTCGTAGCATGACGGAAAACATTTGCCAGTGGTTTTGTCTCCAAATACAAACATCTTTGTCCCAATGATAGTGGCAGAATGACCTGATGTAGCAGGTGGTGGAGTTCCTCTGTTGTTAATTAAAGCCCAGACCATTATGGTGGTGTCCAACTTGTAGATGCCATTAGTGTATGAATACACATGACATTCCCGAAGACACAGGCTAAGTGCTCCAGCCTCTCCTTTAGAACAACCCCAGAAACCTGTGGTTTGAACCATCTGTGGGCGTCGACATCAAATGCATAAATCACATTCTTACAGTACTTCCTTGTGTAGTAATCATACCCTCCCCAGAGGTAGACAGTATCTTCAATGAGCACAGCTGTGTGGCCCTTACGCCTGGAGGGAACCTCAAGGTGACGTTCTCCTGTTCCAGGTGTCACTTCCTCCAACGTAAAGACACTGTGTTGAAGATGTGTACTTCAATGTGATCTCTAAAATGGTCTCCTCCGAAGTAGTAGATCTGGTGTCCGACCACCACAGCAGCCTGGCCCTTCCTATGTTCTCCTTTCAGATGTATCGTCCAGCGAATCATTTCACACAGCAGCCAACACCGTCAATAAAAATAATTTAAGATGAACTTGTTCAGCTCGGTCCACTTGTTTCAAGTCGTCAACTGAGGTTTAGTCTATCGGACAGTTATTTTAAAGAACAATTACACGGTATGTCATTGCATGATTACACCATAGCTAATGAGGTCACGTAATCAATCTTAACTAATGATTCTAGATATTGTGTCCTCAAAAGTTAAGGTTGCAGCATCCATGGGACGCACTGTATTCAATAGAGCTGATCTGATAATCAGACACTGATCGGTGATCTGCCGATATTCACTCTAAATTACTTTAATTATCGGATCCACATTAAAAATAAATGACGGATCCACAATATTTTTGCAGGGACAACTTTAATCCAACTTAAAGGTCATTACACATTGGCGAATTAGCGACGTGATGAGAATAAGCGATCTGAAAATGCGAAATATTGCATGTTGCAGTTCGCCTGCGAATCTCTGCAAAATACGACACCAGAGCGAACAAATAAAGAGCGAAAACGGTCGCATTTTCGCACATTAGCACATTCGCCACTGATGTGGAAGCTTGCATGGACTTCGATTGTTTTTTTTTTAAATGCGAATTATTCGCACGAATATATCGCATCGCCAATTCACCAGTGTGTAATGACCTTTACAGTTTAACTTGGTCAAAAATTTTCTTCATCTGCTTGGCAGTAGAACAGCGAGAATATCTAGTTTTAGAAGGACGACACCTAAACGTCATCATTCTAATGAACACAGTGTGACATTTCGTTTTTAATGTATTGTTTACAGCTGTCCCACCAGTACAGACGTCGATGTTTCAGAGTTCAGACGTTGAGGAACAACAAACCAGTCCAGATTCATTCCTTCCTGCCTTCCCTCTGTCCCTCCAGACTGATACATACCACCTACAGTAAGTGAAACCTTATGTGAATAATGAATATTACCTTATTAACACTCCGAGCGGCATAAACGGAGGTCTTCGTCCTATAAAAAAAATGTCCTGCTCGTTTAGTGATTTAGAGATTAATCACAGGACGGAACATGAATAATATCTTAACCGAGCACACCAGTCTACATGCTGGCAGCGTCGATTGAGCAACATTCGATGTCATTTCCGGTTGGGACGTCATCCAAAGTGGTCCCCCTCCATTTTAGTGGATGAGAGGAAAAATCTTCAAACATGAATAACTAATAATCTAATAATCAATCCGTCCAATTATAACCAAAGATTATGTTTTTGACGGCCCATCGCGGTCCCGTCGCTTGTCGCGTTAAAAGTAACCATACTTCCCGTTGTTACATCTAGCTACTTCAAGCTACTTCCAAAATGGCGCACCTTGAAATAGGCCCTGAAGCAACAAATCGCTGGGCGTCCTGATTTCATGGTTACAAATACCCCTGGGCGTTCGGGGTGTTAATACACCCTCTGTCCATCCAGACTGATGCATACCACCTACAGTAAGTTAAACCTTATGAAATATGACCTTATTAATACACCCTCTGTACATCCAGACCAGTGTTGATTTTGATTTGTCGACTAAAACTAAGACGAAAAATGTTCGACTACCTTTTTCCACTGACGAAAAATAAATGGAAACTAAATAAAAACTAAGCTTTGATGACCAAAACTAAGACTAAATAGACTGACAATTTTGTCAACAAATAATAGTGGACAAGAGATCCAGTATAAGTCATTTTGCACTTGGTTGCATGCTGAAAATAGCCGATATACAAGCTCACAATGCGTCACAGCGTGACGTGTTGTGAGGTTGTAGATCTGCTATTTGTGTAAAAACAGTCATTACGACGATCAAGGCCCGACAAAATACATTTTAGTCGACTAAAGCCCAACACACACCGGCTCCGTCCGACGCGGCGCGACGCGTTGCTGCGCGGCGCCGCCTGGAAAATAGAACTGGTTCTATCGGCGCGTCAGGCGAGGCGTCAGCGCGCGTCGGACGCCGCCGGTGTGCGATAGGTTCATTGAAAATAATGGAGGCGGCTGTTTTGACGCGCAGCGGTCGCAGACGGTGTGTGATGGGCTTAAATCAACTACATATTTAGTCGACTAAAATCTTATGATTTTAGACGGAAGGCCCTCCCTCCCCCCAGGCACCGGGGAGCGCACGGGAACTGGTACGAGAATTACGGAACAATCATTGTTGACATCCGTAAATGTTTACCTAAACATTTATAACTATGTTTAAACATAATTTATACGTTATTAGTATAGGTATTGGTAAGTAGTAAACTATTCACATAGTTATAAATGTTTAGGTAAACATTTACGGATGTCAACAAACAGTCTGTTCATGATTATTACTCATCTAAAAACTGCTTATAAATGCTTTATAACAGGTCGTTATTGTAAAGTGTTACCCAAAGGTGTATTGACCTGTTTCGGTGGGATGGTACTCCTTGTGTGTGTGTGTGCTTCACTTCCTTCAGCCAGTGATGCCATGTCTGCTTATAAGCGACCTTTGGCGTGTTTTTTTCTTTCTGTAAAGTCATAGTTGCGGGTTGCACAGTGTACAGTAGTTGCTTATTTGGGCTTGCTTCCTAATGTTGTATAAACCAGTGGTTCACACATTTCTTCACATCAAGGAACCCCAGATGAATGTAAAATTGTCCAATCCATCTGAAAATATTTTGTGCCATTTTTGTTAATGTTTAAAAAATATATTCAATATATATTTATTCTCAATATATGTTTTTAGAGAACATGTACGACCTCACAATGTGTTGCTCTGAGATTGTAGATGACTAAAATGACTCGATGGGAACGTCCTGAATTCAACTCTTCATATGCAACGACTAACAGAAAAGCACCTCAGTACTAACTGAGGTTAATGTGAGCATCACCACCACGTTTTAAATACTGCTGTAAGCAGCAGCAGACATAATGACATCATTCCTGAGCCAGGGGCTTTAAAATGCCCCCCACCCCCCCTTGGGATTAAAATATTTATTTTTAAAGTGATGTGCATGTCGGAGATCCGTATGTAGGCTGTCTAACTGTCTAAAATATATATATATATTAACTTTTATTTTTTATTTTTAACACCGTTGACAATGAAACAATTTGTTTGTTTTTAGTTCAATGTTTGTTTTAAAAACACCATTGACAATGACGAGGGTTTAATGTCTGTTTTAAAAACGCCATTGACAATGAAGGGAAAATGTACATGCTCTTGTCCCTAACACAAACATTAGATGCCATTGACAATGAGGAGAATATAATGCTTGTTTTGTCACCGTTTGTTTCACATCACCATTACGGCGGGGCTCCACCGCAACGCGGGCAGTGACTCAGTGAGTCATTGATTAAAAAGGGAACATTCCCTGACGGTGACGGAGACCACAACCCCGGTGTAACCTCACCTAATCAACATGAGTTAATATATTAGCGCCCCTCACTTCACACGGGTGTGATTCTTTCCCCCCTTAATTGCTGTATTTAATGAAATTAAAGACAAATGAGGTCCCTCGTTCTTGGCATACTTGGTGTTAATATGTATATATTCATGTTCCAGGGAGTCATGGCCCTATCCTTCACTAATACTATATATTCATGTTCCAGGGTATTATGTATATATTCATGTTGCAGGGAGGCATGGCCCTATCCTTCACTAATATATGTATATATGCATGTTCCAGTGTATTATGTATATATTCATGTTCCAGTTTATTTATATGTATATAGTCATGCTCCAGGGTATTAATGTGTATATATTCCTGTTCCAGGGAGCCATGGTCCCATCCTTCAGTTCAAGTTGTCGGACATCGGAGAAGGAATCATGGAGGTCACGGTCAAAGAGTGGTACGTAACCATGGCAACATAAAGCTTTAATCGGACCTGAACATTTCCCAGACAACATTTGATATAAACGGGCAGCAGCGGCAGCCTCTGGGCCCTATTTTGCTTCTCTTAACTTAAACATATTGACTGCCACGTATTTATTTCCTTCGGTTTGTATCATGTGTGGCTCAGAGGTAGAGGTAGAGCTCTAGTGCAGAGTGACTGTGTGTGTGTGTGTGTGTGTGTGTGTGTGTGTGTGTACAGGTATGTAAAAGAAGGGGACAAGGTGTCTCAGTTCGACAGTATCTGTGAGGTGCAGAGCGACATTGTGTGTGTGTGTGTGTGTGTGTGTGTGTGTGTGCAGGTATGTAAAAGAAGGGGACAAGGTGTCTCAGTTCGACAGTATCTGTGAGGTGCAGAGCGACATTGTGTGTGTGTGTGTGTGTGTACAGGTATGTAAAATAAGGGGACAAGGTGTCTCAGTTCGACAGTATCTGTGAGGTGCAAAGCGACATTGTGTGTGTGTGTGTGTGTGTGTGTGTGTGTGCAGGTATGTAAAAGAAGGGGACAAGGTGTCTCAGTTCGACAGTATCTGTGAGGTGCAAAGCGACAAGGCGTCGGTGACGATAACGAGCCGCTACGACGGAGTGATCCGCAAGCTGCACTACGACGTGGACGGCACGGCGCTGGTGGGAACGCCCCTAGTGGACATCGAGACGGAGTCCAGTCCAGGTATTCATGTTTACCGTTTAACTAACTTTAACCCTAGTGGACATCGAGACGGAGTCCAGTCCAGGTATTCATGTTTACCATTTTAACTAACTTTAACTCTGGTGGACATCGAGACTGAGTCCAGTCCAGGTATTCATGTTTACCGTTTAACTAACTTTAAAGGAGAATTCCTGTATTTGTAATTGTTACGTCCCCACCAAAGAGGTCCAGGTGTTATTTTGTGCAAAAGCGCATTATTGGCTATTTCCCCTACCATAAGCCCTCAATGAATTAAATGTAATTGCATCAAATTGAATGGGGCATGGGACATGTGGGACATGTCCACAGACTGGTTGTTAGAGATGGTTTCTCTGGTGGTCCAGTCTGGGACATGCCCACAGACTGGTTGTTATAGAGAGGGTTTCTCTGGTGGTCCAGTCTGGGACATGCCCACAGACTGGTTGTTAGAGAGGGTTTCTCTGGTGGTCCAGTCTGGGACATGTCCACAGACTGGTTGTTAGAGAGGGTTTTCTCTGGTGGTCCAGTCTGGGACATGCCCACAGACTGGTTGTTAGAGAGGGTTTCTCTGGTGGTCCAGCCTGGGACATGCCCACAGACTGGTTGTTAGAGAGGGTTTCTCTGGTGGTCCAGTCTGGGACATGCCCACAGGCTGGTTGTTAGAGAGGGTTTCTCTGGTGGTCCAGTCTGGGACATGCCCACAGGCTGGTTGTTAGAGAGGGTTTCTCTGGTGGTCCAGTCTGGGACATGTCCACAGACTGGTTGTTAGAGAGGGTTTTCTCTGGTGGTCCAGTCTGGGACATGCCCACAGACTGGTTGTTAGAGAGGGTTTCTCTGGTGGTCCAGCCTGGGACATGCCCACAGACTGGTTGTTAGAGAGGGTTTCTCTGGTGGTCCAGTCTGGGACATGCCCACAGACTGGTTGTTAGAGGGGGTTTCTCTGGTGGTCCAGTCTGGGACATGTCCACAGACTGGTTGTTAGAGAGGGTTTCTCTGGTGGTCCAGTCTGGGACATGCCCACAGGCTGGTTGTTGGAGGGGGTTTCTCTGGTGGTCCAGTCTGGGACATGTCCACACAGACTGGTTGTTAGAGGGGGTTTCAAATGCCTACTTGTGCCCATGGAATGCTGGGTGACTTGACATGCTTGTTGTATCGTGACACATGCCTTGATTTTGTGGATGTAACTTTGCTGCACCTGAACTATTTAAGTCCTATTAATTTCCTCTGTGTGGGCGTAAATAAATTGTTAAAATGTGTGTGTGCGCATGCCCAGAATTGACCCAGGAAGAGGATGTGGTGGAGACCCCGGCCATGTCACATGACGAACACACCCACCAGCAGATCAAAGGTCACAAGACACAGGCCACGCCCGCTGTGAGGCGCCTCGCCATGGAGAATAACGTAAGTCACATGACACAGGCCACGCCCACTGTGAGACACCTCGCCATGGAGAATAACGTAAGTCACATGACACAGGCCACGCCCACTGTGAGGCCACGCCCACTGTGAGGCGCCTCGCCAACTTAAGATATAAACATATACATCCATGTTACAGATTGAGCTCAGTGAGGTTGTGGGAACGTTTAAAGATGGACACATACCATAATACTGCATAGCATCCATGTGATAGTTTAAGCTGAGTGAGGTGGGAGGAATGTTTAAAGATGGACACATAATTCTGCATAACATCCGTGGTTACAGATTGAGATGGACACATAATACTGCATAACATGGTTATGGATTAAGATGGACGCATAATACTGCATAACGTGGTTACAGATTAAGATGGAAGCATAATACTGCATAACATGGTTACAGATTAAGCTGAGTGAGGTGGTGGGAACCGGCAGAGACGGGCGTATTCTCAAAGAGGACATCCTCAACTTCCTGGCCAAGCAGACCGGCGCCATCTTGTCTCCGTCTCTGGCCTTCCAGGAGATCCAGACTCCGCCTCCGGCCGCCCTTCCCAAGGAGAAGGCTCCGCCCAGCGCTCCTCTGCCGGCCACGCCCCCCAGACCCATGCCGGTCTTCACAGGGAAAGATGTCACCGAACCCCTGAAAGGTCCGTCCGTCTGTCTGCCTGCAAGTCTGTCTGCATATCTGTCTGTCTGTTATAGTTTGGTGAAGACCATAACATAAAGCCATAGTTTGAAGACCATGTATTTTGCTGAGGTTTCCCTAACAGCCATAGTTTGAAGAGAGATGTTCACCAGGGTTCCATAAAGCCATAGTTTTTGAAGACCATGCTTCTTCTTGTTCCCTACAGTTCCACAAAGCCATAGTTTGAAGAGCATGTATGTTATGAGGTTCCCCAGGGTTCCATAAAGCCATAGTTTGAAGAGAGATGTTCACCAGGGTTCCATAAAGCCATAGTTTGAAGACCATGCTTCTTCTTGTTCCCTACAGTTCCACAAAGCCATAGTTTGAAGAGCATGTATGTTATGAGGTTCCCCAGGGTTCCATAAAGCCATAGTTTGAAGACCATGTATGTTATGAGGTTCCCCAGGGTTCCATAAAGCCATAGTTTGAAGAGCATGTATGTTATGTATGGCATGTATGTTATCGAGGAAATGACGTCATGACCGAGTCAGACGTGTGAAAGACTAGCTCCGCTGAACCTATTCACAAAATAGCCTTAAAACTAATCAAAACCTAACAAATGAGAACGAAAATATACTGAAATGGTCGTCAAAGAATGGTGAAAGGCAAGACTACGAAAAGTTCGGGCAAAGGAAACACAGAAGAGTCCGAATTAAGACCAAATACAAGGCAGCTGAAGCTAACGCAGCTAAAGCTAACGGGTGAACCATCGCAAGCCATGGCTGCTGGAGGGAACGTGGAGTCGGAGATGCTAACAGAGCTGCGGAAGCTAAGAGCTGAAAACAGTGACTTTTATAGAGACACAAAGACTTCATTGGGCAGACTGGAGGCATCCATGACTGAAATAAAACAACGGATGGACATGTTGGACCAGAGAGTCGCTACGGCAGAGCAAAGAGTAAGTGACGCAGAAGACCGGAGCATGCTACATGACAGAGCATTAGCTTACTTGCTAAAAAGAGAGTCCAGCCTAGCTGCTAAGTGTGACCAAATGGAAAATATGTCACGTCGAAACAACATCCGCGTGTATGGCATAAAAGAAAACTCAGAAAAGAATGATATGCCTGGCTTTATTCAAGGATTCCTGTGTGAAAATTTGCAATTAGGAGAAGAACTGTCTGTAAGGGTGGTGAGAGTGCACAGGGCCACCGTACCCAAACCGAAAGAGCCGACAGCACCCCCGAGATCCATAATCATTCGCTTCCTTGACTATGGGGTAAAACAGACAGTCCTGGCGCAAGCGTGGTCACAGGGAAACATCCAGTATGAGGGAAGAAGAGTGGTATTTGACCATGACTATTCACAGAATCTACAAAGAAAGCGAAAGGCAGTGTGGGAAGTGATTAAAAAGCTGAAAGATAAGAAAATCAAAGCCCGCACCATCTACCCGGCCCAAATAAAGATCTTTTTGGACACCGGAGAGAAGGTTTTCCCATCATTACTGGATGCTAGAGAGACACTGAAGCAGTTTGAAATCATCGTGGATGCAGAGGAACAAGACATGTTCGACAGGGAGCTGGCGCAAGACGGGTGGAAGACACAAGGAGGGAAAAGAAGAAGTCGTCAGCTGGACCTGGAGGACATCAGAGCCATAAAAAAAAGCAGTCCATTGAATCCAGATGACAACAGACCCACCATTCAGGACGACGACCAAGAATAGCAACGGACATTAAAGTATTCCAGCCAGGGACGTCTAGGACAGAGAGGTATCCAGATATTCTGAATCACATCTATGAACCGTCCAGGAGGTCAGTACCATCTGAAGGGATGTTGCGACGAAGTGAAACATTTGTTAGTGTAATAAGAACTTAAGGTAAAAAAAAAAAAAAAAAAAAAAAAACTAAGGCAATGGTTATTATTTGAATATAGGGGAATGCTTTGGGAGAAGGGGGGGGGGGGGGGCAGATAGAAATGCATAAAAATGGAAGTAAGTCCACAAGGATTTGTTAAGTTGTTTTTTTTAGTTTGTTTTATTTTGATATAAGTGGAATTTGAGAATATGAAGGGGGGGGGGGGGGCAGGCTAAATACTGAGGTATTATTTAGGTTTGGTTATTAATAACAATCATGCAAATATATGTTGGACAACAAGTGTATTTTGGGGACATGGAGACATGGGAATATCCTCAATATGGTTTTATTTTCAGTATCATCAAGGGGGGTGCCTGCCGAGGGAGGGGGGGGCTAAGTATCCCTAGTATTCCTCTTTTCTTGATTTCAGATAGGTTTTAGGGGGGGTAGAGGAGGGGGATCTATGCATGCTCTAAGAGATATGCGAATCGAGCAATGGGACGAGGGAGACAAAAGGAGGATGAAAAGAAGGGATTTAAATGTAATGTTTACCTTTTTATTTCTTTCCTTTCTGGGGTTTGAGGGTGGGGGGAGGTGGGAGGGAGAGGGGGGAGGGAGGGCAAGGTTCCATGAAGGGTACGACAAGCCAGACAAACATATAATTTTGAAAATGAGAGCATCTAAAAATAATAAAAAAACGAAACATGAATCTGCTTATAGTTTGTTTAAGAATTTGGGCTGGACTTACCAATGGCTAAGTTAGTTATTGATTTACTAGAGGAGAACCAAATACAAAAGGGACCCGAAATGGAACATAATATGTATGATTTAGATGGTGTTGACCCGGAGAGTCATGTATTCAATTATATTGGGAACACGTGCAAATACTATACTGAAGACCAAGTCAGGGATGATGTTGAACTTGCCAATTCTTTTTCACTTATTCACTTTAATTCTAGAAGCATGTATGCAAACTTTTCAGATATCAGGGACTTTTTAAATACATTCAAGACAAAATTTAAGGTAATTGCTTTATCTGAGACATGGTTGAACGAAAAGAAAGGTCTGGTTGATTTTAATCTGGAGGGCTATGAATTATTTTACGCCAATAGGACTAACAGGAGAGGTGGGGGTGTAGCCTTATTTGTTGATCGTGACCTAAGGTGTACAAGGGTTGAAGATATGACAACTATAATTGATGATTTAATGGAATGTTTATCAGTGGAAATAGAATTAGAAGGGATGAAAAATATTGTTGTCATGTGTGTTTACAGAACACCTGGGTCTAATGTAGAAATGTTCAAAGAAAGACTAGAAGAACTAATGAATGGATTAAATGAAAATAAGACATGTCTAATTTGTGGAGATACCAACATAGATCTAATCAGGGTACTGAATCATAAAGCAACATCAGATTTTCTGGACACATTATATAGTAGAGGGTTCTACCCCTTAATTACCAAGCCCAGTAGAATTACAACAACCAGCGCAACGCTGATTGACAACATATTTATTAATGTATTAAAGGATGATATTAAGAGTGGGTTAATAATAAATGACATAAGCGATCATTTGCCAGTATTTATAACATTCAATAGTCAAATAAAGAGTAGGAGAGAGGAAAATTGTCACAAATATATTAGAATAAGAACGGAGGAATCAATAAATAAATTAAGAAATGACCTATTAAATGAAGAATGGAAAGGAGTGTATGCAGAAGGGATAAATGATGCATATGAGTCATTTCTGAATCTTTTTCTATTCCATTATAATAAACGGTGCCCATTAACACAATGCAGAAATAAGAATAGGTACAATAACAAGCCCTGGTTAACAAAAGGTTTACAAAATGCATGCAAAAAGAAAAACAAACTTTATAGAGATTTTATGAAATTCAGGACAAAGACGGCTGAAAATAAATACAAGGTGTATAAAAATAAACTGGTAATCATAATGAGACAAGCAAAGAAAGAATACTATAACAAAAGGTTAGAAGAAAACAAAAATAATCTTAAAGGTACTTGGAAAATATTAAATCAGGTAATAGGGAATAAAAACACATCCACAGAATTGCCCACTTATTTTACTAATGACAACAAGAGAGTGATAGAAAATATAAATGAAGTGGTGAATGAATTCAATTCTTTTTTTGTTAATGTAGGGCCAAGCCTGGCCAATTCCATTCCACAACATGCTGGGGAAAATGAAAATGATGAAGGGGGAAGTAGAATAATTCAGTCCATGTTTCTGGGAGAAGTGAGTGAAAATGAAATTAATTCAATTGTAGCTAAATCCAAGAACAAAACATCAACCGATTGTGATGGGATAGATATGATCATTGTGAAGAAGACTATTGACTGTATAATTAAACCTCTTAGTTATATCTGTAATCTTTCTTTTAGTACAGGAGTTTTCCCCGACAGGATGAAAATGGCAAAGGTTATACCACTTTTTAAAACAGGAAATAAACATGATTTTACTAATTATAGACCAGTGTCGCTGCTTTCCCAGTTCTCGAAAGTGCTTGAAAAACTGTATGGACAAAGATTGGATTCATTTATTGAAAAGAACAACTTACTGAGTGAGAGTCAGTATGGCTTTCGGACCAATCGGTCCACAGCTCTGGCACTCATGAAAATAAACGATGAAATAACAACAGCAATAGACAATCATAAACACACAATAGGGGTCTTTATTGACCTAAAAAAAGCGTTCGACACAATTGATCATACTATTTTAATATCTAAATTGAATAATTATGGGGTGAGAGGTGTAGTGCTAGATTGGTTGATCAGTTACCTTCACAACAGACAACAATATGTACAGTTGGGGGATCTTAAATCTGATTATATGAAGCTTGAGTGTGGGGTGCCGCAGGGCTCGGTCTTGGGACCCAAACTTTTTATTTTGTACATCAATGATATTTGTGAAGTGTCAAAGTTAATGCAGTTTGTTTTGTTTGCAGACGACACTAATTTCTTTTGTTCAGGGGATAACTTAAAAAAGGTAGCAGAAAGTATTACAAGTGAAATGGATAAATTAAAAAAATGGTTTAATAAAAATAAGTTATCATTGAATTTGAAGAAAACCAAGTTTATGATTTTCTCAAATAGGAAAAAGGATGAAATTACTCTCTCTATAGATGGAGTGAATATTGAAAGAGTGAATGAATTTAGGTTTTTGGGTGTTATATTAGATGAGAAATTATCATGGAAAAATCATATAGCATATATAAAAGCCAAGGTGGCAAAAAGTATTTTTATTTTGAACAAAGTAAAATATGATTTGGATACGAATTTATTGAGGATGTTGTATTGTACACTGGTTTTACCATATTTTATTTACTGTCTGGAAGTATGGGGCAACTCATTCAAGAGTAATATGACTCCCTTGATAATGTTACAAAAAAGAGCGTTAAGAATCATGTATAAAGAAGACTTCAGAGCACACACCAATAGGCTTTTTATGTTATCAGGTGTTTTAAAAATCATGGATTTGGTTGAATTACGTACATTATTGGTGGTGTTCAGAGCGAAAAACAGATCATTACCAATACAGTTACAGAAGTCATTTGTGTTTAGCTCAGAGGATGAGAACCATAGAAGAAGACATGATTTTAAACATCTGTTCGCCCGGACCACACTAAAACAAATGTGCACTTCTGTCACAGGTATAAAATTATGGAATTCACAAAACCAGGAGTTGAAGAGTTGTACAACAGTGTTTCAGTTTAAGAAAGTGTTTAAAAAGGAAAAAATGATAAAATATGAACGAGAAGGTTAGATAGGTGTTGTTTTGTTCCCTCAGCGTTGTTTTGTTTTTGTTTGTTCTCTTGTTGAGCTCTATGTTATTTCGTCTTGTTGTTCTCTTTTTAGGGTGAGGGTGAGGGTTAGGGTTAGTTGTTAGTTGTTTTATTTTTTTATTTTTGATAGGGGCAGGTATAAATAAGATTTATCTTCTTCCTGCTCCTTTTCTTTTCAGTTTTGGAATATGTAAAAAAAAAATATATATATATATATGTAAAATGAATATGTAAAAACCAAACTGAAATGAAATAAATAATTATAATTAAAAATTATAAAAAAATTATGACTCGGGTTCCCCAGGGTTCCATAAAGCCATAGTTTGAATACCATGTATGTTATGAGGTTCCCCAGGGTTTCACAGAGCCATAGTTTGAAGACCATGTATGTTATGAGGTTCCCCAGGGTTCCATAGAGCCAACGTTTGAAGACCATGTATGTTGTGATGTTCTCCAGGGGTTCCATGAAGCCATAGTTTGAAGACCATGTATGTTATGAGGTTCCCCAGGGTTCCATAGAGCCAAAGTTTGAAGACCATGTATGTTGTGATGTTCTCCAGGGGTTCCATAGAGCCATAGTTTGAAGATCATGTATGTTTTGTGATGTTCTCCAGGGGTTCCATAAAGCCATAGTTTGAAGACCATGTTGTTCCTCGTTTTCCCCAGGGTTCCACAAGGCCATGGTGAAGACCATGACGGCGGCTCTGAAGATCCCTCACTTTGGTTACTGTGACGAGGTGGACCTGACCCGCCTGGTGGCTCTGAGAGCTCAGCTCAAACCTGTGACCGAAGCCCGGGGGGTCAGGCTGAGCTACATGCCTTTCTTCATTAAGGTATATAACAGATCAATTAAACGGTGCGTGTTATACTTTAGCTATTGAAAAATAGCAGATATACAAGCTCATAGCGAGGCAGCGAGTGCCGTGCTATATGAGCTTGTAGGTCTGCTATTTTTGAGAAATAGTGAAAATGTGGTGCAAGAGCGAACGTTTTTAACTCAAATCTTTGCCTCTGACCCCCATCTGAAAATATGTATCTCCAGGGACACCTTCCAGTAGGCATGCCACGGTATGAGAATTTACAGTACGGTACGGGGCTGGTATTGATAACCTATACCTCGGTATATTTATTTAAAAGAAATCGAGCCCAGGGTGCTGGGCCGGTTCCGGCAAGCCGCCCCACGTCCAAAACGGTAGAGAAATGACAGCGTTACCATGTGGGGGTCCCCGGAACATCCAGACCCCCAAAAACGCACGCGCCCGTGGGGCCGGGCCGGTTCCGGTGTGCTGTTTTCATGCTCAGACCCAGCCAGCCACACACATGGCTCCGAAAGGGAGTGGTTGCACCACCAAAGAAATCCTAAAATAGGCCTATATGAACATACATTTTTATATGCCACATCAACATATTTGTGGATATATTGTTTTTGTTTTTGCTTAAACTGCAAAAGAAATGTATATCTAATAATTACATAATTACAAAGAAGAAAAACAACAACAAAAAGTAACCTGCCTTTTTTTCCTTCTTTCTAATTATTTGTTGGCTTTGCCCACGGTGTAAACGTCTTTAAATAAATACTTTTTGAAAAGTCTCGAGGGGGCGGGACTGGGACGCTCTATTAGTCTGGCCGTGCCAGGCTACAGCCGAGGAGCCAGGCTGAGCTAATAAAACCCATTTAGACCCGAGGACGATTCTATAAATCCTGACAGTTTTCTGAAAAACCCTATGTTTCTATGTCTGTCAACATTTTCATGTCGAGGACCCCATAATTATCTGTAATTGGCCGCCGACCCTCATCTGAAAATATGTTGTTCCAGGCAAACCCCCCCCCCAGAAGCAAAGATTTGAGTTAAAAACATTGGCTCTGAAAGAATATATATTCAAGGATTTGCGCCACTTAAAAAAAAAAGGAGACAGCTCGTAGCGCGGTAGATATGAGCTTGTAGTTCTGCTATTTTTCAATAACTAAAAGTATAACATAATGCTTAAGACACCAAAAGGGCTTCCCGCTAGAGTTCTCATTTTCTGCCCGAACCGGACCCGGCCCGACATTTTAGGGCCAGGCCGGGCCCAAAAAATATGCTAATTTGTCGGGCCGGGCCAAGCCTCGGGCTCTGCGATTTTCAGTGATTTTTTCACTTTCTCCTTTTTTCAAGAATGTTATTATAATAAAAATAGCAATTCTGTTATTTGTGTAATGTGTAGGCTATATAGCCTACAAGTATGTATTTATTATGAAGAGGGCTGCGCTATGGCGATTCACTTGTGACAGGAGGAAGACGGAGGAGTGGAGGTGGGGGGCTTGGAATGGATTACTGACTGCGCAGGCAGAGAGAAGTGAACGGTGGGGTGGTTGTTTAATGTTTATACCGCTGGCTGGCCTCTGTTTTGCGGCGCACCAAATGAGCTTCAGTTCATAATGCTAAATGTTTTATAAATCAACCGGATTATCACACGATAGACTGCAACATGACGAAAACAGTTGCACTGAGCCATCTCGTTAAACCCAGCTGGCTGCGATGAATAACCTAATCATTAGGCCTAATCAACGTCATATAGTCACCAACCGATCAATATAATTCTGTAGTGTATGATCTGACCATCATACACGCTCCTCGAGTCCTCGTTATATGTGCCCGATTTAAAATAACAGATCTCTAAGCTGTCGACACGCCATGAGCGTGTGCGTGGATGGTTTGTAAACTTTGTAGGCTATGTTTGTTCTTTTGGACACCGAACGGGGACGATACTTGGGGTCTTGGACATAGCTTCACTTCAGAGGAAACGGGGAGCTACTCACCAGTCACCACCACTAGAAATGGAATCCATTAGAAGGATATGGAATTGGTACTACATTAACAGTCTAACGTGAGCTACATAAATCCTTTTATTTCGGCGATAAGTCCATTGAACTCCGTTCTCACTCTCACACAGACACACTCTGAAAGGAAAAAAAAGAACGCCACTTTAATGCATGGCCAGCGCAGCAGCACTCGCCGTCAGTGGTTCACGATAATCTGCCCCTACCCCCCCCTCCCTCTCTGTCATTACTCTCCCCCCCCCCCCCCCCCCCCCCAAGCCTCCCCCACCCCACCTATCCCCTTTCTTTCTTTTCTGAAGATGCAAGTAGGCCGGGCGCAGCTCATGCTTGCGAGCAGCAGCAATAATTTTGATTTGACTGATGTATTCACATGTTTCAATGCCTTATGACCTGCTGTAAAACCATTTGCCCTTCGGGGACACTAATAAAATAACCTTGAACCTAACCTTGAACCTTGAACCCTGACGGCGCCGAGCTTCGGTCTGACCCAGTTAGGGCCGGTCCGGGCTTCAAATTTCGGGCCCGATGAGAACTCTACTTCCCGTCCAGAATGGGTTAACGTAACATATAAAACGGGTCTATATTAGACGTGTGATGTGATCTCTGTGTTGTGATTGGTCCATAAAACGGGTCTATATTAGACGTGTGATGTGATCTCTGTGTTGTGATTGGTCCAGGCTGCGTCTCTCGGACTGCTGCACTTCCCCATTCTCAACGCGTCGCTAGACGAAGGCTGTCAGAACATCACATATAAGGTAGGTATCAATATTCATAAAGGTATGCGTGAATATTCATATTAATGTGAACATCACATATACAGTTCATATTTCTATAGATGGGGTATGCGGGAAGGCCTACTGACTGGCAAAAAAACTACTTTCTGGCCTTGACAGCCCATACATCCATCTTCAACCGCTTATCCGTAGTCGGGTCGCGGGGGCAACAACTCCACCAGAGTGCTCCAGACTTCCCCCTCCAGAGCAACATTAGTGACTTCCTCCTGGGGGATCCCGAGACGTTCCAAGGCCAGTGAGTCGATGTGTTTCCTCCAACTGCGCCTTGGTCTGCCCCGGGGTCTCCTCCCAGTGGGACGTGCGTATTCCAAACGAGATGCATGCTCAGAAATGAAGTCCTTTTGGTGAAAGCCATGGATTAGGAGCCATTCATTCTGAGCCGTAAACAAGGAAGTGAACAGCAGCGCTCATGCGTGAAAGGAGTACGGTGCAGAAGGAAAGGCCAACCCAAAAAAACAATAGAAATTAAAATAGATTTTTAATCAATAAAAAAAGCCCTAAAGACCAAGGCCAAGGCCTTCTGTGGTTTTATTAGAAAAGACGTCGTCGACTACTATACACGTCCTTAGAAAAAACAGTGTTAATATTATTCCAGGCCTCTCGTAACATCGGCCTGGCCATGGACACAGCTCATGGTCTTCTCGTTCCTAACGTATATTATATACCTGTATTAATAACCATATTAATATTATTTTAGGCGTCTCCTAACATTGGCCTGGCCATGGACACCGCTCATAGATATTATATTAATATGTTATATATTACGCCAGGCCTCTCCTAACATCGGCCTGGCCATGGACACCGCTCAGGGCCTTCTCGTTCCTAACGTATATATTATGTACCTGTATTAATAACCATATTAATATTGTTTTAGGCCTCTCATAACATCGGCCTGGCCATGGACACCGCTCAGGGCCTTCTCGTTCCCAACGTGAAGAACGTCCAGATGCTCAGCGTGATGGACATCGCCGTGGAGCTGAACCGTCTGCAGAGTCTGGGTTCCACGGGGCAGCTGGGCACGAGTGACCTCACAGGGGGAACCTTCACCCTGTCCAACATCGGATCTGTACGTTCTCACACTACTACTACTACACTATACCTGACACTAACTAACAGACAGACACTAGACCTGACACTAACTAACAGACAGACACTAGACCTGACACTAACTAACAGACAGACACTAGACCTGACACTAACTAACAGACACTATACCTGACCAGAGCATGTGAGCGGCCGATAATTCTGCTCTTCGCTCTCGACGACTTTTGTTACGCTCGCTCCGCGCTCACGTTCATCTCCCCCCACGCCGCTCTACGCTCGCTCCGCGCTCACTTCAAAATCCACCCGCTCCGCTCCTTGCTCCGCTCACATGCTCTGGAGGCGACCAGCTCCTTTTTTGACTCGTTGCTCTCCTCTCCTCCTGTGTATACTGCGCTGTCTTCGCGGCGAGTGAGGAGGACCTTAGGTGGAGACGTAACGAGCAGGCAGCACTGCAGTCAGTGCTCAGTGTTAATGAAACCCCAAGAACCAGATAAGATTGCGTTGCGCCTTGGACCCGTGCGTTGATGGGACATTTAGATTTAAAAGGCGAACTGATGGAAGTGTGTACAAAAGCACGGCTGTGCGCAACAAGGAGAGAGGGAATAACATTAGCGTCGCATTAGCTGGTTAGCTAATGTTGTTGTTATCACTACAGCACAACAAGCCTCCAGTCCAGTGTACTTGTAAATGAAACAACATGTTAACGTTAATCTCTAGCGGTCTCTCTGTGATTGTCCAATCTGTTAATACAGCTTTCTTCAATCAATCAATCCCTCTGCTATGTAGAGCTACATAATAATAGCTCATAGCTGGCGTAGTAGGGGCCATAAGGGGCTGCTGACGTTCGACAATCTGAGAAACTATAGTAGTTGACACACCAACAAACTCGGTCTTAGTGTGTGACTGTGTGTGTTTGTGTGTGTGTGTGTGTGTCCCAATAAAGTTTTTAGGAGAGAGGCAATGATTGATTTGATGTAAACTGCTAGCCAAGCTTGCACAGTGCCGTGCCGTGTGCACGGAGCGGCATTTCCGCCAAAGCTTGAAATTGAACTTGACAAAGTTCAAAACTCACGTCTGGTCGGGAGCTGTCGTACGCTTTGTCCTCACCTGTTTTTCTGTCGTAGAACAGCGGAGCAGCATTGTTTGACCAGCTGAGAGGCTGTCACAGGCATCTAAACATATGTTTTCACTCCTAAAATGTATAAAACTAATAATAGCCTACATGACTGCGACGCTCTATAGTGTCTGTCTGTTAGTTAGTTAGTGTCAGGTATAGTGTCTGCGACGCTCTATACCTGACACTAACTAACAGACAGACACTATACCTGACACTAACTAACAGACACTATATCTGATGCTAACTAACAGACATTATACCTGATACTAACAGACGGACTAGGTTCTACGGCTATATTGTCAGTTTGCACTGAAATTTGACACATTTGACATAAAGCAGAAAAGAAAATACGATGATATACATAGAGACATAAGGGCAAGAGAAATGTCCACAGCTCAGTCTAGTCCTGCATGCCAAAGTCCTGATTAAGGCGCGATTCATACTCCTGTTTTAGAGCCGAATAAAAGTCGGAGCCTACAATGTGACGTCATTTGAGGTTTGGGGTATTTGACCTTGTTGGTACTAGTTGCTGAGGACGGAAAAAAAAGGTTTTCGTTTTTTTTCGTTTTTGTAGGCCTCAGCTAGAATGCTAGATTATAATCACCAAATGTACACAGTTTTTAAATGTACAAATAATATTAACAAAAAGAAAAATAGGTAGTTAAACAACTAGTCGACTACTAGTAAACTAGGCAACTAGTCAACTAGTAAAACTCACCAGAAGTGAAAGCCCTAGCTGGAACACCATGGGCTGTATTGTGCGTGTCTTAAGTACCAGGTCTTATTCCCTAACTTGAGTAAACTAAAGACCTGGAGGCGTGGTGATCAATGCCATTTGGCTATTCTGAGTGGCCAGAGAGCATTGACCACGCCTCCAGGTCTTTAGTTTACTCAAGTTAGGGAATAAGACCTGGTACTTAAGACACGCAAAATACAGCCCCATGTCTCCTTCCTGAACTCTCCATACAAAACATGGCTAGTATTAGAGGTGGGGGACACATTAGATCTGTAAGACCTCGATCAGCTGGGAACTACTGGTGACCTCACAGTGGGGAACCATTAGATCTGTAAGACCTCTATCAGCTGGGAACTACTGGTGACCTCACAGTGGGGAACCATTAGATCTGTAAGACCTCTATCAGCTGGGAACTACTGGTGACCTCACAGTGGGGAACCATTAGATCTGTAAGACCTCTATCAGCTGGGAACTACTGGTGACCTCACAGTGGGGAACCATTAGATCTGTAAGACCTCTATCAGCTGGGAACTACTGGTGACCTCACAGTGGGGAACCATTAGATCTGTAAGACCTCTATCAGCTGGGAACTACTGGTGACCTCACAGTGGGGAACCATTAGATCTGTAAGACCTCTATCAGCTGGGAACTACTGGTGACCTCACAGTGGGGAACCATTTAGGGATGGCCACCGATAACCGTTAGCCGTTAGCCGTTTATTAATTTGTTTACCGACAACACTAACGGCTAATGATTTACCGATTAAAAAAATATATTTTATTTTGAAGCGCCGAGAGCGGGCACCGCGGCCGGCCGCCAAGCCCCTCTTTCCAGTTTCCACCTGCACTGTCAGTGCAACCACGCAATACGCATGTGCCGTGGCTTCCACTTCCCCCAAAACAAAAACACTGCGTGTCGTGGAGGAGGAGGGAAAAAGAGGAGGGAAAAAGAAAAGACGAAAAATGAAACAGCGCGCAAAAAGAAGTACCGTTTGGCAGCATTTTACACAAAAGAATGTTGATGAGGTAACTTGTAATCTGTGTAATTTCACTATGAAATATACCTCCAGTACTTCAGCAATGAAGTATCACCTGGATAACCGCCACCCAACCCCATCGGCCTCGGGTGCAGCAGCACAAGCAACGCTGCCTGGCATGCTAGCGTTCGCGGGGAGGAGATGTGACCCAACCAGAGCAGAGGCGATCACACAGAAAGTATGCACTATGGTTGAATGGGACACCATGCCAATCAGTGTTGTCGATGGTAGGGGGTTTCGGGCCTTGATGGGCTACGTCGAGCCCAACTACCACATTCCATCAAGGCAGACCATCACCCGCCGCATTGAGGCGCGATTTAAGTTGGGAAAAGAAACGCTCAAATCACAACTGGATCATACCGAATCTGTGGCTATAACGACGGACTGCTGGACTGCACTGACCACCGAGAGCTATGTGACAGTAACAGTGCACTATATTGATGAGGAATGGAAAGTTAAATCAGCCATATTGTTGACACAGAGCATGCCTAACAGACACACGGCAGAAAACTTGGCAGCCAAGTTGAATGATTCGGTGGAGTTATGGGGATTGGCCGGGAAGGTGTGTGCATGCGTGCATGACAATGCTAGTAACATCGTCTCTGCAAATTCCCCCGCACGGGTGACATGGGACTCGGTTCCCTGCTACGCACACACACTGCAACTAGCAATCGCAGATGGATTTGCCCTGCATTTGCAACGAGTTATCGGTGCAGCTGGGCGACTTGTTGCGCACTTCAACCACAGCACCCGTGCCACAAAGGTACTGGAGGAAAAACAACACTCGATGAACAAACCTAAACATTCGCTCATCCAGTCGTGCAAAACCAGATGGAACTCGGTGTATGATATGTTCGAGAGACTTCATGAGCAGCGGTGGTGTGTCACCGCTGTTCTATCTGACCGAACAGTAACAAAGCTGACGGATGCCAGAGCCCTTGAGCTAAAAGATGAACACTGGCAAATGATTGAAGATGTCCTACCTGTTTTAAATAAGTTGAAAACTGTCACCACCGTTATGTCAACAGAATCAGACGTGTCGATTTCAAACATTTACCCCATCACCTTCAGCCTCCTGAACAAACACCTAGCGAGCTCCACAAATGACACCCCAAAAGTGGCAGAGTTCAAGGCCAAGGTAAAAAAATCCCTGCGGGATCGCATGTCAGTTGACACGGCTGACTTGGTCTCAAAACCAGCCCTGATCGCCACCACCTTAGACCCTCGCCATAAACACCTGCCTTCCTTCACACCAAGGCAGAGAGACGCTGCGACAGCCAAGCTGAAAGAAATCTGCGCTAACGTACAATTGGAGAATGCGAATCAACATGCCGATGATGAAGGTGAATATTATTGACATTTATTGTATAGGCTATATACATTTATTTTGTATACTTTAATTACTTTTTGTGTTATCCCTTTAGCACCACCACCAATGTATAATTTGTAGTTCTTACTGCAGTACACAGTGACAGGCACTATTTGCAAACTGTTCAAATTTAATAAAGTATTCAATCAATTAAAGGTGTCGCAGAGATTGGCCCTGCAACTGATGAAGAGGAGGAGGATCGCGAGGACGAGCCGATGGCTGCTGCTGAAGTGGAGAAGGAAAGTGCCATGCGTCAGCTCCTAGGAGAGGACTACAACCCGCTTGGAGCAGCTAATTATGATTCAGCGACAGAAGTGGACAACTACATGAGAGACTGTCGCATCAAATTGGAAAGTAACCCACTTCAATGGTGGAAAGCAAACCAGGCGCGCTTTCCGAGGCTGGCCATATTAGCGAGGCGTTACCTTTGCATCCCTGGAACCTCGGTGCCATCCGAGAGGGTGTTCTCTGAAGCGGGTCTTGTAGTCAATAGACTGCGCACAAGGTTAACCCCTGAGCATGTGGATATGTTGATTTTTTTGAATAAAAACTGTTAAACAATTGGGACACTGTGATGCTGCTGATAAGGTAGGCCTGGTCTTTATTTTATTTTGTTAATGTGCTACTGCGGCTGGCAGTGGCTATTGGCCTATGGCCCCAGAGCGTCAAACTCAAAGCCTAAAGGCCGCTATAGGCACAGAGCAGGCTGTTTATTTTATTATCCACTCAAGTATTCCAATTTCCTCTCACAGTCACACTGATTCATATATTTTTTCGTTTGACAATGTTTTGCTGTTAATTACTATATACCCTTCAACCGTTGTAACTTGTTAGTAGTATAAAGGGCACCCTGAGGCGCCATTGTTATTGTAATTGTTGCTTTTGATTCTGAGGGCATATGGGGGGGGCGTGGCGTGTCCGCCATTTTTGTTTTTTTTCCAGATGGTTTTGGGTTGGGTTGATCATTATGGTACCCCTGTGGTGTGGGAACCGGAAGTGGGTGCCCTCTCTGTATTAGTTTCTCTCTCCCACTGAGGGAATAGCGAGAAAGATTATGCATTCTTTTCTAAAATTAGCATGTACTGTATGACTTTTCAACCATGTAATTTGTATTCATCTTAAGATAGTACTCCGTTAAATTTCATGACAGGATGTGACGTGCATGTCGTCATGTAAATTGGTAGGTGGAGCGAGAACTGGCTATATTTAGTGGCTGCTGTGTGTGTGCTTATTCAAAATAGAATGTGTGTGTGTGTGTGTGTGTGTGTGTCTGTCTACTTTGAGTTAATATAACTAAATTAGGTTTGTCAGACTTATTGAATTAACCAGCTATTTATTAACTGGTCTGAACAAAGCTATTGTGATTCCTATACAGAATTCACTTGGGGCCTGACAGGGTTTTCTTGAAAACCCTGTACTGCAGTGTGTGTGTGTGTGTGTGTGTGTGTGTGTGTGTGTGTGTGTGTGTGTGTGTGTGTGTGTGTGTGTGTGTGTGTGTGTGTGTGTGTGTGTGTGTGTGTGTGTGTGTGTGTGTGTGTGTGTGTGTGTGTGTGTGTGTGTGTGTGTGTGTGTGTGTGTGTGTGTGTGAGTATGACTAGGCCTGCTAGATTCAGTGAGCTAGATGAAATGATGATGCGTTACAAAGATATTTTTCGTGAAATTTGTAATACAGACGTTGATTATATATTAAATCTATTATACGAGGCTACGGTAATTACATACGAAGATCGTCGAATTATGACCAGAAGGATACGTAATGGGTCTGACGCATTTGGTGTCATATATATATATATGAGTGAATTTTCTCAAGTGATCCTATTTCTCCAGGCAATATTAACAGATGCACGATTGCTTAAACATTGCCCACGCATGACGGAAATACCCTATATTCAACAGCAGCTGTGTAAAACTGAATCGCGACGTGTTGTTGAAACTGACATTCTAAAGGACAATATTAATATTTCATGTTTAAAAGTAGAATGTATACTCATAGATGGTATTTTTACAGAGACGTGCTATTGCTGGCATCTAGATGAAGAATAGCATTTTGTTTGTGTGAGTGTACGTGTGTGTGTGTGTGTGTGTGTGTGTGTGTGTGTGTGTGTGTGTGTGTGTGTGTGTGTGTGTGTGTGTGTGTGTGTGTGTGTGTGTGTGTGTCGATGAGATGAATGCTTTTTATTGTAAAAAAACCATCCTGCTGCTGTGTTTTGGGACTCTGAATTCCGAACAGCAGAAATTAAGCTCTAAGCACTGCAGGAGGTCGTACGCAAGGGTTAATGTTGTACAGATGCATTGTTGTATGTCATACCTATTGTCCTAAGTAGGGATTTACGACAGGAGGTGGGGTTTATCATGTGAGAGGATATAAAGGGGGTCTTCTAAACTCGATGCTAGCAGCTGATGTTACGAATGCAACCACAAACTGGCTTGAAAACTCTCAGCTGTCTCCAATACTCAACGAAGCCCTGATGCTCCAAGACTCGTGAAGTTTGAACACATAGCTTATTTAGCTCTTTTTTTTTTTTTACCTGTTGGATCAACGCAGTCCATAAGTCCCCAGCTAACATGGTTTTCATCGAGGAATTAGTAGGGTAAGTTTTACGTGTTATATTTCATTGGGTGTGTGTGTGTGTGTGTGTGTGTGTGTGTGTGTGTGTGTGTGTGTGTGTGTGTGTGTGTGTGTGCGTGAGTGATTCTGATAATGTCATTGGATATCTACAGTATAGCCTATGTGAAACTAACCATTGTTGTCTCATTACTAGACAGATCTCGCATACATCTCATCGATGAAATTCGCGGGGGCGTTTCTGGAGACGTAGCCGTTCGTCATAGTCAGCGGGGTCGCTTATCACTGAAGAAAAACCGAGCATCTCATCTTGTCGAAATTAACACAGAATGTGACAAAATCAACCAACCTACAAAGAAACGTAGAATCGGTAAGACTGTGTTTCATAATCATAGGTTGTACGTGTGTGTGTGTGTGTGTGTGTGTGTGTGTGTGTGTGTGTGCGTGCGTGCGTGCGTGCGTGCGTGCGTGCGTGTGTGTGTGTGTGTGTGTGTGTGTGTGTGTGTGTGTGTGTGTGTGTGTGTGTGTGTGTGTGTGTGTGTGTGTGCGTGTGTGTGTGTGTGTATGTATATATATATATATATATATATATATATATATATATATATATATATATATATATATAGTGTAACGGCCAGCTTTGGCTGCAACCAAAAGGACTGTCTTTGGGTGGGGGGTAAGAGAGTGAGTGACATGGATGCATGGTGTGTAGGGACTAGCTATGTTGAGAGCGCATGTCTACGTGGTGTAAACATTGTGTACATGTCAATATTTTTCATTGCAGGCAGTGGTGTGCAGGAGACATCTACGGAAAATGATCTTGAAAGAATACCACCCAGAGCTCTACGTTTTGATCTGGGGTTGCTGAAAGCCGACATAGCGAGACTCACCTCATCCTTGACGATTAAACGCCAAGAAATCACGGACATCACATATGCCCTGGCCGAAAAATTGGACGATCTTGAATGCATCGTCCTAGCCGAACAGTCGGACTACAGTCACTCGTCAGCAGCAGAGCCTGCCACGATTCCCGTCATAGTAAGTCCGTCTACAGGCTTACAGCCTAACACACACACAACTGATGGTACAGATGTAATCAACCGCAGTGCTGACGCACGGCCTGCAGGAAAAATCATTCGTGTTGATGTCCACAGAGCTGATGTAACTGAAACTATGTTGTGTAATGACATCGTAGAAAACCATGTGATTGACTGTGTAGATGTTGTGAAAACTACAGGGTGCATAGGGCCGGACGAGGTCGATACTCATAATGAATCGTCCATTTCTGTGATTGTGAATGAGGCGATAGCAATTGCGTCTGCTCCAATTATAGCTAAGTCTCTAGATTTCGTACATACAGAGATTAGCTCAGCTGTGGATGGAGCAGTGGGTGTCTTGAAGGGTCATGCCTATGATATAATGCACAAACAGTCAGATATAATTATAGCAGGTGTAGGCTCTATACTGGCTGAGTGTATCAGGAAGCAGAATGCAGATTTAAAGAGGATATACACCGCCGTTATAACCACATTAAAACAGGGGTGTGTTTCTGCGAAACTACTGACGAGTGTCATGAAGATTCTGAGGCCTAACTGAGCATTACGCACAGAATGTGTAGAAAATGAGCAGTTGTATACTATAGTTACAATTGTATACACATTAGGATCATCATATGATATTTTTTTCTTTTTCTTTCTCTATTTCTTCTGACTGATTTTTTTCTTTGTAATTGCTGTTAAAACTAGTGTATATTATCTAATCAATTTCATGGTGATCCATGAGTTCAGTAGTCTATATATAACGTAGCTACATATTTAGTGTACGGTTTAAAAATCATATTTTTTATATCTGTTTATATAAAGTGTATTACAAACCATCATATCGGTGTGTGTGTGTGTACGTAGTAGTTATCTATAGATATTTTTTATCATGGCTGAACATTTTGACGATAGCTGTTCTATGGAAGAAATGGAAATTGAGGCTATGCGTTTATGCCGTGAAAATGAAGATATGCATGGGGCTGAACATTACGATGACAGTTATTCGATGGAAGATCTAGAGGTTGTGGCTATGCATTTAATCCGTGAAAATGAAGCTATGATGTCAGAAATTAGGAGTTTACAGGAAACCCTTGTATTATCTGAGACAACAGAAGAGTTTCAAGGTTCTACGGTAGAGTTAGACTTGTCATATAGTCCTCCTGACATAAATGAACTGCCCTTACCCAGTGATAATGTACAAATAGCCATTTATGTTTCTTCCGATGACTCTGAAAGTACCATTATGGCGTCTGAGACAACGGAGGAAATGCAATGTTATGATTCTGCGGGCGTGTCTATGGTAGAGTTAGACTTGGACTTGTCACATAGTCCTCCTGACACAGTTACACTTGCTTTACCCAGGGATAATGTACAAGCAGCTAGTGTTAATTCTAGCGTCATACCAACATTGCAGTTAGGGGGTGGTGTGATTAGACCGAGCCCTAGTCATGACGGTGAGCAGCCCGAACAGACAGATTTCCGTATACATGTAACAGACGTACCCTTATTTAGAGGTAATACAGTGACGTCTGCTATAAGTTTTGCCGATATTCCCTGTGAGGATTTGGAACTTTTGGCGAGTAGACTTAAAGATCGTATTTCGTCACCTATTAATAGAGCCTTAGAGATCTCAACACCTGGCGCTACTTTGAATATAACCCTAGATGGTCCGTCTCTGGCTTGTGGCGTGCATAAAATACTGTCTAGTGACAATCCAGATATTGCAGGTGCATTTCTGGATGAAATCATTACTGTTGTCCAGAGTAATGAAACAATTATGGGTGACTCTGAGCTAACCATGCGAATTGATATTGCACACGTATCCAGCGGTGGAGGCCGTCATAGGTTGCCATTTGCTAGAATACCTTATGATATGGTAAGGTCTGTAAGAGTCGGAACTCATGCCCTGTACAGTCCAGATAACGATGATAACCTCTGTTTTTCATTATGCATTGCTAAATATATGAATCCCCATATGCGCCCGGCATCACTACGTCAGATAGCCATAGATATGCATACATGTGACGGACGTGACCTCACTCATAAAGTGTCACTCGCTGACATTTCAGCCTTTGAGGATAAACTGGGTGTGAAGATAATTGTTTTTCATCATACCGATGATAATAAGCAGTTGACCTTATTCAGAACCTCTGAGCGTAATAAGGAGGGTGAAACGGTTATCCATTTGTACTTACAGGACGGACATTATTGTCTCATATTAAAACTGCATAAGTTCCATGGTACATCGTATGCTTGTGACGCTTGTTTCATGGGTTACAACGACAGAACTAAGCATAAATGTCTTGCGATTTGTGGAGTGTGTTACACTGACTGCGAACCGCATAAAGGTGTGCATATAACGTGTAAACAGTGCAATCAGAAATGTAGGTCGCAGTTCTGTCACGATCAACACAAGAAACTTTCTCCTATAGTTAATTTCGTAGCGTGTGACAAAATGATTTGTTGTAGGCAATGTGGTGAAGTGTACCCACAGATCGGCCGGAAACGGAAACTAGCTGACAACACAATTGAATATGGTCATACCTGTGTGCCTAGGACCTGCCACCATTGTAGGGATACCTTATATGCAGGTGTTGCCCACGCCTGTTTTATTAGCAAACCTAAAAAAGAAAAGAAAAAAACAGACGATTACATTGTATATGACTTTGAGACACAGGTGGTTCGAGGCGTTCATATTGCTAATTACGTCTATGCTATGAGCCTGGATGCAAAGCATAGCTTCGAGGCATACGGTGTTGACTGTGTATCGAGATTTGTAGACTTCTGCAGACAACCGCTGCTTATAGGATATGGTTTCATAGCACATAACGCAGCCGGTTTTGATAATCACTTAGTACTGAAAGACGTCATTAAGAGGGGTGTTAAAATGGAAACCATTATACGTGGTGCGAGAATCATTGCTATGACCGATCTTAATTATCAGCAGCGTTGGATTGATAGTTACAGTTTTCTGCCCATGAGACTAGCTGACACACCTGCAGCTATGGGATTTCAGGATATGTGTAAAGGGTTTTTCCCTCATAAGTTCAACACTCCTCATAATCAGAACTATGTGGGTGAGTATCCGCAGCCTCATTACTATGGATACGATCAGATGCGTCTGACGGACAGAAAAGCATTTATGCTGTGGTACGACAGTATTAGAGGTACGACATTTGACTTCAGAAAAGAATTGGCTTTATACTGTAAGAATGATGTGTTGGTTCTACGAACGGCTGTGACGAAATATAGAGAAGCATTCACTCTATTGACAGAAATGGATGCATTCAGCTTTACTACACTAGCCGGTGCATGTATGGGTGTTTTCAAGAATAAATTTCTAACCGAGAATACAATTGCTCTGACTTATGATGGGGCTTATCTAGGATTGGATAAAACGTATTCTACTGTTTCAATCCAATGGCTCGAATACCTGATCTATTCTGAGAAAGTGGCCATACAGCATGCATTAAACGGGGGTGAGCAGCGTTTTGGGCCGTACTCTGCGGACGGTTATGACAAGACTAATAACCGTATACTCTCTTTTCTTGGATGTTTTTGGCACGGGCACCCTGACTGTACACGAGCATGTGACTACAATCCAGTTACTAACTGTACATATGGGACACTGTATAGGCGTTTCTTAAGTAGACAAAAATATTTAGAAGACGAACATCATGTTTCATATATACCTATGTGGGAATGTGAATGGGCAAAGATGAAACGGTCGGACCCTGAGGTGCGTGCTTTCATTGAAAATGTATATAAGCACCCTGAACGATTGAATCCTCGTGATGCCCTCTACGGTGGTCGTACTACGGCTGTTAAACTGTATGATGAAGTTGTGTCGCCTACCGCGAAGATAATGTATGTAGACGTTACCTCGTTGTATCCGTATGTTCAAGCCACAATGCCTTACCCCGTGGGTCATCCTACGATTATTCTCAAGGATTTTGCCGAAATCAACACATATTTTGGCATTGCTAAATGTTCGATTCTGGCCCCTAGAGGTCTCTATCATCCCGTGTTACCGGTAAGAGCACACGGTAAGCTTATGTTCCCACTATGTGCGAAATGCGTTTCTGATTTAAATCAGGAAACAGAATGTGGTCATACTGACCACGAGAGGATGCTATCAGGAACGTGGGTGATATTGGAGATTCTAAAAGCTCTTGATAAAGGCTATGTAATGTCATCTATCGATGAGATTTGGCATTTCCCCGTGCAGACTAGTGAAATGTTCAGTGGCTACGTCAAAACTTTCATGAAATGCAAACAGGAAGCTAGTGGGTATCCTCCAGGGGTCACAACCGATGCCGAGAAAGAGAAATACATAGCAGATTATCATACTCATGAAGGTATATTGCTTGACCCCTCTAACATTTGCGTTAATAAGGCTATGCGGAACTGTAATAAGCTATTGTTGAATAGTCTATGGGGGCGTTTCTGCATGCGTAGTAATATGGATAAATGTGAGTATGTGAGCGATCCGTCTCGTTTTTCCCAGCTGCTGTTTAGTAACGACTATATCATAAGTCAGTTCAGCTTTATCACCGAAAAGGTAGCTATGATTCAATGGTCTCATAGCCATGCAGTAGCGAGTCGAGCTGCTGATATTAATGTCTTTATTGGTGCTTTCACAACATCGCATGCTCGTCTTTTTTTATATTCGCTCCTGGAGAAACTAGACCGACGTGTGCTTTATACAGACACCGATTCGTGCATATTTACATGTGAAGAAGGTGATTATGTTCCGGCTCTAGGCCCTTTTCTTGGTGATCTTACTGATGAAATTAACAATGGTTCAGGGGACGATTATATTGTAAGGTATATATCAGGTGGTCCAAAATCTTACTGTTACACTACTAAACAGGGTAAGACTGTGGTGAAATGGAAAGGGGTTACATTGAATCCGAAAAATGCCGCAATACTCACGCCAGACACCCTATTGCGATTGGTTGATTCATTCATAGCCGATCAGAAATCGCCTGCTTGTGTTCATGTATCTACAAATACTATCGTCAGGGATAAGAAGCATTTAGAACTCAGAAATGCTGTGATGACTAAACGTGTTAGAGTCGTCTATGACAAACGCAAATTGACTAATAACTATTGTACTTTACCATATGGCTACTAGTCAGCCAACTGTTAGGGGTGGTGATGGCTATCAGAACTCATTACAGCATCCATTTTCAATGATAGTTAGTGGTCCATCGAACAGTGGAAAAACCCAATTCGTATCTAATCTCATAGAGAATATAGATAGGATATTTTCTGTTGAAATACATAACATAATATATCTGTATACATGTTGGCAACCACGATTCGATCATTTACTGAAGATTCGTAATATTATTTTTATTAAAGGGATCCCTGAATCTCTAGCTGATGACAAGCTAATGCCTGTACATTCCAATAATCTGTTGATTATTGACGATTTAATGAACGATGCATGTAATAATTTGGAAGTCCAGAATGTATTTACACAGTATGTACATCATAGAAATTTAAGTTGCATTTATATTGTACAGAATCTTTTCGTTCAGGGAAAATCCAGTCGGACTATTAGTCTTAATGCAAATTACATGGTTTTATTCAAAAATGCTCGTGACACCTATCAGATATCTCTGTTAGCTAGACAGATGTATCCTGGTAACGTAAGATATTTCATAAATGCTTTTACGGATGCAACCAGTAGGCCCTACGGATACCTATTTATTGATTTTAAAGCAGCCACACTTGACGTCTATCGTCTCAGATCGGATATACTCTCAGCCCGACCAGTTGTGTACATACCTAAAAAACCCTGAAGTAGGGGAAATCATGTCTGCGAGAATCCGTAGAAATCTCATTTTTCTAGAAAGACTATATAAAGCAAGGCCTGGAAAGCGTAGGGTTATTCTAAAGAATGGCGGCCCTGACTTCCTTAACAGTTTATGCGAGATAGCTCTCAACATACTTAATGGTAAGATTCCATTATCTAGGAGACAGTACATCCTGCTTCAGAAGAAGAAAATACATTTACGGACACTAGCATCCAAAACCATTAGTGCTAGCAGGAAAAAGAGACTTGTTAATCAGACAGGGGGAGCATTTTTTCTGCCCGCCATAGCAGCAGCTCTACCGTTTCTCACATCACTTTTTACGCGTGGCTAATTACTCATTCACTACGATGGGGCATATACAAAAAATGTTTATGGTCTCACAACATGAGATAGACCGGTTGAGCCATACATCAGCTACTCCCATTCTAGATACACCTATACGTAATGTTGTTGAAAGTGTGTTAGACGGTGAAATACGTCAACTCCTTCTCACCCCTAATATAGATATTCATGAGAAAGCCAAGAGATATTCATCGGTGTTACAACGCTATCTCACACTTGTGAGACAGGGTGTTAATGATAAGTCTGTCCTTACACTTTCATTACCGCAGGGCATCGAATCTGCTACTGACGACGATTTTATAGTGTCAGATATTGTGAAACATATGCCAGCTCGTAGCAAAAAGAACGCATTGCATATTATAGACGTCCTGTCTAAGTCTAAAAATCATGTTACATGGACCCGTCAAGGTGAACTGGTCATAGATGGCACCACGGTAGTGGGCTCTCATGTATATGATCTACTAAAAAATATAACTACATCCCAGCATGTGGCTGATAAAAACAGGCCAGCCGGTTGGGATAAATTTCTAAGAAAAATAGCAACGCTAAATGTTCCACTGTCTGTTGTGCCGAATTCTAATGTAAAACATGAAATTTTGGCTTTAAGAGGGAGCACCGATGAACAGAGGGAAAGTAGTTACGAGTTAACCCCTAAGCTAAAGCGTAGAGGTAGAATATCTTCTGCTACATGGTCATCATACTGATATGATATAGTTCATTCCTTCTTATTATTTTCTTTATTTGCTATGTTTTATGAATTATGTATTATGAATATGGTTTTTTTTTTCTTGTCTCATTACGATTTTGTTTTATGAATTATGTATTATGAATATGTTTTTTTTTTCTTGTCTCATTACGATTTTGTTTTAGTTTATACTACAGATAATGTATATGTATACATCCTATGCTACAATGATGTCTATGATATGATCTTAAACTATGCTATATTACAGCATACACTCCATCTTATTACTAACTGTACCAATAATTTGTCTATTCATATGTCACTCAATTTTTTCCTAAATAAAAGAATGATTCTAAAAGACACTGAAATGTTTCAATAGATTTTTATTTCCACAATCAATTATGTATACACAAGGTTACATTATTCTTCTAGCATACTGCACACATGTAGCCATATGTCCACGACACAGGTGTGGACGTATTCGTTTAACAAATGAACATACCATTAGATCATTACATGCTGGATAACCTGTATACATTTTTAAAACATTGTGATAGGATAGCCCATGCTGAATATTACTAAGAAAAAATATACAATGTTCTCCACAGGTAGTGGCCTGCATATCCTGTACCTGTATTGTTGAATAGGATATCTTTACACAGTTCTTACATAGAAATTTTAATATAGTTTTAGGGTAATCTGCATATGTTGGAGGATTCCCAAAAGAATCAAAAAAATAACCATGCCTATCGTAACTTATATATATAGCCAACCAGTGGGAGCCAGGCTTTGACGATGGATCTGTGTTAATAACAGCTAATAGCGGCAGATTCACAACCATACCTTCTGGTAGTTCATCACATGCTAGTATACCTAAAGAGTGGGTCCTCCTATCAATCATTTTTTCAATCACCCCTTGAATTTCCATAGTATTCATATCCAAGTCTCTCAGTGATGTTACTTAGTAATGATCAATTAATACCTGTCTCCTCCCAGATATCTCAACGATTGAATCAAATACTGCATAGCATATCAGATTGACCGTTCTAGGTAATGCAACACGGAATCTGGCTTCCAGCCTGACGTTTCCCGAACGTAGAAGCGAAATGTGATCTGCCGACCCTCCGTCAGCCTCTAGATTGAAACAGAATAATGTGTAACCGTCCCCGAAATCCCTTCTAGTTATGCTCAGAGGCCGGTCTTTCAGGTATCTCCCTGTAGCGTCAATCATCTGGAAATATTCCCTAGCGTACTGACCATTAGGGAAATCGGGTTGAAATGGTCTTGATGGAAATGCTTGACCATCAGCATGTAGACATAAATATTCAATATTGTAATGATGAAACAGGAACGGATTACGTTTATAATTTCCAGTGAATCCTTCGTTATCAACGAAAGCGATTACTACAAATTTTGGAATTTGTCCTAGAAATAGATTTTCCTGATTACATACACGTGTCCCGGCAGGTATGGAGAAGTTTTTTAAACACACACGATTTATAGGGTATTTTGCATTAGTCTGTGTAATAGCTTTAGCATGAGCTATTCTGACTCCTGGGGCCACAGACACCTTTTTTACGTAGAGACTAGCTCCCACAATTTTTAACCTGTATCCTTCTGCTTCATTGTCCGCTAATAAGCAGAACTCATCTTTCGTACGGATGAATTTAATCTTAACATCAATACCATTTAGTAATAGTTTTTCCTGGAAAAACATGTCGGCATGGATCGGAGCTAATATCTCTACAATCCTGCTTCGGGCTGTGTATGCAGCCCTCCGGCCGAATCCAGTATTGTTGCCTGCTGGATCGGTATCATCCATTGATCCAGGTGAATCTTTATTGAATAAACCACAACCAAAATGTGTGGCCAGGGTATCATGTCCGAAATTCAGTAGACACTCAATCATACCACGATATGGATATGTCGAACTTGAATGTGTTATTAATGTGTCTCCGAGCATGATATCAACTTGTGAGAAGAGGGAACATCCGGGGTAATTCACTAATCCTACTTTCGCATCGGCTGGTAGGTCACTACCGTCACGTAATGTAATCTTTGCATGTACAAGAATATGGGTATTATTTAAATCCATATACTCCTCGCTGCTACCGGTAACGTAGAATTCTATAGGACCTGTATCTGTTATTGCCGATACTGGTGGAATTTCCTGGTATGTACCCCTTTCAATTGAAACCTGTGTTAGGGGAACTGTGAAGATGTCTAATTCCGTCTTGACACAGGTCTCCGACATGCTATGTAGAAGAGCCATATTACCTAATCAAAGGTCTAAAAAATGTCTCTATTATAGTTAATCGTCTGCACACTCTTGCGGCGTTTTGGTTTTGGTTTCCTACCCCCTCGACCTGCACTTTTATGTGATTTCCTCCGCTTTCCTGGCAGTAGGTCACGCCCCTGGAGACCTCTTGGTGGGCGTTTTACAGCCCTCCGTTTGTTAACCATGAAACCGGATCCATCTTGATGTGGATCGGTAACTCTGGATACCATACTCGTTACAACGTCATTGGCTATATTCTTAGCAGCTGATTTAAGGTGAGGTTTAGCTAAATTGAAACCCTTACGTAGTAGAGGTAGAGCAAAACGAAATAAACGTTTAAATATGCCACCAACACCCGATCCATACTGGGTGGCCGAACCAGCAAAACCAGGCAGCCCAGATCCTGCCTGGTTAACGTAGTATGACATATAACGTCCATCGTCAGCTATGTATGGTGCACCATACATTGTACTAAAGTTTTTTTTTTTCTTTTTCTTTTTTTTTTTTTAAACTCTATCTAGAAACTAGAACGCATAGGTCTGAAGTGTAGTTTAACTATCACCTTCCCGTACGTGAAGCGTACGTCGTGATTCTGATCGTTTTTTATAGAGATCTGTATGTCGTCTATGACCGACTTCGAGAGAGTTGTATAGTGAGGCCTGTCATACAGCAGAGTGACAATGCTGCGGGGGTCATCCGTAATATTTATACTCCGTAGAAGCGGTACATATGTGTCGCCTACCCTCTGATAATCAACTATGTCCGTATATATAAACATACTGTAGCAACCTCCATATATATCAGCAGGGTGTGGAGCATAGCCTACAGGGGTTGATGAAGGCTGTATCTGAAACGCCTCCTTAGGTGTAAATCCTAGGATGTGAGCTAGCCCTCCTTTGAACACAATGGACGCTGACTCGTCCCCGATAAAGCATACACGGTTAGTTATACTATTATACAACATGTGCAGGGACTTTGAATGCCTTGCAATACGACTGTTTATCTCCTGCAGAATTTTAGGTATGGTATCATAATGGCCATAGGGTATGGCCAAAGGGTAAGAACCGCCCGACACTCTGTCCAATGTGAGTAGAATCCGTCCATCTTCTACAGCAAAGCTAGCCCAGCTTTTAGGAAACTGAACTTCAATAATCCCCACCTGATATGGCTGTTTGAGTATAATAGGTTTAGCCAACTTTACTCGGTAATTCCATATCTTATTCCCTGGGTATACGTCTAACGATGCATTACTGGGCAATGTTATGTAAAACTCCTCCCCGCTTATTGTATCCATGATGTACGGCAGGTATGTATCCTTGAACATTAGATGTCGATGTGGTCTGTCTAGAGTTTAAGAGTTAGCCTTTAAATGCTTGAAATATCCGTCTCAGGAAGCCATGTATTAAAATGGGCCGGCCAACCAAGCCATTTTACGTGAACATATTTAACACCCCGTCGTTTTCTTGTTCCCAATATCTCTTCTATCTTATAAGCTTTTCTTTCTGTCACTGTGACCCCTTGTAACTCTTTTTCGTAGAATGTACCACGTATACCATCGTCTGCAAAATCTTTCAGTCTGTATACGGCCGGTGTACGCCCTATACACTCTGTTATCGTAAAGATCTCATCTGTAAATGTCTGTTCATAACCTTTCCTGAATATACCTCGATATTTCGATATCCTGACCGTATCCCCCACATTATATTTAAATGTAGGGAATTTCATCTGTTTTGTTTTATACAGATTGTTAAAGACAACCCTCTCGTTAGCATTATTCACATTCACAGGGGCCATTTTTATGGACCGATGGAAAGTACCATTATAACCTACCACCATATCCTGCAGCGAATCGATATATCTATGCGAATTGTTTGCAGTCAGATATCTCCACATGATAGTCTTTAATGTCCTATTCCATCGTTCGATTATACTGCATTTTGTCTCATTTGATGTAGAAAAATGTGTGATATTGTGTCGTTGCATCATTTCCTGAAATGACTTATTATAGAATTCCGTACCCTCATCTGTTTGCAATCGACGTGGTACACGTCCTTCAGATAGTATATCTTTAAATGCAGCTGTAACGCTTTTAGCCGATTTGTTTGGTAGAGGCCTTACCCACGCATATTTGGAGAAGACATCTATGCATGTCAGAAGGAAACGTAACCCATCATTTTCTTCAGAATACACAGACATGTCGACTAAGTCAGCTTGAAACTGCGCATCGATCCCACTAACCAATATTCTATTTCTAGGGAAATGTCTACCAGCTGGTGCATGCAATGTGTACGTATCTTCTCCCTCTAACCATTTTTTAACATCCGATATTTTTGGAGCAACATCCACAACTCCTTTGACCCCTGCATACAATTTGTTTACACCCCCTAAACTACCAGGGTTGGTGGGTTCGTAATACACCTTCCGCAGAGCTGTATCCATGTTGACACATATACAACAACTGTACAAGACGGTTAGGTAACTAGAGGGTTTTATTTCATTAGAGAGAGAGAGAGACATTTTACTGTTACAACGTACACAACATTTCATCAATATTGATATAAGACACCCCACCCACATCAACACTCATCATGGGTCGTGGTGTTGGACACACCCATCCATATAAACACACTTCTGCTTAGTATACGTGCAGTATGATCCCCTCCTTTAAGCTTTACATCTTGATCCAATCTTTCAATTATGTATGGCTCACCCCTCATATCACTGAGTATAACCTCAGCAGCCCCTAGAAGTCTAGGTGGTATCACTGTTTTACCACTGGTTGCTAGCACAGCATAGGCTAATGCATATGCCAACATAGGTGTGAACAATGATACACGTATATCGTCGTAATGATTCTCGAAATAAAAAATGGGGGCCTCATATAGACAACTGTGATGTCTCTGTGACGGATGATCCACACGGCATCCATAGCACTCATCCGTAAGCATACGTATCAACACTTTCTGCACACATAGACATATAACAGCTTTTAGGATAGCTACATCATCATGGTTTAAACACACATCTGTAGACAGTGGTTCTATGAACGTACTTCCATCTACAGGGGTAGATGTTCCTACAGGCTCCATCAGAGACTCCCCAAACTCTGTTATGTATGTGAGGTTCTGGGAACCTAGATCCACGGCATATTCAGGATTTAACCAATTGGTGACTGCAAACTCTGTGGAGCACTGTGCATCTTCAGTCGAGGCTAGCACAGAAGGCATTGTAGAGATCTCTGGAGACAGATGCTTCACATTGAGAGGTTCCGCAACACTCTCCAGGGAAATTATGCTCGCAAGAATATGATCTGTAATAACATGAGAAACCTGTTAGTACGATCTGTATTGCGAGAGAAAAAAAACAAAACAACTTAGAATACACCCATACACACAATATACGTAATATACACATATTTCCTTCTTTTCACAACCTCAGATTGCATGCATTTTCTTTTTATTTTGTTTTTTACCCTAGTGGATCGTATGCGTCCTCACTGTTGGACCTTCTCAGACTCAGACAAGCGAAGACAGGAAAACAGAGAACGCAACCCCCAATCTTCCATAGTATGGATCTGAACCAACCTCTATCATTAGTTTCGTCTAGAGACATCATAGGCTCCACAGATGGTTGAATGATAGGATCCCTCACCCTCCGTCTCCTCTTCTTAGGTGCCATTATCAGATCAGCATTCTCAAAAATATCAATATCCTTATAAGCAGTCGGTGTGGAAGGTTCCGTATCGCATGGTTTAGTGAAAAACATGGCATGAAAAAAATCACAGCAAACTGTTGAGTAACACACACACAGTCTATTTTGAATAAGCACACACACAGCAGCCACTAAATATAGCCAGTTCTCGCTCCACCTACCAATTTACATGACGACATGCACGTCACATCCTGTCATGAAATTTAACGGAGTACTATCTTAAGATGAATACAAATTACATGGTTGAAAAGTCATACAGTACATGCTAATTTTAGAAAAGAATGCATAATCTTTCTCGCTATTCCCTCAGTGGGAGAGAGAAACTAATACAGAGAGGGCACCCACTTCCGGTTCCCACACCACAGGGGTACCATAATGATCAACCCAACCCAAAACCATCTGGAAAAAAACAAAAATGGAGGACACGCCACGCCCCCCATATGCCCTCAGAATCAAAAGCAACAATTACAATAACAATGGCGCCTCAGGGTGCCCTTTATACTACTCTTGTTCAATTCTTTTATATTAGTTTTATTTATTTTAGCGTGTCACGTTTACATGGGACTGGGAGTTGATGTTCTGTAATTGGCCTCAGGTGGCTGTGGCCTTGCGCTGCTCAATGTGCAATACATGTGTTTCTACTTTTGTTGAAAAGCACAGAACTTGCCGATTTCATTTATTGTTTTGTGTAGGCCAATGCTTATTTAGTAGGCCTATTGTATTAGCCTATTATAGGCTATTCCTAACCCTTCCTGACCGGTCCGCGATACATGTGTGCGTATACTGTAGCCTACGCACTAGTGCACTGATTGACATTTGACAGCAGGCCGCGTGACCGGCAAGATGATTGTTTTAATCCTCCCATTTCACTTCTAAAATAAACACCATATTTCTTATGGAAAACAATGTGTGTAATTCTTCTTCTTCCTCGTTGTAATATTGTTATGTTTAATGGTTAATAGTGCGCATTGTATTATGGGGGAAAAACGGTGTATTTGTGTATTTTTTATGGGTAAAATAGCGCATTTTTTTCTTAACGGATAACGGTTAATTAGCCGGCAAGTCCTGGCGGTAACCGGTTAATACAATCTTCCCATTTGGCCATCCCTAGAACCATTAGATCTGTAAGACCTCTATCAGCTGGGAACTACTGGTGACCTCACAGTGGGGAACCATTAGATCTGTAAGACCTCTATCAGCTGGGAACTACTGGTGACCTCACAGTGAGGAACCATTAGATCTGTAAGACCTCACACTAGAATAACAGTGAGAATAATAATTATGCATGTCTTCTTCTGTGGTCAGATTGGAGGAACGTACGCCAAGCCAGTCATACTGCCCCCTGAGGTGGCCATCGGTGCTCTGGGAAAGATACAGGTAATGTATACTATAATACTACTAATAACTGCTACTAGTTAAAAAAAAAGTTAAAGTTAAAATATATTATATATATTTATACTAATGAGCAGCATATTGAGGATAAAAATGAGGACAGAAAAGTGATTGGCCGGAATGACATTCGTGATGATTTGATTGGCTGAGCACGGAATATATGATGATGATAAGAGCACCCTTCCCTTCACACAAGTGTATTTTTTTTAATATCGTGTGTGTGTGTGTGTGTGTGTGTGTGTGTGTGTGTGGTTGGTTTAGGTTCTCCCCAGGTTCGACCTCCAGGGTCAGGTGGCCAAGGCTCACATCATGGTGGTCAGCTGGTCAGCTGACCACCGCATCATCGACGGAGCGTCCATGTGCCGATTCTCCAACCTGTGGAAGGATTACCTGGAGAACCCTTCATCCATGGTCCTGGACCTAAAATGATCCTAATATGTACCCCTATTTACCCCTAGACCACCCCCCCCCCTCCCTACACACACACATCTAACCCCCGTACCCTCGACCTTTACCCCCATACCACCACCGTGTGTCGATTCTCCAACCTGTGGAAGGATTACCTAGGGCAGGGGTTTCCAAAGTGGGCATCTTTAAATGATAATTAGGAAACCCAAATGGACGCTTGTATGGATCTGTAACGTTAGGGTCCATTTGTTCTCTCTCAGAGTTAAATTAACTTTGATTTTACAATTTTCATTGAGATAGAAATGCCATTAAATGGGGGACCGTAACCTTAATTCAAGTCAAACCTGGGGGTGGTTGGTGGTTGAGAATCACTGCTAGACCCGTAAAAATCTTCACTTATGGGGGGGGGGGGGGGGGGGGCGTCCTTGGCATATAATTTCTAAGGGGGTCCGCAGGCTAATGTGTGTAAATTTGGGGGAACTTGACATGAAAAGGTTTGATAACCACTGACCCTTAGAGAAGACTTCAGCCACGGCCCTGGACCTAAAAGAATACTAAGATCTGGACCTGGTCTAGAGATCCCACACACCCAGACCCACCATGTGTACCCATTACACCCACCCAACCCCAACCCTAGCCCCCCAATCCTTCCCTGGACTTTGTCTGCGTCTAAAACCACAAGCAACATGCTAATTACGGATGTCCCGATACACTTTTTTTCGTTCCCGATCTGATCCCGCAATTGCTGTGTTGGCCGATACCGAGTACCGATACCAGAGAGTCATATTTATAATAATAAAACAAAAAAGAAGACTTATTTTTATCTCGTGTTGTTAATAGCAGACTCCTCCTCACTCAAATGTGCACTTGCAATTCGGGCAACTCGAAAGCAAACTCCACATGCCCCCAAATTTTATTTACCTGCCATATAGTGTCAACCCCCTTACCCGTGTGTCGGATCGGTGGGTCGATATTCGCTGATACCGTTATGACCCGATATGACCAAAAAGGGCCGATATCGATACAGTATCGGGACATCTCTACTAATCGGTATGCTGCTATCCAACATAACGGCATACTGTGTCGATACCGGGCCGATCGTGACCAAAAATAATCTGATCGGGATCGGTTCCCGAAAAAGACCTGATTGGGAGCACCTGTAGTTAGTGTGCGTAGTATGTCGCCGTGCAGTTTCAGACGCAGCTGGTGGATTTCTCTCTCTAACTAACGTGTCTTTGTGTCGTCGCCTTCCTTCCTTTCCTTTCCTGTTTTTGCTCTCGTTTCCTCGTTGCCTTACGTCTAGACGGGATCTAGGATGTTAAATAACTGTTACTGTACAGCCCTGGAACGTGAAAATTATGAAATGTACAAAGAAATCTGATGACTTCATGCTGATCTAGTAGCCTGTAAAATAACTGTGAACCATGATTTCACATTACGACCTTTTTACAAAACAAGTCATGCATAAATCACATTTTAAAGCTGCTCAAATGAAAATCCCACTTTACAACTGTGCTTTATCACGTGGTTTTAGAACAGCCGATGGGGTTGTGGGTTGTACTCGCGTGGTTTTAGGACAGCCAATGGGATCGTGGTTTGGATGTATTATACTAGTACTTGCTCATCCCTCTCATCCAATGAGCTCATCTTCGACTTCGGATTGGTTCTCAAATGGCAATTAAGTGTTGTGATGTCATGAGGGGGGGGGGCGTGTTTGTTTATGCTTTGTTTGTGAGTGAGATTATTCTGTGAACAATAAATATGTTTTTTTTCCACAACTAGTAAGTTGTAAAAACCATAATGTAATGTAGTTGTAAAATCTGTTGGACCATTTTAGCCTTCATTCAACACGAGGTCTACCTTCTAAAAACAGTGGTTTTCTATCATTTTCATATCAAGGCCCATTCTTTATTTGGCATTTGAGCCACGGACCACCATTTTGATGACATTTTGCCTCTCAGAAACAAAAATAAAGAATATTTCCTTACAGTTCGATATGATTTGGTCCACAATTCCATGCTGGAATTTCGTAGGAGAGATAACACGCAAATGTTGATCAAAATAACAATTCTTCTACATTCTCTCTAAATAATGTAGACCATCAAATGAAGCCCGGGTGCAGAGTTAAAGATCTACAAGGGTCCATTTGGTTACCAACTCTCCATCATTTAGCTGGGGACAACCTCGAACCCCCTCAAGTCCCACTGGTGGTCCCCGGACCACTGGTTGAAAGCCACTGTTCTAAAACGCATGTAAAGCTGCAATCTGTGATGTTGACTGTAATGTTGACCTGTGTTCAAACCCGGCTCATCCCCTGGTTCACCGAAGTAATTTCTCTATGGAGAATAACATGGGCTCATCTTAAAATTGTCTCGTATAAGACTTCTGGTCTAAAAATAATCAAACTGTCTCGGCGAATCAGTCATATATATTTCATGTAGTCTGTTTCTAGTGAAGATTTAACTAATTCAGCAGCAGTACAACAATAGCGTTTTCTCTCAGTTGGTTCTTCATATATCCATATCGGTGAAACGGCCGGGATGATTTGTTTATTTTTTCACACAGTTCTTAAATGAGGCGATCTAAAATCCCCCTATGGGGATTACAATGCAAATAAAAAGTGCATGGACCACTGGACGTAGCGCCCACTACTGATATTGACATCAGACTTCGGTGCTCTTGCTGCTGGACATAATAATATAAGACAGAATGCCCGCTTGGCCAGGGGGGGGGAGATATTGCACTTTGAGCTCTTCAGGCAGTAGACCGGGGTCTAAAATGTATCAATAGAACCACTTCCTTAACCATAGTATTGTATACATTGTCACAAGTGACGCCTTGTTTTTTAGTGATTGATTACTTAGTTCCGACACCATTATTAGTCCGACAGTCATTAGACCGACAACCTACCTCTATCCCTAACCTAACCGTAACCGCAAGCACGGGAGCAGCGCATGTCCGAGCGCTAGTCCGGCCGTTGTTCCCGCATGTCGGAACTAATGCTACGTCGGAATTACGTTCGGATCCCTCATTAAGAATTAAAGAAAATTCCTTTGGGGTTCTATGTATTCAATTCATCAACATGGCATCAAAATAATCTGATGTTTTAAACATTAACCTCCCCTTGTTTTTCTTTTTCTTGTTTTTTTTTGTTTGTCTTTTCCACGCCAGTTTAGAAAAAAACAGTTATTCCCATTTTAAATGAATGCTGTCGGGACATTCTACATAAAATGAGAATTTATCCATGTTTTTTTCTAACTAGTTGAGGCCATTCTTTCAGTCTTCCGCCAGTGTTTTTGGCCCGCAATGTGTCCACGATTGCAGTGGCGGGCGGTTCAACGGTTCTTTACTCATTGGGCCGTCGGGGGGGGGGGAGATTGCTTTGACCAAAAACGTAATCCGGGAAAATAATCCGAGGTAATTGTATTTTCTTCTATATCTGATAACGTGGAGGTGGACGGCAGGCTAAATGTTCACTTCCGGTTCATTCCCGGTTGTATCGCCCGGTCTCCTAGCAGCCGAGTCATCCATACGTCGGCGAAGAGCGGCATCTATCGTTGACCACTGAAAAGACCACATGGCGTGATATGATCGTGCTTGGCAGTCGATGAGTTTTATTGAAATGAATAGCAGATTGCAGCTTTAATATTACGTCACAGTGATGAGGGGACCGACGTGACCGGAAGTCATGTGACCACAGACATGATCATGTGACCTGAAGTCACATGACCACAGACACGATCATGTGACCTGAAGTCACGTGACCACAGACACGATCATGTGACATGAACATGGAAATTAATTAATGTTGTTTAATGTCATTATTATTATTACTGATTCTCCAAGTGTGGTTCCGGGCCTCTCCCAGGTCCCTGGCGCTGCACCAAATCCAAGGGCCCTGTGTACGCGCATGCATGTGATGCGCAACTGTTTTGCGTTTGCGCGCCCAGTGAATGAACGCGCATGCGATCAGCGCACCGCCAGCACTATTGCCACTGATCCCCGACTGACTGTCTCCTCCCACCGAGTGGTTAAAAAACTGACGACCAAAAACACTACTAGTGGGAGTTCCTGTGTTGCGTTACATTGAAATCGGTGATCTATGAATGCAGTTTCGACGGAAGTAACGACTGTACGTATTTAAAATATAGACTCGCACAGGGGCCCTGCAAGCTGTGGGCCCTTGTGGTTCCATTGTTAATTAGATCCGGGACCTCCTGGGGGGGCTGGCGGAGGTTCCAGGGGGTCCCTGGCAAAATGAGGAACATAATCCCTGTTTTATGTTTTGGCTACTCGAAAATAGCCAAGCTACAAACTATTTAAAATGACCTGATCTATACAAGCTTGCATAGTTCAACGATTTCTGAAACATATTGACATGTCAAATCTCTTTTGGCCTCCATGCACAAACTCTGTTCTGATGCATATCCATTTGGGGAAAATGTAATCCGCAAATTTGAGCCTTTTTATGACAGATCTGTGCATTTTACACAGCACTCTGAAGCCTTGTTAAATCTATCCCATAATTAGCACTGTTGGGGGGGTTTGTCGCTAGGTTAAGTATGTCAGCTATTTTGTTTGTTTTTGTTTTAGGATTTTGTTTTATCTGGTTTCTGTTTTCTTGTTTGGTTTTAGAAGAATATAGTATATATATGAAACAAATATAAACAGACAGTGCTGTAGCATTTTTGTATTATAACTTTTTGGGGGTCAGTTTTAGTTCGGTGAGAGAATGTACTTTATGTTTGTATTTGATGGCAGTGGCTCCTTTTTTAGGTGAAAATAATAAAGTTGTGTTTGGATGTATTTGACGGGCGTGGCTCATTTTTGGTGAAAATAATAGTTTTAAACAATAAGAGGCAAAAGGCTGAAGCAGCGTTTCCTCTTTGCATTCTGTTGATCAGTGTTTTGTTCTTATAAATGCTTAGTGTGGTTGCCCTAACGGCAACCAGCCCGCGTTGGCAGTGCGCACTTGAGCCATATTCATGACAAATCGACCGGCTTCACCGGGAATCGTGCTTGCTTTTTTTCTAAGAGATATGTTTAATAATTGATATTAATTTATTCATGCTTGAAATTTCCCCTTTGACTTGAATTACGGAGACCGTAAGCGCTATAGTTACAACCCATAATTATAAACAAATCGGAAATCAATCTTTATTGTTACATTACAAGTAACATAGGTGGAATTCTTGGTTGTGCAGGCGCATCATTGCAGTTAAAAGATAGAGGGGAAAAACAAAGTGCATAGTACAGGACTAATCTACATGATATAATGTGTATGCATGTAAAATAAATAGAAGTTGATGTAGCCTATGTGTGGAGTCTACTAAAACAAGTGTGCAGTGTCACCAGACCTATAGTCCGTCAGCCAGGGTTGTGGTGTGGGACATTTTGTATATAGTTTTATTATACATTTTTTTTGCCTACAATATTGTCGACCGGCTGTCTGTATTGAGCAATTTTTATAGGGGTTTATAACTAAGTGACCATTGACAGGCAAAAATGTCAAAATTTCATTATGCTTTACGTAGCATGTGGCATGTCAAACTAGGGGTTTTTCATGATTCTGAATCAAGTCCAAGCATTGTTTTGCACAAAAAACACTCCTTGGGCTAAAAACAGCCATTGCAATCATCACTAATGAGATGACATTTTGGGGAATTTGGGCACATTTGGGAAAGTGGCTCAAGTGTGCTTGAAATGGATTCAGAATCTAGTTTGACACGTCACATGCTACAGTACATAAAGCATAATGAAAAATTGAAAATCGTATAGGCCAATAGGATGTTAATGGTATGGTCACTTATAAACCCCTATTAAAAAAGTTGCTCAATGCCGACAGCCGGTCAGGAAGTGGATTCCTGAATTTATAGACAATATTTTAGGCCAATAAAAAAAGACTACCAAATTTCCCACTTTTAACAAAAGAAGCCTAGCTGTCAGCTGCCGGACTACTAGTTCTTGTCAGCAGTCTAATTGTTGATAAAGTAGAAACTGTTTAAAAGAGACTGCTGCTCTTGATGCTCGTGTAACGTTTGCCCGGCCATGGGCGCAGCAGTGACTTGAACAGGCTATGGCTGGGGTGATGGGTTGTCCCTGATGATGTTTTCAGCCTTATAGCCACACACGTGTCTCGTGTATTTCTTGAACCCTAAGCCGTTCCAGCCTATGAAAATGGGCAGGGGTGAGGTGGGTTCTGGGAGTAAGGCCAAGTAGTAGCCTGACAAGTTTGTTTTGGGAAGTCTGGAGCCTTGTTTTAAGGGCCTTTGAGGTGCTGTGGTATCATGAGGTGCATGCAAAGACACCTTGTACGAGGGCTCCTGTTAGGGTCTTCAAGGTGTAAACGAAGTCCACACCCACAACACCAGAGGGAGTGCAACAAACCATGTACAACCCAGATTCGGCACAAACAAGGGACTAAATTATTTTCGCTCCTATGAACGCCCTACTAACAGTCATTAAGACATGTGAATCCCTTGACTCCTTCAAAACCGCTCTCAAAGGGCACCTACGGATGGCTGCAATTCGAAACTGGCCTCTGTAAAATCTGAATCCCCCCCACCACCCCCCATTTTTCCCCTCACTGTGTATATCCTTTCCCTTTTTGCTTCCTACATGATGAATTCCTGTTCTGTTCTTTGACTACATAGAAGTGTCTATTTGTATGTCTCTAAATGTTTTGATGAATTGAACAATGTGGACCCTGTTGTAAACAAGTGTAATGCTTAATTGGGTCGTCCACTCACAGTTGACAGTCTCTGTATTGAGTTTGTGCTTAAAATGTATACTGTAATTCTACAAACTGTTAATAAATATTTCAATCAATCAATCAATCAATCAATCAATCAATGCCGCATTTGCCAGCGTCCACTTGTGTTTGATGTGGTCACTCAAATAGAGTAAAGTAAAAGTACCTCAAAGTTGTACTTGAGTACATACATGAACATGAGTAAATGTACTTAGCTTCTTTCCACAATTGCCTGGTTCAGTGCAAATCTACATAAAGAAAGAAAGAAAGAAAGAAAAGGAATCTCTGGGAAAGTGAAAGAGTGAAAATAAATTCCATCATAATAAGAAACAGAGAATATTAATTCATTCATTTCTTAAACATGTAGCGGCTCACACTGCGAGCTGTTAGAGTAGTGAAAGATGCAGTTCACTGGGGGTTAATTGCTATTATACAGTAAAACTAAAATCACTCACTTATAAAAGCACTTTTACTCACGCACGCACGCACGCACACGCGCGCGCGCACACACACACACACACACACACACACACACACACACACACACACACACACACACACACACACACACACACAAAAACACACACACACACACACACACACACGCACACACACACACACGCACACACACACACACACACACACACACTTTCCCTTACGTCATAAAACGTCGCCCCCTCCTCTTTTTCTCGTCTCCGGTTGATGACGTCATCATTTGTAGTGTGTGAGACCAACATGGCGGCGACGGCGGCGGCGGAGCAGCAGCATAATAATAACTTTAATAACTTTAAAAACTTTGACGAAAATAAGTTCAGCCTTTTAGTGCTGGTGGGTCAGTTCGACCACCTGACGACTCCAGGGCTGCTGGAACTTGTAGTCCAACAGGTCGACGCGGGTCAGTTTGTTTTTACCGACTTTTTTCATTTGTATTCATTGAGGTTGAACTTGAAGAAAGCCACGGTGAAAAAAAAAACATAAGAACTACAAGCTCACAACGCGTCGCTGTGAGCTTGTACGTCTGATGTTTTGACGTTTTGTATCTTGAACTCTACATGTGTGTGTGTGTGCGCGCGCGCGCGCGCGTGTGTGTGCGTGCGAATCTTATTAGGGTCTGGACCATAGAGTATACTCTATGGTCTGGACTCTGACTGGGACATTTTGTTTCCCTGTCAAAATGTGTTTCCTCTCCAGTGTGTGTGTGTGTGTGTGTGCGCGCGCACACTGTGCTTTGGATATAAAGATGCTCTTTCTCGAATGTATCTAAATCTGTAAATAACTTCTTCATGGCGGTGGGGCGGAGGCGGAGGGGTGTTGTGGCAGGACATGTTTCCCTGTCTGAATTATGCTTCCTCTCCACTGTAAATGCATGGTGGGTGAGTGATGGTGTGGTACATTTGGTTTCCCTGTTAGAATGTGTCTCCTCTCTCCAAAAATCAATGTGTGTGTGTGTGTGTGTGTGTGTGTGTATGTTTTCAGTGTAATGAATCCCGGGATGCAGGGATGGTCTTTTAGATGAGTCCCAGGGACATGTGATGAGTCCCACTTCAACAACGTTAGGAGTCATATTTTGCCATTTTTACAAATTGCAGCATTTAACTCCCATTTCATTTTATATGGTTATAATGTGGTTATATTCATGTAGAAAACGGAAGAAGAAATTATTATTATAACTAAAGCTAGTAAAATAAACGGTACAGTAGTGCATCCCGTGCAGGGCCGGATTAACCATCAGCCGCTATGTGCAGCTGAACAGGGGCATGTGGCAAGTGGGGACATATTAAAAAAAAAAAAAAAAATTATCAGGTCAGGCCAGCCAGCCACAAACAGCGCAGCAAAAACAATCTCTCCTAAGCTCAGGCCAGGCCAGCCACAGTCAATTTAAATTCAATTCAGGCAGTGTTGCTGCAGCACAGTGCAGCGCACTAAACTGCCCTTTATAAAAAGTTTATAAACACTGTTAATGGAGGGAAGAAGTTAATAATATAAATAACATCAGATGGTACATTTCTCATGTGAAATTGCTTTAAAGGCCCCCAAAATGTCCCCCAGGGGCCCCAAATTTTTGGCGCGCGACTTGGTGAGATCTGCCTCTGAAAAACTTTTGCAGATAGAACAGTCAGTGTTTCCCAAACTGGAAACGGGCACTAGGGACATGTGGGCACATGGACAACTGCCCAATTGTCCAGGTGCCAACATGTCCCTAGTGCCCAGTTGTCCTGGTGCCCACATGTCCCTAGTGCCCAGATGGTTTTGGTGCCCGGAAAATGCCCAAGAAATGGCCAGAAAATGCCATTAAAAAAAGAAAATCTGCGCCCTCGCTTTGCTCGGGTGCGAGAGTCGCATTTCTGAAATGCATTTTACTGGTAAAAAAAAAAAGAAAACCAATGTAATTTATTGCAATGGTTGCCAGTTGTATTCCAGTGAAGTTGTACTATTTGCCTATACCTTATTGTGTTCCATGTGTTCGGGGTTGGTCGTGCCCGCGCTATGGGGGGGGGGGGGGGGGGGCATTAAAAATGATCTGCACAGGGGCACTCATGGGGGTTAATCTGGCCCTGATCCCGTGCATGCAGAGGTCGTTGTTTTATTGCGTCCCTTAACTATAACTCCGTTTTGGGATGCAAAATGCACCCTATTTTAATCTCTGGGTAAGGGACATTTTATGGTTTCCCTATCAGAATATAATGTTTCCTAAGTCTCCCTTTTACCAACATGCACCGGGCGTCAGGGGTGTCACAGGGTATCTGAAGGCGGGTGGGGGGATGAGCGTGGGGAGCGTTCCGCTGGCGTACAGCTGGCGGAACTGCTCAGCTTGGTATTCCTAAAGTAACCTAAGTAAATTATGCTTAAACGGTTAAACCTCACCTTATTACTAACCTTAACCTCAGTAAACCTGTTCCAAAACGTAACCCTATTCCTAAACGTAACCCCAGTAAAACTATACCTATAAGTATAATAATAATAATAATAAAACTTTATTTGTATAGCACCTTTCATGACATGAAATGCAGCTCAAAGTGCTTTACAGAGAAATGGAGGATAAAAGAAAAGCAAGGCAACAAGTATAACCCTAAACTTTTTTCTAACCTTATTCTCTGTAAAAAATAAAGAATACAAGAACCGCCGCACCGAGTGGTCGACGGGGGGGGGGAAAAAGAGGGCAAACGGATTATGGGCGACGGTACATGTTACCGTGAAGGCTCATTCATAGTCTGGATTTTCGGTGGTTAGGTGACCACCGAACTACAACATGACGTCACGAGCCGCGGTGAAGAGCAAACCACCGCCACCGCTCCAGCCCAGTTATTTCAGCTCCGGTGGTCAGCTCACCACCGGAGCGGTGGTCACCTCACCACCGAAAATCCAGACTATGAATAGGTCTTTAGACTGTTCCCGTTCCGTCTCCACTCCGATGGATGTGGGTGGTGGTCTGGCATATATTTTGTTTCCTTTCCGCTGTAAATGCATCATATGGTGGTCTGGCATATATCTTTTGTTTCCCTGGCAGAATACCATGCATGGTGGGTGTTGGTATGGGGACTGCCCATGGATCCGGTTAGTCCGAACATGCGCAAAGGTTGTCGAACATGCGCAAAGGTTGTCGAACATGCACTGCGTGTTGTCGAATATGCGCTGCTGGTTGGCAACATGCGCAAAGGTTGTCGAACATGTGCTGCTCCTGTGCTTGCGGTTATGTTTAGGTTATGGTTAGAGACGGGGTTAGTAATTTCGGAACAATGGGAGGTCGGAAACAATGACATGGCACCGTTGGTAATTGGCACATCATGTTTCTCTGTCAAAATGTGTTTCCTCTCCACTGCAAATGCATGATGATGGGTGGTGGTATTTGGTTTCCCTGTCAGAATATGTTCCCCCTCCAGTTGCAGAACCTCAGATTGCATTGTCCATCATTATACAGCCATTAGATGGTCTTTTTTTCTTCAGGCCAGGAACCCCTTATATATGAGAGAGAGAGAGAGAGAGAGGGAACCTCCTTAGCTGAGAGAGATTAAGCAGGGACCCCCTTAGCTGAGAGAGATTAAGCAGGGACCCCCTTAGCTGAGAGAGAGAGATGAAGCAGGGAGCCCTTGGCTGAGAGAGCGAGATTAAGCAGGGACCCCCTAAACTGAGAGAGAGAGATGAAGCAGGGACCCCCTTAGCTGAGAGAGAGAGATGAAGCAGGGACCCCCTTAGCTGAGAGAGATAGAGATGAAGCAGGGACCCCCTTAGCTGAGAGGTATGAAGCAGGGACCCCCGATCTACAAGCTCATAACGTGGCACAAAGTGACGCATTGTGCGCTTGTAGATCTGCTAGTTTGAGTCCCGGGCAAAATGTCTAATCTGTCTGTTGGGTCTCGACTTGAAAAATGTGGGCAGTCATGAAATTCCTGAAAATATTTTAAAATGGATAAAATCACACCTGTGTGAAGTGAGGGGCGCTCTAATCATCGTACATCGAGAGAGAGAGAGGAGAGAGGAGATTTGTTTCTCACACGATTCTCATCGACATCAAAGTGCTCGACTTAAACGTCTCTTAAAGACTCTTGTGTCAACTACATTAGATTAACTAAAATGAATTGGACAGCCAGCCAACTAGTGCTGTTCTTGCTCAAATTTAGAAATGAGATCTTGGTGTCTGAACTCTGAATCTATATTGCGACCTTTTTCCGAGAGAGAGGGAGAGACAGACAGAGAGGCTAATGGTTTAGCAGTTAAATGCAGCTGATAATCTGTGCGTGTTTGACATTAAACGGTCATGTTTGTCAGTAAACAAACTCATAACTGATGCAGTTCCTTTATCCCATTCAGGACGGGAACCCCTTTTGGTGTTTTAATCATTATGTTATACTTTTGCTTTAGCTATTGAAAGATATCGGATCTACAAGCTCGTAGCGCGGCACACGGTGACACAGGTGACACATTTTGAATGTTTAAGTGATCAATCAATTAATCTGATTATGGCACTCATTTAGCCATCACGGCTTATACATTTGATTTTAGGTTATTTTAGACATGTTCAAACTAACAGAAAAAAACATTAAAGATGAATAATTAATTCAAACATATTATGTTTTGCTCAGTTGCTGATTAGGCTGCTAAATAAAGCAACCATTGTTGTGTGTGAAATTCTGCCCTGCAGTCGCTACTGTGCATGTGCAACAGTCATCAGATTGTATTGGAAGGGAGATGGGCTCACTCCTCTTTGTTTAGTTACATTCAACACTGGAAAAACTATGAAAACAAACATGATTAATTGTAAAAAAAAGATATTACTAAATTAGTTGGCAACCAATTAGCCCTTCGCTAAATCCCACCAGCTCAGTGGCCTTGTGGTTAGAGTGTCCGCCCTGAGACTGGGAGGTCGGGGTTCAATCCCCGTCCGGGTCATACCAAAGACTCTAAAAATGGGACCCCGTACCTCCCTGCTTGACACTTGGCATCAAGGGTCGGATTGGGGGGTAAGACCCCCGTGACATACTAGCGTCATGTCCAGGGGTTGTACTTGTACATCAAGCTGCCTCGCCCTATGGGCCTCATGGCTCGGCAAGGCTATACTTACTACTTAAATCCCACCTCAATAATTTACCGATAAGGCTGTCAATTATCAATCAACTCCTGAATTGATCGATAATGTGCATTACCTAGATCAAACACCTTGGCTTACATCAAACTTCCCATATCACTGAACAAAATGTGTTCCTTTGAGTTTATATGTGCGTGCCCATATCACTTGGCACTAGCCTCGACGACAATACAGGCGTATGTATGCAAAGGCTTATGTAATGTCTACATTTTATGTAGACATAGCAGACTCTACAGTGTTTACTCATAGCTTCACTGTCTGTACAGATATTCTACTGTTAGACGGATGTTAGGCTCTTAACTTGCGTACATGATCCTTGATGACTATTTCTATGTATTTGATGTATTACCATGTGGTGTTCTTGCTTACTGTAAATCGCTCTGGATTAAGACTGTGCTAAATGCCTACATTGTAATGTGTGTGTGTGTGTGTGTGCGTGTGTGCGTGCGTGCGTGCAGGTATAAGGTCGTGGGACATTGACCTCAGTGTGTGTAACTTGGACCACCAGCTCAAACAGTTTGTGTCCAGACACTCTGCTTTCTACTCTGACGAAATACAAGGTATGTTTATTATTAATATTATTATTATTATTGTCTCCACCAGGCCGAAGGTATGTTTTGTCCGTGTGTGTGTGTGTGCATCCGTCCGTCCGTCTGTGTACAGCTAATCTCGGGCACCGTTAAAACCGGTCGATGCCAACCTTTGCACACACACTCCCTGGATGCCAACGACGAACCGATCTGCCCCGAATTTTCCAGAACGGCCTGTTATAGCGCCACCATGCTGCAGCTTTTCACATTTTTTTTCCACCAGGCATGGGGAGAGAGTATGTTTTGCACTCCGTCTGTGTATGTGTGTGTGTGTGTGTCCGTCTGTGTACAGCTAATCTAATCTCTGGCAAATTTTGCGCACACACTGTCAATTATCACCCAACGATGAACCTCTTCCCCACATTTTCCAGAATGTCCTGTTATAGCGCCACCAGGAGGCCGACTTTTGAAAAACGTATATTTTAAACTTATGAGTAAACTTATATTACTCCTCCAGATTCTGTCCAAAAATCCCACAAATCGTTACACAGCATCTCTATAATCATGTGTTCATGCAATAGCCTATCTAAAAATCCAAATGGAGTTTTAGATAGGCTATTGCATTATAGATTTGAAGTTTTATATCTGTGATCGGCAAAATAATTCAGTGTTTTTAATGGCACCTCTGTCTTTTAAAACCTGTGAATGTGATCATGCTGAAAGTTGAATAAACAAAAGCCTCAAATCATGAACGCAGCATGCAATTTACGTGAAATCTTTCAGAGACGTTCCTACTAGGCTGAGGAATATATCCCACCCTCTTGATATTGGCCTGTTATAGCGCCACCAACAGGTGGATTTTTGCTAAACACATTTTTGGAACAAAATGCCTCAAACCATTCAATTGCCATCCAAGGCGTAAGAAGAAATGGCCCGTCTTCACATTGGCCAATTATAGCGCCACCAGGAGGCCACAACCTGACCTGGCCTGGTGGACACCTGTGCCCCGAGGGGCACTTTTTCTAGTTATTATTAGAAAATAGCAGATCTACTGTAGGAGCTCAATGTGCTCGTAAATCGGAAATAGCAGATGAGCGTTGTAGAACTTGTAGATCTGCTATTTTCAAAAGTAAAAGCCCAGACCATAGCAGTTGCAACTCCTTGCGACAACACCGTTTTAACCTATTCAGGACCCCCTTTTGGTGTTTTAAGCATTATGTTATACTTCAGCTGTTGAAAAATAGCAGATCTACAAGCTCTAGCTCTATAGCTATATGGCTATTTTAGAAAAATCGTGAACGTGTGACGCAAATCTTTGAATATAAATATATTCTTTCAGAGCGGACATTTTGGCTCTAATCTTTGCTTCTGGGGTGTGCCTGGAACAACATATTTTCAGATGGGGGTCCGCATCAGCTAATTTCTGGGGGTCCTTGACATGAAAAAGGTTGAGCACCACTTTTCTTTTTATAGAATTGTCCTCAGGTCTAAATGGGTTTAAAGATGTGTGCCACAATTTTTTTATTTTTCCAGTCTGTCTGGTGTCTATGAGGTGACGGTACTTCATTAGACACCCTGGAGTCGTTTTTATGTGCAATGGATGTCTTCCCTTTGTATTTAGGTTTTCTTCCTGGAGAGTGAACCCTTGACAGTCAAACGTGCCAATGAAAAACACAGTAATATAGTGACATCACACTATCAGCCCCTCCCCTAACCCCTCCCCGTTTATAGTACAACTACAGCTGTGGGTGTTGCTTAAGTTCAGGTGGATTCACCACCCATCACCACCCACCAGGCAAACCAGGCATACTTAATGAACTGGTGGGGGTGCCCACATAAAAACGTCATTTTTATCAAATACTGTACCCTAAGTACAGTATTTGACAATACGACCTGGTGATCATGTTTTTGGGTGGGAAAAAAATCATGGCACTCCATCTTTAACTCCTTGAGTTGCAAGGAGTTGCATTGGTGTGGTTTGTGCTAAACCCAGTATGTGGTGTGAGTGAAGTAATGGAGCTTTTATTAACACTGTCTTCAGGGTGATGATGTCACTGTCATCTGACTGAGGGAGAGTGCACACACGCACGCACGCACACAGCCCTGCAGTGCACACTGCACTTTTAAATCAGCAGCTGATCAGGCTCCAGGCTCTTAGTATTTTATTATTGCTGTTATTGTTAAATCGTTACATGATGCTGTAAATGCTGCGTTTCCATAGCAACACACTTGACGGGGCCGTCTATTTTCAGCTATTTTTCCAGTTATTATACTGTATAGGCCTATATATTTTTAACTATCATTTTTATCCCACAATTTTTTAACCCCATCTGTATCGTTTACCTTTTTTAGTTGTATGTCATATACACTAAACACATGCCAACAGACTAGTGCTACCTTTCCGAATGATCAATAGAAGTGCAAATTTGCATAATTTTGCAGAGAACCGTTGTTGTTATTGTTAGCATTGCTAACACACACACACACACACACAAGCACACGCACGCGCACACAGGACAGAGGGCTCTTCAGTACAGTGGAGATATTTTGTATATATATGTGTATATATTTATCTTAGTATATATTTGTATATATATTTTAGGACAGAGGACTCTTCAGTACAGCGGAGATGTTTTGGACACTCATGTGGTGGTGAACCCCACCCCCACCTACGTCTGTTCTGAGGTAAGACATTTAATCCCACCCCCTGACCCCACCCTCTTTTTTTTGGGGGGGGGGGGGGGGGGGGGGGGTACGCGGGAGGCAGTCAAAGTGTTGAGACGGCACATCCTCTGAGAGGGTTAAAGGGCCAGCCTCCCCCCCATGTGGTTAGATCTCACAGACCACTGGGCCGATCTGAACCACTTGCGGCATTTCGTTTTTTTTTTAATCAAATCAGTTTGTGTTCTGATAATGAGGAGGACACATCTGGTGGGACCGTTGGTGTACAGGTTGGCTCAAATGCTGCTTGATATGAACAAGGTTGAAAACGACTGTTTTTAAACCTTTATAGACCGACGGTATTGTTTTGGAATCAATTCTTTGACACAAAGGGAGCCAGCGTAAGCTGGGTTTAAAACACAATGTTAGACTCATTGAAAACACCCGTCTCTGCTTCAGGTGACTGATATTGTCCTAATGAATGTTAGACTCATTGAAAACACACGTATCTGCTTCAGGTGACTGATATTGTCCTAATGAATGTTAGACTCATTGAAAACACACGTCTCTGCTTCAGGTGACTGATATTGTCCTAATGAATGTTAGACTCATTGAAAACACCCGTCTCTGCTTCTGGAGACTGGCCTATTCATACTTCAGTTTTAGCTGACCACCGAAAACTCCCAACACGATGTCACTGACTGCGGTGATAAGAGACTCACCGCTCACCCCAACACATCTATCTGTTTTTACTAAAACTACAACACGATGTCACTGACCGCGGTGATAAGAGACTCACCGCTCACCCCAACACATCTCTCTGTTTTTACTAAAACTACAACACGACGTCACTGAGCCGCAGTGATAAGAGACTCACCGCTCACCCCAACACATCTCTCTGTTTTTACTATGCCACCTTATCACCTAGAACTGGAGTACGAATATAGTTAAGCTTTTAACTAGAGTTGTCCCGATATGATTTATTTTTTACAAGCACCCCCTCTTTCTCCAATTTAATTTCATCGTCAAGCCTTGTACTTGTAATGATACTGTAATGTCCAATTGCCACAATAATAATAGCCTGGAACGATACAGCGTTTTGGTACTCTGGTCAGAGACTCAGAGTATCGGGGGCCGGTTCTGAGTACCGAGTACTTGAGGGTGGTATCGGCCCGAGTATCCGATACCACTATCGGTATTTGGACAATTCTACTTTTAACCACTAAAGGCCCATTCATAGTCTGGATTGTCAGTAGTGAGGTGACCACCAAACTACAACATGACGTCACGAAGCCCTTCTCTCTGTTTTTTACTCACCACCGCTCAACGTTATTTCAGCTCCGGTGGTCACCTCACCACCGGAGCGGTGGTAACCTCACAACCGGAAATCCAGACTATGAATGAGCCTTAAAGGGACACTTCACCCTTTTTGCAAAAAAAGATATGTTAATGACGTTTAGAAGATCTAAAACACTTTCCTGGGGGTCTTTATGTGTGTAATTTGTGGTTTTAGATATTTTAGATTTTAGCAGTGAGCCCTGTGTCTCTGATGTTATGGACACTGGGCTCACTTACTTCCTGGACTACATGTTGTCTCAGTAAGACAGCCCTCCCCCTATCCACAAGGAGGAGCAGTGCTCAAAGCTGTATGGGAATTGTAGTCCAGTGGAAGTGAGCCCAGAGTCCATGACATCAGACTCACTGCTCACTGCTAAAATCTAAAACCACATATTACACACCCCCAGAAAAGAGTTCTAAATCTTCTAAAAGTGGCCCTTTAACACAACACATGTTGTGTTTTTACTGGTGGTCGTCGCCTTATCACCTGAAAAGTGGTTCATGAATAGGCCTTTTTAGTCAGGGCGATGTGTTCCAACGAACACACTGACCTCTCTCAGTCAGTCGGTGAGCTGAGTTGAATCAAAGCTCTTTTCACCGGAGGTTAATTCGTCGCATCGCCCTGCTCATTCCTGACCTCCCACAATGCACTGCCTTTTGGTTCTGTGAGGAACCCTCCCGACCGCTTCGAAAACAGCAGCTCGACGGCGCGACGTGTTGTGGGGCTTGTAGAGCTGCTGTTTACGGAGTTGCGTGCGACACGTTAAAGCTGGATCTATTTCAGGCATTTAACCGTGGTTTGTACTTGGGTTAGCTTTATTGGTGTGCGTGTGTGTGTCCGTGTGTGTTTGTCTGTGTGTGTGTGTGCCTGTTTTGCTCCGACGTCAGAGCCTTAATTTAAACAATTTATTCCATGATGTGGACATTAAACGGTCGACGCCTCCTCTTCCCCCATAGGTCCATCGTCTCATCGCCGGCGCGTCTCGTCACAAACTCTTGCTGCTGGTTGGTCAGTGTGTGGAAGGGGGCGGGGACATCGTGCTGCAGAATGGCAGCTTTTCGCTCTGCGATTTCGTCCAGATCTTCGCAGACGCCGAGGTGAGTCGAGAGGACGTGCTGTGACATTATCATGTTGCTCATCAGATATCTCCATATATGGTCATATAAGACAGACCTATTTTTTGGTTCTGGACAACCACAATTTACAATTTAGGCATTTAGCAGACGCTCTTAATCCAGAGTGACTTACATTAAGCAAGAACAAAAAGCATGGGAATACACACAGACAGACATGATCTGATAGGTCTCATAGTAAGTGCTCACTGCGTTCACAACTACATACAATGCAATTCTAGTGCTGTCTACATACTGTAACATGCTATGAGTCTGTATCAAATGCTATCTAAGTCTACAGAAATGCTATCTAAGGGGGTAAGGGTAAGTGCTATGGGCCATGATGGAGTCTGAAGTTTTGGAGCCAGAAGGGAGAAGAGTTTGGGATGTGTGGAGCGTTGTCCCGGAGTTTTTAGTGATGGTACTTCCAGCTTCCCTGCGTTGGCTGATCTGAGTGTGGGGGTTTGTAGGGTTCAATCATACTTGCAAGATATGGGGGAGCCATACCTTTGGTTGCTTTGAATGCCAGCATCAGAGTTTTGTATTCTGTGCGGCACTTGCCCTAGCCTCGACGACCTCACGACCGTATGCAAAGGCTCAACTTATATCATTTAGATAGCATTTTATGTAGACGGCACTGTACCATGTATACTCGTATCAATGAATCAATCAATAGTCAAAGATATTCCACTGTTGCTTACAACTCTTGGTGACTATTGCTTACTAGAATTTCGCCGGCCTTTGGCCGGCGAATCCTAGTTACATTGCAGCGCAATATGGGAAGAAGGAAATTGCCGGAGTTGACAGACTCCACTTCATGTTTCAGCTGTGTTTTTAAACTCAGTAGTGTGCCCTGCACATGTAGTAACGGATGGGTTCTAAATTATTATAATAACAGAAAGTGTTTTTTATTTCTCATAAATACGCAAACATGGTGAAACAACTACAGTCACAGAGAGCAGTGCCAAGGTAGCTGCTGCCTGCTAACGATGCAAACAACAGCCTTGCCTGTCGTGTGTGTGTGTGTGTGTGTGTGTGTGTGGGGGGGGGGGATAGCACTAATTTTCGACATTTTACTGTGTCATAAATATTTACATCTGTAGCCTATATTGTGATTACATTTGACCGTACATTTGACTCTTGTGTTATATTCTTGTGAAATATTCAGTAAAGTATTATGGTGAAATATTCACCCCAAGTTGATAAGATATGCAGAGAATATAATACCAAGAAGCCCCAGTTTGAAATGCATTAGGCCACAGACCCCCATTTGATACCATTTGCTCTCTGGGAAAATCAGGGTCCATTTGGTTCCATTTGTATGCTCTTGGAGTATGATGACTGTGCTAACAGTATTATCATAAAATATGTCTCAGTTTGAAGATTCAAAAAAACATATTTCATATGTGTGAGCTTGTAAAGTAGAACGTTCAACCTAGAGACAGTGTTGCCAAGTCTGATCATTATAAGCTACTTTGGACTTGTTTATCTATTGGTAGTCCTTGACATGGAAATGTTTGAGTTCCACTGCTCTGAAACAACATTGGACAACAAAGTTTGACACCAAAGTCAACACTATAATTGATTATTTTAAGACTAATTTCCGGACCATTTCTGATTTACCTACTTTGAACTGGCCTATTAACATTTTTATAGACCTGGTTGCTTGTTTCACTCTCACATCCACGATATGTGGCAACCCTGGTCCCTGGTTTGTTTTGGTTTGCGTGTGGATGTTTTTTTGTGTTGCTTTAGCATCTTTAGCACAGTAGCTATCAGAGGCTGCAGCAGCTGCTGCTGTCATGAAAACGCAAGTTTCTGTCCCAGAAGCTCACGTTAGGTCTGCGCACACTGTACGTTGCTATGGCAACCTGTCATCAAATGCTGCTAACGTTGTGGTCAGCACTGTTAGCATGTGTGCTATCAGGCAAAAGCTGAGATAGATATAAAACTACTGGCCAAAATGTCATACAAAACACAACACCTAAAATCGGAATGTTATTGTGACCTACAGACCATCATGATTTGCCTGCTGGACCTATAATTAATTTATTTGCATTAAATTGCCACTCGCCCATATAAATAAAAAGCAAGATGGCTGCCGATTGCGAGCGGAGAGACGGAGAGACGGAGAGAGTAGTGACGTGTGAGCCGGGGGCGGGCCTCTGACAACAGCATGAACACAGGGCAGTGTTGCCAGGTTTGCGAATTGTAAGCGAGTTGCAGTGTATGTAAGTAGCGTGGTTAAAGTCCTTGTTTCTGAGCGTGTTGTGGCAACAGCACATGTCCACCAGTTTCTGTCGACGTCCTTGTGTCCACCGCTTTTGGCACGTGATCAACTTAAGCATTGTTATATTAGATGTATTTGATGTATTACCATGTGTTGTTCTTGCTTACTGTAACTCTGGATTAAAGGACCACTTCACCACTTTTCAACCTGTCTTCATATAATAGGTCCTCGCTAATATTCATGAAAAAATGGCGCAATTTGTTTTCTACTCGGTCTGTGTCTCATAGGAGGGCTGTGGGCAGTTTAGAAACCGTCCTCCAGTGACATCATCAATGGGGAATACAAGCTAATAGAAACTGCAGGCTTTCTAGTCCTGAAAAGTTGCAATGCGAAAATGGATTTTTGTAAAATAAATCTTGTTTAAAAATAAATCTGCCTAATGATAATGTCACTGGAGGACGGTTTCTAAACTGCCCACAGCTCTCCTATGAGACACGGACTGAGTAGAAAAAATCGTGCCATTTTATCATGATTATTAGCGAGGACCTATTATATGAAGATAGGTTGAAAAGTTCTTAAAGAGTGTCTCAGTCTGCTAAATGCTTACATTGTAAATTGTAATTAAATGTTAAATCAACACTGACATTGGCTTCCTACACACCAAGACATATGTGACCAGATTTGACTGAGAGTTTTCCATCGTGCAGCCTCCAGCTTTTCACCAGAGGAGAAAGAATGACTTTATTTATTTTTTTATCCAAAATGAGTTAATTGCACAACAGGCAGACTCTTCACATATTAGAGCATGTCTGAAATAAATGTCAGAGCTGAAATCGTTAATTGAAATGTAAATATGACTATAAATGCTTAAACGTGTAGCTAGGTGTAATGTTAGTCCACAAAAGTGAACCTTTCAAGCCTATTTACTCTTTACTTTATTTCAAAGAATATGTCACATATGTTGTTAACCCAATCCAAGCCAGGAACGTCGGGTTACGTTTTAAGCACTATAACCCCCCTGTGCCACGCAGATTGGAAATCTGCTGGGGTCATGTGACCCGTCGTTAAAAGGCATCCTGACGGTCAGCTGTCCCGACGCTGGTCTGTGGAGGAATTCTGAGCTGGCCAAACACAACCTGCAGGTAAGACTACAAATACCACCTGCAGAACTACAAACATGGCCTTCATGTAAAGCGACTTTGGGTACCCAGAAAAGCGCTATATAAATCATATATTATTATTATTATTATTATTCATGTAGGACAACAAATCTAACCTGTAGGACTACAAACATGGCTTACAAGTAGCACTACAAATACAACCTGTAGAACTACAAACATGGCCTACAGGTAGGACAGAAAACCGAGGGCCCAGCAACCTCATGGGCATCCTCCCCAGTGGAGATATGGTGAGGTGGTGAGGTGTGACCATCGCTCCGGTGGTGAGCTGACCACCGGAGCTGAAATAACGTTGAGCGGTGGTGAGTAAAAACAGAGAGAAGGGCTGGAGCGGTGGCGGTGGTTTGCTCTTCACCGCAGCTCGTGACGTCATGTTGTAGTTCGGTGGTCACCCCACCACCGAAAATCCAGACTATGTATGAGCCTTTAGACGACCGGATTAAGGTTGGTGAGGGGTGTGTTAAAACGACCAGATTAAGGTTGGTGAGGGGTGCCTTAAAACGACCAGATTAAGGTTGGTGAGGGGTGCGTTAACACGACCGGATTAATGTTGGTGAGGGGTGCGTTAACACGACCGGATTAAGGTTGGTGAGGGGTGCGTTAAAACGACAAGATTAAGGTTGGTGAGGGGTTGGTTAAGGGAGATGCCAGCCACTCACTCTTTCTTTCTTGTCTTTCATGACTATCCGAGATGTATAATTAATCTATATATTTTTTAATAGAGATCATAGACATCCGTATCAACCCCCTGCGGTGCTGCCAGATAGAGGGTTAAAATAATACGATATAGATCATCTCATTCCGGCCAATCACAATTTGTGTCATCAATTTTTATTTTCAATGTTTGTGTTTACAAACTTTTGTCTTCAATGTTGGTGTTTACACGGACCCTCAAAGCTGGACATAGGAGGGGATAGCGGCCCTCAATGATATGTATATTTAACCCATTCTGGGCGGGAACCCCTTTTGGTGTTTGAAGCATTACTTTAGCTATTTTTGAAAGAAAATTGTGAAAATGTGGCGCAAATCTTTCATGGCGAACGTTTTGAACTCTCAGCCTTGCCTCTGTGCGGTCCCTGGAACAACATATTTTCAGATGGGGGTCGGCGGTCAGTTACATATATTTTTGGGGGTCCTTGAAATGATGGGTTTTTCAGAAAACTTTGTGCAATCGTCCTCGGGTCTAAATGGGTTAAACTTCCACAGGATTTCATACAGATCCGTAAAAAAAGAAAAAAGAGAAAAAAAAACATACAGTATATAGCACATGTATAGATAATGTCATAATATTGTATTTTAACTTCCCACAGGGCTTCATAGACATCCGCGTCAACCCCCCCGCGGCGCTCGGGGAGATGGAGGGCCTCCGGGAGTTCACGGAGTACCTCAGCGAGTCCCTGGAGCCCGAGTCTCCCTTCTCACTGCTGGCCCCGCCCTCCCAGGTAGGCTTCCTTTTCTTTTCTTTTTTTTTTACTAATATATTTTTATCCCACGATTTTGTAACTCATTTTTCACCCCTGTGTCAATCATCTAATGTGATCCTGGGCTCTACAAACCAGTGGCGTGCACAGATAGACACTAGGGGGTGCTAGAGCACCCCCTGCCCTTTTGGCAATGTGCTAAAAAAATAAAAACGTTTTCTTTTTTTTCTTACTTTTTAGTGTGTGGACCATGGTGACATTGATCAAATCTTGATAAAAAAAATGCTTCTACTATATTATTTAGGCCCCCACAATCTAAAGCTATGTTTCTATGTCAGTGGTTCTTCGATAAAAAAAAAAAATAGCAGACCTACAAGCTATGAGCTTGTAGATCTGCTAATTTTTCAATAGCTAAAGCACCAAAATGGGTTCCCGCCCCAAAATGCGCAGCACAAAGGTGCCCTTTTTTTCACTTGAGCACCTGCCCCTCTAAATGTCTGTGCACGCCACTGCTACACACCCTCCACCAACCTAGTCCCCGTATATGGGGGACCAAGGGGCCAGCTATGCACTCCAATGTTGAAGCGCTGGGCCCTAGTGGTAAGAGGAAGGACTGCAGGCGGACCCGTGGATTCTTGACGAGGAAACCCCGTGCAACCGAGCGCCCAATGTAAAGCCCAGGTGCACTCTGGGTGCACTTACGCATTTGGACACCAAAATTTGGTGTCCAAATGCGGAAGTGAAATGCTGAATCAGCGAAAAGACGGTACTTCCGGTAGCCTTCCGGGTGCTTCAAAACGCCACTGAGCAACTTCCACTGACATGAATAGCGGAGGGGGCGGAGCTTCGCGCTAGTTTAGTCTCTATCCTTTTAATACTCTATGTGGGGGACAAGGGGAGAGCAACGGACTTGAATTCATGCTTCCTTCATGCCTGAGTGTCCATGTTGCTCCTGGTTACACCTGACAGGGGGGAGTTTCCCCTGGTTTTCCCCTGGTTGCGCGTGGAAAGAACACGTTATTCCAACCAGTTCCTTTCCCCTCCATCAGGCGCCCCGGCTGGCCAAGGGGAGTTTCCCCTGGTTGGACGTAGCGCGTGGAAGGAACACGTTATTCCAACCAGTTCCTTTTCCCCCTCCACCACCAGGTGGGCTTCCTGAAGATGCTGCGCCCGTGCTGCTACGTGTTCCCCGGCGGCCGCGGCGACTCGGCCTTCTTCGCCGTGAGCGGCTTCAACGTGCTGGTGAACGGCGGCTCGGAGCCGCGCGCGGCCTTCTGGAAGCTGGTGCGCCACCTGGACCGCGTCGACGCCCTCCTGGTCACGCACCTGGGGACCGACAACCTGCCAGGTATATATATATATAGGTCGCTGTGACCCTCCGATAGACCTAGTGTTGTTTTTTTTTTGGGCAGCACATTTTGATTTTTGTGTTTTTTTTAGTCATAGTCTCTTGAATAGTTTTCATTTTAGTTTCGGTCACATTTTAGTCACCTGGAATGTGTTGGCGTTCGTCTAGTCGACTAAATATCGTAAGATTTTAGTCTACAGTCTACAGTTGATTTAGTCGACTAAACTAAACTGTATTTTGGCGGGCCTTGATGCCGTCGCAATGACTGATTTTACAATTGCTGAAAATAGCCGATCTACAAGCTCACAACGCGTCGCAGTCACGCAGGATCCCCAGCCAAAGACGTTGAGAAGTGAACCCCTGTATTTTAAGTCGCTCTGGTTTCAGAGGGTCTGATAAAATGCCTACACTGTCAAAAAAAAAGTAAATTGCCGTCCAATAGGAGTCAACAGCCTCCTGGTGAGGAAGGCGGCCGAACAGGAAGAGGAGGAGTTTCAGTCGGCGGGACGGGGCGTGTCTTCTCAGAGCAACGAGGGGGCTGATTGGCTGAAGAACCTCATCTCTCCGGACCTGGGCGTGGTCTTCCTCAACGCTCCCGATAGGCTGAAGAGCCTCGCTCCGGACCCCGCCCACATGAGGTCAGTGCGCTTGACTCCTCCCCCCTCCTCTAGACCGTGGGCCGGTCAATCTAAGGTTTGACCCAAAGGAAATTGCTATACTAATCGTTCAAGGTTTTTGCAAAATAGCAGATCTACAAGCTCATACGCGCTACAAGCTTGTAGATCTGCTATATTTTTTTTTATCGTGAAAATGTGGTGCAAATCTTTGAATATATATTCTTTCACAGCTAACGTTGTTTTACTGCCAGGAACGGTATACTCCAGGTTACTGTCGCTGCGATATACGACATACCCGCCTTTTGTTTTATGTGTTTAATCCGCCGTATTGTAATAAATAAAAATAAACTCTGTCTTCGCCGCGGAGAAAGAGACTAGATGGTTTCGTTTTGATGACGAAACCGGAAATCGTCACATGCTGTGGGCTGCTAGGGCTTCTGGGAAATTGAGGCCAATGCAAATGAATGGTGTACAACGCCTCATGGAGACGGGTCTTGTGTGCGTCTTCCGGGTGCACCGAGATGGTGGATGGTATGATCGGATCACAACAAACCGAGGGACCTTTTTTCGCTGGATTTTCGCGGATTAAAAGCCCAAATAATTCAGCGTATGCTCTAAAGGTAATACAACAATCTCGGCAGTGAAGAAGGGGGGTTGATTAAAATGCGGGTTACGCGTTTAAACCAGTCAAACTGTTAACTCAAATCTTTGCTTCTGGGGGGAAAGGGGGGTGTGGGATCCCTGGAACTAAATCTTTTCAGATGGAGGTCGGCGGCCAAATACAGATAATTCTCTGGGGGTCCTTGATATGAAATAGTTTGAAAACCACTTCTATAGAAAAGCAGGTTTTTCAGGAAACTGTCAGGATTTATTGTCAGCTGTCAGCATTTGTAGAATCGTTCTCAGGTCTAAATGGGTTAAAATAGAGTGTTAAATCAATTGTGGATCGTGGTAAATTCAGGGGTTGAACGTTGGGGTACCATTAAACACCTATATAATATAAATAAATATAATTTAAATTATGCTTTAAGTAGCATGTGATGTGTTAAACTAGGGGTTTTTCATGATTCTGAATCACTCGCAAGCATTCGGTTGCAGGAAAAACACTCGCCTAAAAAAAGTCCAAGTTCAAATATGATTATTTTAGGGGGTCATGGCCTGAAATAATGTTGAGAACCACTGTTCTAATCTAGACCACTACACTGTCTCTCTGCATTCTATGATCCTATAGTTTACTGAGACACTACACTGTCTCTCTGCATTCTATGATCCTATAGTTTACTGAGACGCTACACTGTCTATTAAATAGATAAGAGTTCTAGGTTCACAGGATATTTAGCATCACCATGGTGCATCGGCAAGAATGCATACAAGGAGTTCCATCAAAGCCTTTTATTGTTCCGTTGCACAGATACGCATTTATAGTGAGCAAGGAGATGGTGAGGCATCACAGTTATGGTTTTGAACTATGAAAGATAGAAACACATAATTATTATACAATTCAACCATATTAACAATAACAATACACCAAGTGAATATTCTCTTAAGCCTGTGATAAATGCATTTCCCTGACGTTCACCATAGGCCAAGCACATGTGCATTACACAAACATATCTAAACTATGAGCTTCAAGGCAAGCAAGTAGCTACAAACACACTATGAGCTTCAAGGCAAACATGTAGCTACAATAGACAGTATCTCCATCACAAGCATTCATTAAGTTAACTGACTCACTTCAGTGACGCATAACCGTGGCCTGCTGAGACTCCAGAGCAGAGGGCTCCCAGCTGGTTGCTGCTGCTGCTTCCAAACAATGACTGCATGGACAGGCACTCAGGCAGTATATGTAGCTGGCCACTGATTGAGGAGTGAGTGAGAGCAGGTGTGATTAGTGATTGAGAGGGAGTGACAGCACGTGAGGTGGGTGGGTGCAACCCATGGAATAGGCCAGGGGAGGGTTGTTGCTGCTCACCAGGATGACTCTTTTCTACACTGTCTCTCTGCATTCTATGATCCTATAGTTTACCGAGACGCTGCACTGTCTCTGCATTCTATGATCCTATAGTTTACTGAGACCCTACACTGTCTCTCTGCATTCTTTACTGAGGCGCTACACTGTCTCTCTGCATTCTATGATCCTATAGTTTACTGAGACGCTACACTGTCTCTCTGCATTCTATGATCCTATAGTCTACTGAGACGCTACACTGTCTCTCTGCATTCTATGATCCTATAGTTTACCGAGACGCTACACTGTCTCTCTGCATTCTATGATCCTATAGTTTACTGAGACACTACACTGTCTCTCTGCATTCTATGATCCTATAGTTTACTGAGACGCTGCACTGTCTCTCTGCATTCTATGATCCTATAGTTTACTGAGACGCTACACTGTCTCTCTGCATTCTATGATCCTATAGTTTACTGTCTCTCTGCATTCTATGATCCTATAGTTTACTGAGACGCTGCACTGTCTCTCTGCATTCTATGATCCTATAGTTTACCGAGACGCTACACTGTCTCTCTGCATTCTATGATCCTATAGTTTACTGAGACACTACACTGTGTCTCTGCATTCTATGATCCTATAGTTTACTGAGACGCTACACTGTCTCTCTGCATTCTATGATCCTATAGTTTACTGAGACCCTACACTGTCTCTCTGCATTCTTTACTGAGACCCTACACTGTCTCTCTGCATTCTTTACTGAGACCCTACACTGTCTCTCTGCATTCTTTACTGAGGCGCTACACTGTCTCTCTGCATTCTATGATCCTATAGTTTACTGAGACGCTAAACACTGTCTCTCTGCATTGTGTGCATGTGTGTTTGTGCCCGTGTGTGTGCGCGCGCCGCGTGTGTAACTCTTAGGAGTTGGGACCAGGCCGCCCTCACCCTCAGACACCTGGAGAGGCTCAACATGCGCGCCGAGGCCCTGTGTCGGCCCGGCGGACCGGGCGGCATCGAACCGCTCATCCTCTTCCAGAAGATGGGCGTGGGCCGGCTGGAGATGTACACGCTGAACCCCGTGAGAGGGAGCAAAGACCTGGACGCTCTGATGACCTCCTGGCCCGAGATGTCACCGTTACAATCTCATAGTGGTAATAATAACGGCAGCAGCAAAGGATCACAGCAAGGTCAGTAGTAGCGTTTCTTTATTTTATTTCAGTTTTAGTTTATTTTTTTTAAAGATTTTTTTTAGGCTTTTCTGCCTTCACTGTTAGTTTCAAGTGAAGACTGACGGGAAAGAAGGAGAGAGAGAGAGAAGGGGGGAGAGACATGCAGCAAAGGTCGTCGTGAACGGGACTCGAAACACGCGGCGCGCTGTCAGGCCAGAGCCTATATGTGCCTGGACCGCTAGGCCAACGGGCATCTTCATCGATAGATTTTTACAGTATTACGACCCTGGCTGTCTTCTGCCCTCCTGCCCCCCATTGGACAAGGTTGTCTCGTCAAACCACGTGACTCCCGTTGAAAATGCATTGCGAGCCATGCGACACACAGAAGAGACCGGAGACACCGAAGAGACCGCTGTCATAAACCTATTTTACCTCTGTAGTGCCGAAATTATTTCGGCTCGTCAAAACGTTTCAGTAGCACCGAAGAGTCGACTTTAGGACTGAACCCCCCCCCCCCCCCCCCCCCCCCCCGAACCTCAAATGACGTCACGGCTCTAAAATAGGAGTATGAATCGTGCCTTGGGGCCACGGAGCAAGCTTGTCTCGTCAAAACCACGCGACCTCCCATTGAAAATGAGTTGCGAGCTGCTCTGGCCCCCCCCTCTCCCCCCGGGACATGAGCGATAGAGCACCCAGTCTTTTATGTGTGGATAGAGCACCCAGTCTTTTATGTGTGAGCGATGCCTTATAGCTAACATCCCAAATACACCTGACTGATGTTTGTGTTGACACCAGTCACAACTAAGGGTCCTGATTCTGGAGGTGGGGGCTGTGTCTTTGATTTATATACGTGGACAAGGCATTCCGAGAAAAACATTTCTTAAGTATCAACCATTACTTGGAATCATAGCAAACCTCGGGGTATCGAACAGGGCTGGACTGAGACGAAAAATCTGGACCGGACATTTTCGAGGAATTTGGCCCAGACTGGCCCACCACAATCAGCGCGCAGATACTCTACTGTACTTTCGGGTCGAGGCCCATACAAATTCTTGAAATGCAAGACGGAACCAGGGCGGAACAAGACAGACAGAAAGTACTATGCTGGTTAGTCAGTCAGGGACCAATCAGAAGGCTGACAAATGGTGAATTGTAATTTGTGGCATTAAAATAAAGAACTTGTGTGTGTGTGTGTGTGTGTGTGTGTGTGTGTCTCTCTCTCAGAGCTCTCTCTCCCCTGCATGGCGTCCGTCTGTGCGTTGCTGGTGTGGCATCCGTCCAACCCTCAGGAGAGGATTGTCAGGGTGCTGTTCCCTGGATGCTGTCCACAGGTACACGGCTGTTGGCGATTAATTAATGATTACATAATAGTAAATGAATCCCAGGCTAGGGAGGGGTTAACGATTCATCTATGAACTTATCTGTTTAATTTAAAATAATTTAAACTGTTCCCCGGATGCCGTCGTAATGAACACGTTGTGAGCTTGTAGATCAGATATTTACAGCATGCAAACCAAAGTGTAAAATGCCTAATACTGGATCTCTTGTCCACTCTAGCCTCTTCCTAACATTTTAGTCTAGTTATTATTTGTTGGCAATTGTCAACATATTTAGTCTTGGCTTCAGTCATCATAGCTTCGTTTTCATTTAGTTTCCAATCGGTGAAAAGAGGCAGTCGACGAACATGTTTTTGTCACGGTATTAGGGCCGATTCATACTCTCGTATTTTACCGCTGTTTCGGCGCTGTAGTGCCGAAATGATTTCGGCTCGTCAGAAATTTTCAGTAGCACCGAAGAGTCGACTTTAGGACGGTACCCGCCCCCCGAACGACTCAAATGACGTCAAATTGTAGGCTCTAAAGAGCCGAACCGACTTTTATTCGGCTCTAAAATAGGAGTATGAATCGGCCCTTAGTCGACATCAATCAACACTGGCTGTCCACAGGCCAAGATCCTGGAGGGTCTGGAGAAGGTGAAACATCTGGAGTTCCTCAAGCAGCCCGTGGTCTGTCTGAAGGACCTGGAGGAAGCCTCGTCCAGCAGCAGACTGGCCGGCAGACGGGCAGAGAGCCAGGAGAGTCTCAGGTCTGGGATGGATGTGTACAATGCATCTATGATCAATCAATTGGCGCGCGCGCGTGTGTGTGTGTGTGTGTGTGCGTGCGACTGTGCGTTTGTGTGTGTGTGTGTGTCCAGCTGCTGCTGTCATAACTAATCCAACCGATAGATCCAGTGGACATGTACACACGTCATAGCGGTTTTTTTTATCAATATCAATAAAAATGTTTTTTTTTCTTTCAGAATAAAAGCTGCCATATCTGCCCGGCACCCCGAGCTCCTATTTTTTTTTTTTTAAGAAATCCCAGCGCTCATTGTGATAATTTGCATCTCCTGTCTCAGGTCCTTGCCTAAAGAGCCCAAGAGTCAGGAGAGCGTCAGGCCCAAAGACGTGACGTCCAGACCAGGAAGCTCCCTGACCAAAGACAAGCTGCTCGCTGCGCGCGGCACAACGGGTAGGCCGCTCACAATCATTACGTCATCGCCTAATCGCCGTAATTACATGATCGCATAAAAAAAAAAAATGCAACAAGGGTCAATCGCTTCCGTGTTCGAGATCTGCAAGCTCGTAGCCTCGGCACTGAAAAATCTTGAAAATGTGGCGCAAATCTTTGAATATATTATATTCTTTCAGAGCGAACGTTTTTAACTCAAATCTTTGCTTCTGGGGGGAGGGGGTCCCTGGAACAACATATTTTCAGACGGGGGTCGGTGGCCAATTACATATTATCTCGGGCGTCCTTGACATGAAAATGTTTGAGCACCACTGACATAGAAACATAGGGTTTTTCCCGAAAACTGTCAGGATTTAGAAGACATTTGTAGAATCGTCCTTGTAGAATCGTCTAAATGGGTTAACCCATTTTGGGCGGGAACCCCTTTTGGTGTTAGCATTATGCCATGCTTTAGCTATTGAAAAATAGCAGATCTATAAGCTCATAGCGCACGCTACGAGCTTGTAGGTCTGCTATTTTTGAGAAATCGAAGGACGACTGACATATAGAAACATAGCTTTTTCAGAAAACTGTCAGGATGTAGAAGACATTTTTAGAATCTGATCTCAGGTCAGAATGGCTTAAATCGCAATTAGTCGTCAACTTCAATTTGTAACGGCGACAGGCCCAGCGGCGGGAGGAGACGCCAGGAAACAGGTGGACGGCAACAAGGCCAAGTCCAAGACGCAGGTGGCGGCGACGACGACGACGATGACGGGGGCCGACGCGGCCGCCAGAGAGGGGAAAACCGCCAAGGACGGTGGGGACGCCAAGCCGAGACCCTCGAAGGCCGCCGAAAAACAACAACCGAGGAAAGAACCAACCAGGGGTGGGCGCTATGGTGATGAATATCGTGATACATATTATCGTATTGTGATAGGATATTCAGAGATATCATATTATTGTGATACAGTGAATGATGATTTGCAGTTCTATACCTATAATTTATACTTTTGTAGAACGACTGTTTATAATATATATTTTAATATATTAAACATAAATGAGTGTTTTGATCTGAATGTTCTGTTACTCCTTTTTCTGCTGTTAAGCAACATGACCAATATCCCTAAAAAAGATCGTAATATCATGTATCGTGATACAGCTTGAAGAAATATTGTGATAGTCAGTCCGTAAAAACAGCTGCTACCTTTAATCTGAGCTTTTTTTTTAATACTATTTAAATAGTCTTTTATTTGTCTAAAATGCTGCTATTTGGTTAAAAAAAGCTTTGTAACATGTATATAACGATGCAATGTGACATAGCTCTGTTTACTTAATGCTGTACCCTCCTCCAAATGTATATACTTTCCCCATTTTCAACTTTTTTTAATTGTATTTTGACACATAATTATGTTGTCTCATGCCAATAAAGCTGAATTTTTCCCATATCGCCCACCCCTAGAACCGACGTCGAAGGAGGATATGAAGGAGGCGAAAACAAAGGAGGACAAGCCGCTGCAGGTCGCCACAGCCGCCGCTACCGCTGCAGCGGGAGACCGAAAGCGAGACGCGACCAAGAGGGAACCTCCGGGGAACGGCGCCAAACCGAAGAGAGACGCCGTCAAACCCGCCGACCCGCCGAAAAAGCCGTCGGACGCGAGCAAGAAGGACGCGAAGGCGGACGAGAAGAAAGGCGCGACGCCGGCGAAAAGCGCCGGGCTCGTTGGTAAGAGAGCGGTTCGGAGTGCCATGCCCGCCGCGTCGTCGTCTACGGCGAACGCCGCGGAAAACGCCCAAAAAGCTTTGCCGAAGAACGCAGCGGCGAATAAAGACGCGGCGGGCAACAGAGGGACCAAACGGAAGGGCGGACCGAAGGACGGCGGCAAACCTCCCAACGACACGACGGAGCGGCTAGACAACCACAGCTCTGGTAAGTTTGCTAGGAGGTGTAACATTTTAAATATGTAGTGCTGTGATTTTTTGAATTTTCTTCCAGTTTTGCATGTGTTTATGAGGTGACAGTACTTCATTAGAGCCCTTGGTGTGGTTGTTATGTCATGTGTTTATGAGGTGACAGTACTTCATTAGAGCCCTTGGTGTGGTTGTTATGTCATGTGTTTATGAGGTGACAGTACTTCATTAGAGCCCTTGGTGTGGTCGGTATGTCATGTGTTTATGAGGTGACAGTACTTCATTAGAGCCCTTGGTGTGGTCGTTATGCCATGTGTTTCTGAGGTGACAGTACTTCATTAGAGCCCTTGGTGTGGTTGTTATGTCATGTGTTTATGAGGTGACAGTACTTCATTAGAGCCCTTGGTGTGGTCGGTATGTCATGTGTTTATGAGGTGACAGTACTTCATTAGAGCCCTTGGTGTGGTCGTTATGCCATGTGTTTCTGAGGTGACAGTACTTCATTAGAGCCCTTGGTGTGGTTGTTATGTCATGTGTTTATGAGGTGACAGTACTTCATTTTTATGTCATGTGTTTATGAGGTGACAGTACTTCATTGTTATGTCATGTGTTTATGAGGTGACAGTACTTCATTAGAGCCCTTGGTGTGGTTGTTATGAATATTGATAGGCGATTCAAATGTGATTAATCGAGATTTAATAGAGTCCCAGCTCTAATAAGGAGACATTTATTATTATGGATATCAAGTATAAACAGTGATTAAACAAATAAATAAACAGTGATTCTCTGGCAAATTGGACATTGCCGTATATTTGAACACATCTAGACAAACCCGTACCTTGATGTGAACACAGATTACACACATTTATCCATAGACAAAGTGTAGCGATATGGAATGGAAAAGTAATTAAACCACTCTTCTTCTTAACCCATTCTGACCTGAGATCAGATTCTAAAAATGTCTTCTACATCGTGACAGTTTTCTGAAAAAGCTATGTTTCTATGTCAGTCGTTCTTCGATTTTTCAAAAATAGCAGACCCTACAAGCTCGTATTTTTCAATAGCTAAAGCATAACATAATGCGAACACCAAAAGGGGTTCCCGCCCAAAATGTGTTAACACATTATGACCGTGTGATTACAGCCCTGAACGGCGTCCAGAACTCCAAAATGGCCGCCGTCGACGCCAACCACAACAACGACGCCATCGCCGACGACCAACCCATCGCCACGGAGACGACGACGCCTCCTCCTCCTCCTCCCGCCAGAACGCCAAAAAAGGGCGAGCGCAAGCGCAGCGTGAACTTTGACCTCACGCCCACGGAGTTCCACCTCCTGGACGGAGCGTTGTTGCGGAACGGGCGGGAAGAGGAAGAGGAGGCGGGTCCCCCTGTTAGCTCCACCCACAACGGCGCAGGTAAACACTGGTGATGCGTACAGATGGAGATGTCCGATATTTACTTTTTTTTTTGTTGAGATATCCGATGTTGTCCCAACTCCTAATTTCCGACACCGATATATTTCCCGGTTATTATATATATATAATAAAAAAAGGTAGTTTAGTTAGTAAGTTTATTTATTTAATTTTTTACTGACATTTTTCCGATATTACTTTTTCAGTGGTCCCTTACGGAGCTGTGGGTGGCTGGGTGATCACAAAAACAGCATGGTTGTTTTTCACCACCTGTGCGCAACCTAACGCACACATTAACTGTATATATGGTGATTTCGGGTGTGCCAGTACAGTGACAGTACAGTACAGGAGTAGAGGGACCACCACACGTTAACGCTGTCATCTCTCAACCGTTTCGGAGGCGGCTCGCTGGAACCGGGCCGGCACCCTCTGGGTGCGTTCCTGTGGGTCTGGAACAACATGCAAAGATTTGAGTTTAAAAAGTTTGCTCTGAAAGAATATATATTCAAAGATTTGCGCCACATTTTCACGATTTTTCAAAAATAGGCTGCGAGCTTGTAGATCTGCTATTTTTCAATAGCTAAAAGTATAACATAATGCTTAAACACCAACATGGGTTCCCGCCCAGAATGATCAATGATCTGACTTTCTAGTATCAGTCAGTTCAGTGTAGTGGCCCTACGGCCAATGGGACACTAAGCCCCATGGCCAATGGGACACTATGCCCGCTCTCCCCTCCCCCAGCCAAACCGTACCATGACCAGAGACTGCAAAAATGTGACTATAGAAAGCGAAAGCCCCACTAAGATACATTATCTCTGCTGTCGGGAGGAAACCTCATAACTCAACAAAATGTTCATTTTTCAGGAAATGAAAAATGTGCTTTTCTTTCAGGAAATTTAAGAAAACCTTATGTTTTTAAAACAAATAAATACAGCCCCATCAAAGTGTGGTGTAACTTTATATATTGTCAATTACTTCCGTGAGAGGGGGAGAGGGGGTGGAGTCAGTTGCTTTAGCAGACATTTTGACGGTCCAATGGAGTTGAGAGGTTTTGTCCAAAGCACATTTTACTATTTTCCATTGGTTCGATATTTTTTAAACAACACACAGGCGTAAAGGGTGTTCAATAGCACTGACTTATGCAAAAACAAATCTAAAACCTCAAAAATGGAGTTATGAGGTTTCCTCCCAACAGCAACGATATACAAGAGAATGGAACGCAAGCCGATATTTATAATGGCTTGAGTCATTTCTTGTTTTAACTAACTGCAGCCCCTTTCAGTTCAGCACAGCATCCCTAATTGATTACTTTATTTGCATTTTAAAATCATCATCGTCATCATCCCTTGACTGCCAAGATGAGTGGTTCCCAAACTCTGGGTCGGGACCCATTTGTGGGCTGCAAACCTTTTAACTGTGTGTGTGTGTGTGTGTGTGTGTGTGTGTGTGTGTGTGTGTGTATGTAGGTCCAAGCCTGGGGGTCAAAGGTCATGCTACCCTCCAAGACCTCCCCGTGACATCCATGCCTGCCGAGGTGAGGTTTGCTTTAAAGTGTCGTGATTATTTATTTTTTCTGTCTATGGAGTTAACATTACTCTAATAGACCCCCATGTGTTTTGTATCAGTCTATGGAGTTAACATTACTCTAAATAGACCCCCAGGTGTTTTGTATCAGTCTATGGAGTTAACATTACTCTAAATAGACCCCCAGGTGTTTTGCATGCGTCAATAGAGTTAACATTACTCTAATAGACCCCCAGGTGTTTTGTTTGTGTCTATGGAGTTAACATCACTCTAATAGACCCCCAGGTGTTTTGTATCAGTCTATGGAGTTAACATTACTCTAATAGACCCCCAGGTGTTTTGTATCAGTCTATGGAGTTAACATTACTCTAATAGACCCCCAGGTATTTTTTATATGTCTACAGAGTTAGTGCAGCCGCGCCCGGCAGCCGGCGAAAACTAGAGCTCTCAACAGGCCCGAAAATTAAGGCCCACCCCTCATCAAACCCTGTACACTCAAGAATGTCCCCGCTACCACCACTATATCTCCATATATGGAGCTGACCTCTTCTGACATTCCATGTTGATCTGACCCCCAACCCCTGGCTGTGTAAAGTCTGGACCCTGCTGATGCATGGTTGGCTGTGTGGAGTCTAGAACCCTGCTGATGCATGGTTGGCTGTGTGGAGTCTAGCACCATGCTAATGCATGGTTGGCTGTGTGCAGTCTAGCACCATGCTAATGCATGGTTGGCTGTGTGCAGTCTAGCACCATGCTAATGCATGGTTGGCTGTGTGCAGTCTAGCACCATGCTAATGCATGGTTGGCTGTGTGCAGTCTGGACCCTGCTGATGCATGGTTGGCTGTGTGCAGTCTGGACCCTGCTGATGCATGGTTGGTTGTGTGGAGTCTAGAACCCTGCTGATGCATGGTTGGCTGTGTGGAGTCTGGACCCTAATGCATGGTTGGCTGTGTGGAGTCTAGAACCATGCTGATGCATGGTTGGCTGTGTGGAGTCTAGAACCCTGCTGATGCATGGTTGGCTGTGTGGAGTCTGGACCCTAATGCATGGTTGGCTGTGTGGAGTCTAGAACCCAGCTGATGCATGGTTGGCTGTGTGGAGTCTAGAACCCAGCTGATGCATGGTTGGCTGTGTGGAGTCTAGAACCCAGCTGATGCATGGTTGGCTGTGTGGAGTCTGGACCCTAATGCATGGTTGGCTGTGTGGAGTCTAGAACCCTGCTGATGCATGGTTGGCTGTGTGGAGTCTGGACCCTAATGCATGGTTGGCTGTGTGGAGTCTAGAACCCAGCTGATGCATGGTTGGCTGTGTGGAGTCTAGAACCCAGCTGATGCATGGTTGGCTGTGTGGAGTCTGGACCCTAATGCATGGTTGGCTGCGGGAGTACAGCGTTGACAGACAACCCCTTCAGTCATTCAGCGTAACAAAAAAGATGACGTCCTCTCCAGTCATCAACCAGCTGCTTGCAGCTATATTTTATACTTTTTATTATTTAGTATGTTGTTTGTTCGCTTGCTTTGCCAGTTCCCACCTTATGTTGTGTGGGAGTTGAGACTGCCGAGACCTTACTGGATAACAGCTAGCTTACATAATGTCTTGAGGCTAGGACTGAAGTCTAGCACTTATTAGCCTGCGGACACCCATTTGAAGAGATATATGCCAGGGACCCCTCCCATAAAAGAAGATTTGTATGGTTCTAGCGGTGATTCTCAACCCGTTTAATGTCAAGGACTCCCAGTTTGACCTGCATTCGTCTACAGACCCGTATTTAATTACAAGCGGGTGTTCTTAATCATCATGTCTTTCAGGTGGGTTCTCCTCTCTCCACGGAGGTTGATGATTCGCAGTCGGCGGTGTCCTTCGAGCTGGTCCCACCTCCCGAGCAATTGCAGACCAACGGACACACCGGGGGCGACTCGACGACCACGACAGACTCCAACCTGGGAGCGAGTTTACCCTTAAACTCCGCCCCCGACAGTGTGCGTCCGCCGGGAGACGGCTCGGAGGACCAGGCGATGCTCCTTCGAGCCGGGTTGCAGGTCCTGCACCTGGACGTGCCTCACGACGTCGACCTGTGTCTGGTGTCACCCTGCGAGTTCCAGCACCCGAAGTCACCCGACACCAATCAGCTACAAGCCCTGGAGTCATTGGGCCTAGAGTGCAATGCTAGCCTTCAAGACGTATCTGGAGATAGCGACCGCTCGCAGGTATAATTACATCATCTACAACTCTACGGCTGCATTCACACATATAAAACACAGGTATTGTGTCTGTACAATTTACAATGTAGGCTTTTATCAGACGCTCTTAATCCAGAGTAATTTACACATGGTCATGAAGAATCATACGTAAGCTAAGAACCTAACAGTGGAATATGTATACAAAACTATGCGTAATTGCGTATACACGCTATAGAGTGCAATGTCTACATAAAATGCCATCTAAGTTACATAAGTTGAGCCTTTGCATACGCCTGTAAGGTGGTCGAGGCTGGTGTCTTGTCCGTGTTTAATGGCTGCTCCGATTAATTTCCAATGGAAGTCACTGGACAAGCTTGATTTGCGGCTCATTTCTATAAACCAAACCAGTGGTTCCCAAACTTTTTCATGTCAAGGACTCCCAAATTGACACTAATTAGCCCACAGACTAAAAAGATATGCCAGTGACTCCCATGAGAGAAGATTTTTACGGCTCTAGCAGTGATTCTCAACACGTTTAATTTCAAGGATCACCAGTTTGAAAGCAATAAGGTACACCTGCACACTGTGTATCTGCTCGACACAAGAGTAGTGCCTTATTTAATGAAGCAACGTTTCGGTCCCTCCGGACCTTCTTCAGGCACAACACATCATTTTAACAGAGTTACTTATATACAAACATTTGAAAAGTAATCAACCAATCACAATAGTCTAATTAGAGGAAGAGCTTGCAGGTACAGCTTGTGATGATCCTCAATTTGCTGACATCATTTAAAGGCACAAGGACCCCCCCCACATAACTTTACATCATTTCAGTTACATTCTAAAAATCATTATACGAGAAAAGATGTAAAGACTAATGGTTGTACAAATGCATTAGGAAATCAACATAGTCAACAATAAGAGACAAAAATCACTAGGTCCTGCTCTCAAGACATACAGACAATGAGAGTGGAATAATACATAGAATATATATATATATATATATATATATATATATATATATACCGGTGTGTGTGTGTGTGTGTGTGTGTGTATACATACACAAACCAAATTCACTCAACGAGGCAAGACGTTCTGAATTAAAGTGCTTATATATTTGACGTATTAGTAAATAGCGTTGGGAGGGGGGGGGGGGGTTGTAGAGCCAAATAAGGCCCTTAAGGGTGATGAGACACTCAACTATAGAGTACTGAAAAACATGCAAACTTATAACATGACGTTTGGTAACAGTTCATCATTGAGCCCCTTTGGGTGAAGGGTTTGAAGGGTATGGATCCAATATGCTTCACGTTGTTTGAGTATCAGGTCGTGGTTACCGCCTCTGTTAGGCAGGCGAACTTGTTCTATACCCATAAAACGAAAAGAAGTCATTTAAAATGGACAGCAATAGGGTAATCGCGGTCATTTCTCCGATTGGAGCTCTTATGTTCACTAATTTGTGAACTGTCTAGTGGTTTTGCCCACATAGGGCCAATCCACATGGGCAACGGATCATATAGACCACATGTGTGGAAATACAAGTGATTATACTCTGAATTTTGAACTTCTTGCCTGTATGGGGATGAGTGAAAAAAGCAGCCTTAAAAGTATTGCTGTTCTGAGCACAATTGCCACAGGGATAGTTTCCCTTGGTCAAGGGGACTCAGGAGGGTCTGTATTTGAGTGACCCTGGGAGAATGAAAGTCAGCATGCACAAGAGTGTCTCTCAAGTTTTTCCCTCGCCTGGATGATAAATAAGGGGGGGGTCTTTGAATAGAGGTGCCAATAGAGCGTCATGACAACAAACAAAAAAAATTGGGCCGAACAAATATTTAGAAAGAAGGAAAAAAAAATGGCAGGTTACAACCCTTTTTTGTTGTTTTTCTTCTTTGTAAATATTTGTTTGGTCCAAAATATTGTGTTTGTTGTCATGAGTTGTCACGACTCGAGTTGACTTTGTCCGCGGCGTAACCGTCTGTAAACCGCCATTGTATCTCTAACTGAGAGATTCCCATAATTTAGCGGGACCCCCTGGAACTCCCTCAAGGACCCCTGTGGGTCCCCGGACGGCCGGAACGCCACTTTGGGAACCACTGAACTAAACGATATGATTACAAAATGTATGTTTTGGTTGAATTAAATAACATTTGCGGGACCCGGGTTACATAGCGGTTATTCACTTCCTGATTCTCCGTTTTCCGAGAGAAACGCCGTTCAAAATAAGACGCAGCCGTGGCTAATCTGCGAGTAGCCACCAGATGGCAGACACCAGAATGAGTCTAAAGGCAAGCGAAAATGGGAATCTTTCTCAAAATATTTGCGTCAATTAACCCATTTTGGGCGGGAAACCCTACGAGCTTGTGGGTCTGCTATTTTTTTTTAAACGTGAAAATGTGCCTGAAATCTTTGTATCTTTTCTATATATATTGTTACAGAGCGAGTTTTTAACTCAAATCTTTGCTACTGGGAGGGTCCCCGGAACAACATATTTTTAGATGGGGGTCGGCGGCCAATGTCATATATATTTGGGGGTCCTTGACATGAATATGTTTGAGAACCACTGACATAGAAACGTGGGTTTTTCAGAAAACTGTCAGGATTTAGAAGACTTTTTTTTTTAATTTCGACGTCGGGCCTAAATGGGTTAAAATATCACCGTCCCGACGTCCTCAGGAGCCGTCCCGACCGCACGGCCTCGGTCCCTGCAGCGACGATGGCGACCGCCGTTCGCCTCAGGGCCAGGAGGAAACCCCGCCCACGTCGTCGGCCAGCCAATCGATGCCGAGTGCCACAGACTCTGAGGACGTCCCACCCGATACGACGGAGGAGTGTCCGTCCGTCACGTTGGGCAGCCAATCGGAGGACTCCGAGGAGGAGGAGCCCAGCGGTGGCGAGTTCCCCCTCCACCCCGACCACGTAAGCCGGTCACAATCATTACATCATCGCCTGATCGCAATATTTTGACATAATCGCAATTATCTGAGATAATCTCAATTATTAGACCTTAGAAAAGCTTCTAAATCTTTCGTTTTCTGAAATCCCTATGTTTCTATGTCCGTGGTGCTCAACCTTTTTCACGTCAAGGACAACCCATAATTATCTGTATTTGGCTGCGGACCCCCACCTGAAAATATGTAGACTTCCAGAAGCAAAGATTTGAGTTGAAACGTTCGCTTATTTGAGACAACATCTTTCAAAAATAGCATAAATGGCAGATCTACAACACGTGTGACATATTGTAAGCTTGTAGTCAAAAATGTAAAAAGTTATTAAATGTTACATTACTTTGTATATTTAAGTTATTTGTCATATCATGGCCTGTGCAATGTATGGGTGCGACTCCCGATCCCGTGTGCCGCGTGTTCGACTCCCGATCCCGACGGCCTTTACTCACTCCCCCCCCTAGCCTGGAACTCACCTATGCTTTCTATGGCATAGGCAGCTCCCGGCAGGATCCGCCGGGAGAAACTGTGCGCAGCTGCTGGACATGAGACTAATTCATTCAAGCGACAGAGAGAGAGAGAGGAGTGTGTGTACGGGTGTGCGTCAATTTAACAAAGGTGCAGACGATCAGAAATCAGCAGAGAGTGATCGACGTTTGCGCTACTCTATGCCAAATTGAAGTGGACTCATACCCAGACTTTTTTTTCCTCCCTGGAAATAAAAACGTCTGGGTTTCCGAGGCTACCCCCCCCCCCCCCCCAAATCAAATTATTAACTAAAGGAAAAATAAAGCGGGATCGTAGGGTTATAGTTTAAGTTATTTATATACAGTAGAGATGCAGCAAAAGTGTATTGTCAAACAAACTGTGTTCAATTAAACCAATGCACGTGGTAAAGTGCGTCTGTCCTAACATAAAATAAATAAACGGGCAGACAAACTTCTCTTCGGCTGCAGATTATAAAGTTTAAACTTTTACTTTAATTAATTAAACTATATCTGGCGCCCGGAGCTCCTCTCTCCTGTGTAGGCCTACACCTCTATTTGCAGTTTTCCCCCCTGTTCCCTGTGTGTCACTTCCTCCATATGAAACCTTGTGTGTGGGTGGCGACATCAGTCTCTGACAGCTGTCAATCACCCCTGTAACGAGGCCCAAATTACCCTTCTTGTGAATAGGAGATGATACTATTTGATAAATAGTCAGCATCACATGTTACACTTCATAAAAATAATAACACGCATAGGGAAAATAAAGCAGAATGACATTGAAATGTGCTTCGTCACAAAATAAATAAAGGTGAAATAAAATAAAAATACAAATTGTAACCTTCCAATGTTCAATGCAAAAAACAAAAAAAATTGTAATCATTTGTTGTGTGACAATTAATCGTCCGCTTAAATTTGTAACGGCGACAGGCCTACCGCCACGACGCCACTCCCCACTTCTCACTCCAGGGGGCGCCATCGTCCAACATGATGGACCCGCCTCCCGCGCCCATGAAGGACCTCCCGCCGCTGCCCCCGCAGCCCGGCGCCTGCATGGCCGACCCAGAACTTAACCCCGCCCCCACGGAGGGCGTTGACTCGGGGAAGAATACCAAGATGGCCGACCCTAACCCCGCCTCAGGGACCAATACCAAGACCGGAGCCAACGCTGCTCCTGCTGCGAAGAGCAAGAAAGCAGGTATAAATGGTAAATGGTGCGCTTGCATAGCCTTTGCATAGATTGTGCATTACATTCACACACACACACATTCACACCCCGATAACGGCGGAAATTCTGCAAGGCACCAACCTGCACATCGGGAGCGATTAAGGGTTCAGCGTCGACACTAACTCTGGGGGAGCCCACGGGGATTGAACTGGTGTGATTTTGATTAGTAGTAGTATTAACTATTATTGTGTACTAAATGTGTCTAAAGCCCAAACCACACCAAAGGGTCAAGAAAGACGGTTTTAGCGCTGTCCCTGCGGTGTGATATGTCTTGTTGCACGTTGACCCACGTTGACCCTAGAGATTCAACTAATGGAATTCAGTGGCCCCAAACCACACCAAAGGGTCGATGCGGTTTTAGCGTTAACTCCTTGCAACCGTGTTGCAAGGAGTTAACGCATGGTGACCCTTTGGTGTGGTTAGGGCTTAAAGGGACACTTCACCCTTTTTGCAAAAAAATATATGTTAATGACGTTTAGAAGCTTTAGAACACTTTCCTGGGGGTATTTATGTGTGTAATATGTGGCTTTAGATATTTTAGATTGTAGCAGTGAGCCTGTTGTCTCTGATGTCATGGACACTGGGATCACTTACTTCCTGGACTACATGTTGTCTCAGTAAGACAGCTCTCCCCCCTATCCACAAGGAGGAGCAGTGCACCAAAGAATTATGGGAATTGTAGTCCAGGAAGGTAGTGAGACCAGTGTCGATGACATCAGAGACAACAGGCTCACTGCTACAATCTAAAATATCTAAAACCACATATTACACACATAAATACCCCCAGGAAAGTGATCTAAAGCTTCTAAACGTCATTAGCATATATTTTTTTGAAAAAAGGGTGAATTGTCCCTTTAAGGTGTGGGTATTAACTATAGTATACTACTGTCTCTAGGTGTGGTCAGTCAGAAGGCGACCGGCACACTGACGTCCAACCAGAAGCTCCAGAAGGTCCAGAGCCGTGGCGTGAAGAGCTACTCCAGTCTGGACACCAGGCCAGCATCCAGAACCTCTGCTTCTGCTTCCAGACCAGGGTCCTCCAAACCACCACCGGCCTCAGGTTTGGGGAACTCATAGCTCCGGTCCATAGCGTCCGAAGGACTTCTCCTTAACACTATGGTAGTCCCGCCCCCCTCGAGAGAGACCCGGAAAAGAAATCCCCGTTCATTTTCCTCAGAAAGTATTTATTTAAAGACGTTTACGCCGCGGAACAAAGCCAACTCTTGTCGTGACAAATCATGACAATAAACACAATGTTTTGGGCCAAACAAAGAATTAGAAAGATATAATAAAGGGCGATTGTTACAGGTGGTGGCCCATACGGGGATCTAGGGTTGCACATTTAGTTACACTTTTTTTTTTTTCCACTGGACAACACACTGGTCTGATTAACCCATTCTGACCTGAGATCAGATTCTAAAAATGTCAGTCGTTCTTTGATTTTTCAAAAATAGCAGACCTACAAGCTCGTAGCACGCCACTCGGTGGCGCGCTATGAGCTTGTAGATCTGCTATTTTTCAATAGCTAAAGCATAACATGAGGCTGACACCAAAATGGGTTCCCCTTCAGAATGGGTTAAACGGCTAATTTTGAAACCACCTTCCAGAGTGGGAAAGTTTGGAGACGCCACTTTCTCGTCTGTGTGTATAGCAAATGCCGCCTAATTTGCTGAAACGGTGATGTCATAGTCCCCTCTCGCCCCCTCCAAACTAACCAGTGTTAATGGTTTACTTCACCATAACCACTTGCATATAAGTCTCACAGCTATTTTATATTTGCGCCAAAAATAGCCGATCTGCAGCCCACATGCATGAGCTTGTAGTGCTTTAGTGCTGGTCCATAGCAATGGAAGGGCTTCTCCTTAACGCTATGTTACACTAGCCAGTGTTGTTTTTGGCAGCAAATTTCTATTTTAGTTTAGTCATAGTCTTTGGAATGAAACCTCATTTAGTTCGTCATATTTTAGTCACATGTCATAAGATTTTAGTCGACTAAATATGCAGTTCATTTAGTCGACTGAAATGTATTTTGGTGGGCCTTGATGCCGTTTTGAGCTTGTAGATCTGCTATTTTCAGCATGCAACAAAGTAAGTAAAATAACTTATACTGGATCTCTTGTCCACTTGACTAGTCCCTTCCTAACATTTTAGTCTAGTATCTATCTGTTGACGAAATTGGCAATACATTTGGCTTAGTTTTAGTCATCATAGCTTCGCTTTCATTTAGTTTCCATTTAGTTTTCGTCGGTGGAAAAAGGTAGTCGACGGACATTTTGTTTCAGTCGACAAAAACAACACTGCTTATAGCTCTATAGCAATAGAAGGGCTTCTCCTTAACGCTATGTTACTTATAGCTCTGGTCCATTGCAATCGAAGGGCTTCTTCCTTAACAATTACAATTTAGGCATTTAGCAGACGCTCTTAATCCAGAGCGATTTACATTAAGCAAGAACAAAAAGCATGGCAATACATCACATTTATAAAAAGTATCATGAAACATGTGTAAGCTAAGAACGGAACAGTGGAATATCTATATAATGAAACTATACATATATACTGTCTATACTCACTGTGCTATACATATGTACTATGAAGTGCTATGACTACATATAATGCAATTCTAGTGCCGTCTACATAACATGCTATAGTAACATAGCTAGTCTGTATAAAATGCTATCTAAGTCTACAAAAAGTGCCAAGGGATGTGCATGATGGAGTCTGAAAAGGTGGGTGTTCAGACTATAAGTGCTATGTTACTTTTAGCTCTGGTCCATATAGCGTTAGAAGGACTTCTAGGTTAGAAGGTTCTAACTAGGGCTGTCCCGATCCGATCACGTGATCGGAAATTGGGGCCGATCCCGTCATTTTCAAATGATGATCGGAATCGGATCCGGAGCAAAGAAAAAAAAACGTTATCGGGACATCCCTAGTATCAATATTATATCCATATCATGATATTAGACTGGATATCGTCTGTGATTTATGACATTGTGATATGGCATAAGCGTGTTCTATGAAAATATACATTTTTAATCGGTGAAAAAACGCTATCGGCAGATACTCAAAATCGAATGATTGGAATCAGATCGGGAACAAAAAAAAAACCTTGATCGTCCCGATAGCGGGGTTTTCTTTGTGCGTTTGTTTTTGCTGCCAATCCGATTCCGATCATTTGAAAATGACGCAATCGGCACCCTAACAACCCTAGTTCTAACCTCTCTCTTGTTTGTCTCCTCCTCCTACTCGGCCTGGACCAATCAGGCACCACCAGGTCTTCTTCTAGCTCCTCCCCCACCACGGTGTACGTGGACCTGGCCTACCTGCCGTCTGGCCCCGCCCTCTGCACGGTGGAGGCGGAGCTCTTCAGGCGCCTGCGCTCGTCGCACTATGTGCTCAGCGGAGACGATCACCACAAGATGGCGCTGGTGAGACGCGTCCTGGACGCTCTGCTGGAGGGGAAGAGCTGCTGGCCCGACGTACAGGTTACTAGAATAATAATCATCATACTATAATTCTAACAATGTCTGTCTGTCTGAATGTCTGAATGTCACTGACAGCGCGTTATCTCATCATTGCCTGCACCAATCACTCCCATTTCACTCCCTTTTCACACAGGCATGGACCATAATTATATGGAGGTCTTAACGGAGCCCTTTTTTCGATTTGACACATTAATAATTAATAATGAATTTATTAGTGGATTAAAAAATGCGAAAATGGGTATTGTACTGTCAATATGACATGAATATGAATGCAAAGTAGTGGTTGATGTGTGGACAGGCTAGCTTTTCGTGTTGTGCATGGTGAGATGTGTGCAAACGGTGTGCTTTGGTAGGAGAAGACGAACAAAGGATGCAACATTTATTAGTGAATTAAAAATGCACCGGGCGCAGTACCCCCCACGGCCACAAGAGGGGGGCAAATATCTCACAACGGGTAAGGGCTAGTTATAATAATAATCCATTCAGGACGGGAACCCCTTTTGGTGTTTTAAGCATTATGTTATACTTTAGCTATTGAAAAATAGCTATTTTTGAAAAATCGAGAAAATGTGGTGCAAATCATTGAATATATATTCTTTCAAAGCGTTTCAAAGGTTTTTAACTCAAATCTTTGCTTCTGTGTGTGTGTGTGTGTGTGTGTGTGTGTGTGTGTGTGTGTGGGGGGGGGGGTCCCTAGAACAACATATTTTTAGATGGGGTTCAGTGTCCAATTATAGATATTGTTGGGGGTCTTTGACATGAAAATGTTTGAGAACCACTGGCATAGAAACATGTGGATTGTCAGGATTTAGAAGGCATTTGTAGAATCGTCCTCGGGTCTAAATGGGTCAATAACAACACCATATCTACACTGCCAGCGATGTGAGCGAGCGAACGATGAAATGTCATTCGAATACATGTTTTGTCAATTTGACTGTCCTGACGTGCCGCGAGCGACAACACGCCGTGCTTTCACGTTGCGAGCTTGTAGATCGGCTATTTTCAGAAAGTGTAAAATCTTGTCATTTCGACGGCATCAAGGCCCGCCAAAATACATTTTAGTCGACTAAATCAACTGTACTAAAATCTTATGATGTTCAGTCGACTAAAACTAGACTAACACTAGAACATTCCAGGTGACTAAAATATGCTAAATGAAGTTTCATTCCAAAGACTATGACTAAACTAAAATAGAAATTTGCTGCCAAAAACAACACTGCTCTGAATGCTGCAGCAACGTGAAGCCTTATTGGCTTTGAGTCATGTATTGCAGAGATACAGTTTGACCCACTAGTTTGGAAGACATGATGCAGCGGTGGGGGTCTGAGGGGGGCCAGATAAACTCCTCAATGTATCCCATAATGCTTTGTTCTGAAATGGGGGACATGATGTTGGGGCTTTGCAACTTGACAGCACTCGGATCAATCACCTCTCTTGGCCGCTTCAGGACTTCCCTGTATTCACATCTCCAAACAACCTGTTTATGCTTCTAATACTGCTTGCACACATGTTCACTTCTAACTTTGACACAGGTTATAGTACTGCTTTCTCCATTATTTCCATATGTAAATGAGTCGAGGGTCAGGGGTGGGAGAAGGGCAGAAAACTAACTGTACCTGCATGTGTATGTCCTGTGTATTTGTACTGTATGTTGCTGTAATGTTGTAGTTGTATGTATCTCTAAAACAAGATTCTGCGTCTCAAGGGGCCATCCTCTCAATACAATTCTAGCTTGCGGGCTGTTAGTGACTCTGCTGAATAGTTGGTGGCTCCGCGATGGCAGCCCCCCATTTCAAAATGTGTCACATTTTGATCAAAAAGCATAACGGATAAGCAATGCAATACTGTCCCTGAATGAACCTCGAACACCTCTGTCACAGCTGACCCTGAATGAACGTTGACCCGTGTGTGTGTGTGTGTGTGTGTGTGTGTGTGTGTGTGTGTGTGTGTGTGTGTGTGTGTGTGTGTGTGTGTGTGTGTGTGTGTGTGTGTGTGTGTGTGTGTGTGTGTGTGTGTGTGTGTGTGTGTGACTCGACAGGTGACCCTGATTCCGACCTTTGAGTCGGTGGCGATGCACGAGTGGTACCAGGACACTCTGGATAGGCAGAGGGAGCTGTCAATCAACGTTCTGGGCAGCAACAGCACCGTGGTCATGCAGGAGGAGACCTTCCCCGCTTGCAAGGTGGAGTTCTGACCCCTGCCTCCACTAAGGGGCACCACCACCACCCACCCACCCTGCAAGGTGGAGTTCTGACCCCTGCCTCCACTAGGGGGCACCACCACCACCCACCCACCCTGCAAGGTGGAGTTCTGACCCCTGCCTCCACTAGGGGGCACCACCACCCACCCACCCTGCAAGGTGGAGTTCTGACCCCTGCCTCCACTAGGGGGCACCACTGAGCAGTAGAACTAAACTATAATAATGGACTACAAATTGTTCCCTCCCCTCACATGCACGTGTGTTTCGGTGGAATCAGGAAGTTGTGGTGAACTTTAACCTTTAGCGTTGCTAAGGTTGGAGCCGGAGGATAGTTCAAAGTTCATCAAATGGGGGGGGGGGGAGAAAGATAATATGTTTGAAGGTTTCGAAAGATGTCAAATTGTAGTGTCGCTAAAAATGTCGTCTTGAATTCTTAAACATTAAAGAATGTTTTTGTAAGCATTGCATTGACATCATTGCAGTGACATCAGCAGTAGCAATGATCAGCATAGGAGCAACAGTTAATCAGTCAAATTGAACATTATTAATAAAAACAATCTATTATTGCAGCCCTATTGATAGTTTTATCAGAATCACACTGCTGAACCTAACGAGCACTAATTATTTAATTGACCATTATCTCATTAATTATTTCCCATCATGTCTGAGCTGAAACTCCTCACCTATTTGCACATTTCATTTGATGCAATTCATCAGAATTACAGAAATGTTAATTATGATTAAGAACAATTACAATTTTTTCTATCAATTACGCACCAAATTGTGTTTCCTTTTTATTCGTTTTTTCCGCCAATGAGCCAATAATTTGTAATATTGGCTGATGACCGAGTCATTAAATGATTGGCTTAGGAATGTGACAAAACCAAAATAGTCGTGAATTCTAGGCTTCATGGGGTGTGTTGATTGATAGAAAATAAGTCAGCTGTTGGGTGAAACACTCCTTTAATTGTTGAAAGCCACCAGGCAAGCTAGTTTAGGCTCACCTCGCTGTCAATGAATGCTGCCGTGGACGCTCCAATCGCGCATGTGATTTATTTATTTTTACCATCCGTTTTTCCACACACATTCTCTTTTAAACACATTGACATGTTGAATGCCAAAATGATCCTTACAGATGCTAACACAAGCCTTACAAACGCAAAAACAAGCCTTAGATATCCTAACGCAAGCCTTAGAAATGCTAGCACACGCCTTAGTAACGCTAGCACACGCCTTCAGAATATGCCTTAGGAACGCTAGCACATGCCTTCACAATGCTATCACAAGCCTTAAAATGAATTGGTTGTCTACTGTCTAGTGAGTCTACATGCTGCCTCGATGGGGCCAAACGTCAAAAGCACTATCCAAACGTATGCATTCATTTCAGCCTTGCACGGTTAAACCATATTATGTTTGCTCTTCATTTCGATTTTGCACAGTTGCACAAGTTTGATTCCAATTCTTGGTTAAGTCCAGGCAGTTACATCTTAATTGTCTGTAAGTCATTACATTGTCTGCATTGACGTTATTATTCGTTCGAGTACCACATGACGACACCAAAGAATAATTTGACAGCATATCGTGGTTTTCTGTCCGCTCAAGTGTTTTCGGACGGCCTCTGTAAAGCCTAATTTATACTGTCTCACCAGGCTGTTGAGAACGGCCGACGATGGCAGACTAAGTCTGCTTTTCTAGGCGTGCAACGCTACAAAACGCTACGTGGCACTGCTAGACGACCGAGTAAGAGTTGGGCTTAAAGGTCATTAGAACGGGAACTCTTGGAGACACTTATCGTAAATTTAATTCGAAAGGCTTATGTATGTTTCATTAGAAGGACTCTTGGGGAGCTTCCGTCCACATCTTTACGTTACGAGCCTTTAGATGCGTGGTTCTCTTGTTATGGACGGTTGTTATGGTTCTTTGTAGGACGGAGGAAAGTGGCGGTTTAAGAGTCGTTTGTTAGGATTTATTCTCATCTTTTAGTGCCTCGTTTATCAAAATGGAAAGAAAAAAATTTAGACCCATCTGAAGTGAGTGCTGCTTAGCCTGGCATGGCCAGACTAATATCACTGCGTAGATATTAGTCTGATACTTCTGTGTGTAAGATTTATTTCCAAGGTCTCAATTTGAATAGTGGGCTCTGATTGGCATCAGATATAAAAAAAACACGTTAAAAAGGTTATAAAACAGGGTCCAACTGTATGACGGCCTGCTTGCACTACCGATACACACGTTTAAGTGGACGATTAAAACACATTGTGTGCCCAGGACGTCTCCAGACGTCTTTATAATAATCCCCTAGGGTGCCCAAAGACGTCCAAAACAGGCTGGGTACTGAACTCTACTGAATAAATCTATGGGTATATTTTGTGTTAAAAAAATCATCCAAATAACATGGGGCACTCCACGTCGCTATTCTGAAAGAACACAAGGGCACACAATGTGAAATGTCACGCAAATAATTGCGATCAGCAATGTCATTGTTTGTTTTTTTTGCATTGAACATTGGAACGTTACAATTTGGATTTCTGTTTTACCTTTTAGGCCCAAACCACACCGGCTGCAACCTTGCAACAACTCGCAACTCCTTGCAACAAAACAAACCACACCAATGCAACTCCTTGATATTGGTTGCAAGGAGTTGCATGGGGATCTCTGGTGTGGTTAGGCGTTAGGGCCTTAGGCTTCACAATTGCACAGGGAAGGATATGACAAATGACTGAAATTTACAAAGAAATCAACTGTCACATTTAATCAGTTTTCATATTCTTTACATATAAGAAATGCACAAAATAGTTGATCTACAAGCCTACGTGTTGTTGGCTTGTAGATCAACTACTTCCGCAATTTTTGAAATGTATGGACATGTTTCAACATGGACATGGTTAACATTTTACGCATTTAACAACAATTGCGATTAGGCGATGTAATGATTGTGACAGGCCTAGTGACAACCTTGCTTGCACTACCTGGTAGATGTCACCTGTCTCCTAGCTCAGGGGTTCTCAACGTTTTAGGCTTGGGACCCCCGGAAATGCTTTGGCCATGTCTCGCAACCCCTGCCCTGCCCCGCCCCCCCATCCCCAATACAAATTGACCACTACAGTAACCATAATAATAGAGAAAATGCATCCTAAATAAACACTGAAACCAGACATAATGCAAACACAAATGCATGTACTGTGTACCCTTTAAATTTTCCAGCCAATCAGTTGATATAATATATATATATATATATATATTATTTGTTAATGTACGCTGATGATACTGCAGTGTATAGGAAAGATCTTCTCTCATGTTTTGGTGGCCCACCAGCGTATCTTTTCACACGGATCCGTGGACTAAATGTGTATCAATGTTGGGGGGTCCCAAGTTAAACGTGGCGACGTTTGAGAACCACCAAAGCGGGTGCTAGAACATTTAGATCAGAGATTGAACAGCTTATACGTTATGTAGATCAGTGATTGAAGGAAGCTCTCTTTTTTTTCAAGAAGGATGATAAAATACATGTTTTTCTACTGGTCTGCTCTTCACTCAGAAGACATTTAATTTTGTTATTATTATTATTATTTACAGTATTGTGGTTTATTGTCTTTGCATGAGTTTAGTTTACATGTTTTATTTTCTTTTTTTGTGGTTTATTGTTTTGGCATGTGTTTAGTTTACGTTTTTTTGTGGTGTTTATTGTCTTTGCATGAGTTTTGTTGTTTCATGTTAGTTTTGTGTGATTCTGAAATAACGTTCCACTTCCGAGTCCCGGTCCGATCAGTGTCATTGGTACAGAGGTAGATGTTTGGACCATTCTGATTGGTCGATGAGATCTGCTGGTTTAATGGACCATTTTGATTGGTCCACGACTTCTGCTGGTTTAATGGACAATGTCTACTGTTGGCTTCCTGCTACATTCAACAATGATAGACGACCAATTAACCAATCAAGTTGTGTGTTTAGTTTTCTTTTTTGTTTTTGTTTTTACATTTTGGTTTAAAACACTTTGGCCTCAATATTTCCAATATTTCAATACTGCAATATATCAATACTAGGCTACTCCAATATTTGAATACAAAAAATAAATTCAAGTGGTTAATAAACGAATTTTTTTACGACAAACCTAAAACGGTCCATCATTTCACAACAGTGCAGTCCATGATATTTCTACAAATTTAACAGCCAGTTCTCAGATTTTTGTTTGTTTTATTTATTTTTGATTTATTGTGTGATTCATTTAACCAAACACGCTTAAAGAACCAATGTTTTGAGCATTTTGTTAATGGGTGCATGCTGTTGGCATATTTTCACTTATTAAAAAAGGTTGAAGACAATAACTGCTCAGTTTCATTCATTCAGCTTAAACCTTGCTTTATGCTTTGTCATGGGGGTCAAAACCCACTCGGAGCCATGGATGAATTCGGACATACTGACTGCAATGAAAGCCAGAGACAACAAATGCTCTGAACTTCTCAAATGCAAGTCCAAGCTAGCCAAGTGCAAGCGCTTCGACAGTGCTCTCCAAACCAAACTGCATCCTTAAAACCCAATGTAACAAGCTAAGAAACGGTGTAATTGCTATGACCAAATCAGCCAAAAGTAACTTTATCAATGATAAAGCTGAGGAAATCAAAAACAATCCTCGGGAGCTCTGGAAGCTACTAAACAACCAACTAGGCTGTGGTCAGAAACTAAAAACCAGGTTTACTAATATAAACATCAAATCGAATAACACCCTCATCACTGACAAGCTTGATGTAGCCAACCACTTGAACATCTTCTTTACAAACATTGCAACAATGCTGGTTAACAAACTGCCCTCCCACTCTGGGCGTTTTGGTGTAGAGCACATCAAAGCCTTCTACAAAAACCTAGTTGTTTGTAAAGATGATTTTAAAATGGCAATGGTAACAACTGAGGAGGTACTTAAAAAACTGAGTGCCCTCCAACCCCACAAGGCCACTGGCCTTGACAATATACCCTCCAAATTTCTCAGAGACTCAGCCATTTCCATAGCTCCAGTCATCACCCACATAGTAAACCTCTCCATCAACCAGGGACGCGTCCCCCAAGATTTTAAACTGGCCAAAGTAACCCCCCTGTACAAAAAAGGGAGTAAATTAGAACCCGGCAACTACCGCCCTATTTCTATTCTAAGCTCCATCTCGAAAGTGATGGAAAAAATGAACAGGTTGAAAAGTATCTTGCCACTAATAAATTGCTGTACGAGTTCCAATCTGGTTTCAGAACATCCCACTCCACTGACACATGCCTCCTCCGTCGACTAAAATGACTTCCGTTTTGCCATCTGCCGTCTGCCTGATCCCATATGTGAATGCAGCATTATGCCAAAATCACCTTTGAAAATCCACAGTGGTGCGATTTCACAACAAACTAATGATTCACTCATGGCTTGTTTCAGCATCTTGTTTCCACATTTCAGCACCATCTCAACAGTAATGAATGATCAACAGTAAAGTAACTCATTAATGAATGTCTATTTTAGCAAAATTGTGGCGGTCGCTTAATCACGTTTGATGATCAACATATGGAATGTCAGAACAGGTCAGCTCCATATATGGAGATCTAAAGGGTGGCAGCGGGGGCAGTGTCTTGAGTGTACAGGGTTTGATGAGGGCCCAGGTAGGGCCAGGCCTTCATTTTCGGGACTGTTGAGAATTTGTTTTCGCCGGCTGCCGGGCGCGGCTGCACTAATGACTTTGGGGCGGGCCTGTCTAGAATTCGAATGGACAGGTATCAGTCAGACCTAGAGGAAGGACGGGTGGGGGGGGGGGGATCAACATATGGAACAGGTGGCTCCATTTATGTAGATCTAAGGGTTTGAGGTCAGATGTAGAGTTGCTGCAGGCCGGCTCCATATATACAGATCTAGGTGATGATCCTGTCTTCTCATTAATGTATGTCTATTAGGGGTGTAACGATATAGTAACTATCAAAATATCGATTTGAATAAAAAAATCGAAGTATATCTATTTGCAATAATTGGTATCAAATCGTTTTACAATGGAAATAATTAATTTAATTAATACTAAGTACATTGTTAGCAATTTTAAGAAGAAAAAATTAAAAGATGCGTTTCCATTCAATATAGCTACAATTGATTGCGAACGCAGTGAGCACTTACTATGAGACCTAGCAGATCATGTCTGTCTGTGTGTCTGTCTGTGTGTGTGTCTGTCCCGCTATACGTCCAAATATGGAGTGTGTTGCATCAGCAATCACTCAGCTCCATATATGGGCACAAAAGGGGCCAGGTCCACATATACAGTAACAGCGGGACAGACACACAGACAGACAGACAGACAGACATGATCTGCAGGGTCTCAGCTGCGTTCGCTTCCCGCGTTTGCGCGTCTTACTGGTATATCAAAAGTACTATAGTACTATACAGAATAAAGTAGGCAATGGGAAGAGCTGGATTAGCTGGAGTAAGAATAAAGGGAACATTGGTGTGATGTATTTATGCTGCATATGATTATTATTTTTTTATTTTATTTGAACATTTAAAAACGACACATTTGGAACAACAACATATTGCAGGGTTGTGCAGGTGAGATTTTGAAAACTCTGGGGTTTATAGTAGCCCCTTTCGGGACCGTCGGTTACCTTTTCTGAATTTGGACGGCGGTACCATAGGGTCCCTTATTAGTTATTCCACTCTCCATAGGACGTGTCTGTTCACGGAGACCTGTGCGGTCACTTGAGTGTTGGTGAGATGTTTCAAAGATGCATAAAACAGCTTTAGGAGACACGTGTGCGAAACGGCACTAATCGGAGTGGACGTTTCTTTCTTTTTTTAAAGTTTTGCCTCGCTGAAATTCTCTCTTCCTCACTTCCCCTGTCCCACCTCCCATGACACAACAGCATTATAAACATCCTGCTAGTACGTGGTCGGCCAATCAGAGGCAGTAACTAGGACGTGCAGCTAGCCAGTCTCGGTGCGGGAGGCGGTACAATGGGAAGTCAACAAGGAAGTCAAGGAAGAGAGAGGAGAGAAGTTCAGCGAAGCAAAAAAAAAGATTAAAAATACTTAACGGCAATGTAACCTGAAGAAACACCGACTTGTCCACACTGGAGAAAAACCTTTCCAATGTAAACATTGTAGCAAGAGTTTCAGTCTGTCAGGTTCCCTGAATATTGGGGGAAATTATTAAAATATTTAGGGTATAAAATACCACTCTAAGTAGTATTACCAAGGTATATTTACCATCAAGCTATTATTAAAGTATTTACATTATATATAGGAAATAAACAGGTAATCATAATGATAAAATGCTATGTATTCATATAGGACAACTAATACATATTGACCAGGCCTCACTAAATGTAAAGTACACATGCAGCTTCATACACGTGTGCACGCCCGTGCAGGCACGCACACACACTCTCTCTCTCAGGTCCCCAAAACAGGTCAGCCCAACCTCTCGACCGGACTGTGCAAACAAATGGAGGGACCGTCCAGGGTCCACACATTCACACACACACACACACACACACACACACACACACACACACACACACACACACACACACACACACACTAGTTGATCTACTGTCCCATTTAAGAAAGCTCACATACACACATAAACATGATCTCATAATGACTGGCACATTCAATTAAACACAACACATGTCACATACACCCACACATAGGGAGCAGAGTCCGGAAGAAGAGGTCCAACACGACACTTCAAATTGGGAGGAAGGCCAAGAGCACCCCCTGAAGAAATGAACTATTCTCTGATTGGACTATATTCAAAACTTGGAAGTATTAAATAACTGTCGATTCCATGGAATCGGCACTCTCTAGAAATGATGTGACACCGAGGTCACGGACGGAATGGAGAGTCCAGAGGTCTACCGGTGGCTAATTCGTTTGACTTCTGTCGGTAACCATATTTGTTCTTATGATTGTATAGGCTCATATTATATTGTTGTAGACTATAGGGCCAAACATTATTGTACACTATTTCATTAGGGCTTTTGATTATTAAAACGTATAGATAATTTTAACTCTTTGCTGTGTATTTATTCCAGGGGTTGGTACCATTTTATGGGAAATAATCATGCAAACGAACACAGAATGATGTTGATTTCTGGGTTTTTTGTCTTTACCTCTTTGGAGGTTGAAGGTGAAGGGCCAGAGGTCAAAGTCTTCTCCAGTTGGTGACCTTGCTGACGTGATTGTTCCTTGATTTGGGCCGAACCTCTGGAAGGCAGCAACAGACCTAAGAGGGTGGACGTCTAATAGACCCCGCCAGGTCAACGGTGTCTTTTTTCTTATGAGAACTCAAATGCCGGCCGGCAAAAATTGTAAGGTAAGCAGACCCTTCTTTTTTTAGTATATAAAAAAGTCTGCCATTGGATATTCTAAATTCTGTTTGAGTTTCAATAAGAGAAATCAACTCCGGTTTTCCAAAAGATAACAGTTTCAATTAAAGGAACAAATATGGATGACTAATGTTATGGTGAAATCAAAAGTATTCATTAGCCAGGTAATTTCCTGAAGAATCCAGTTAACGAAACACCAAGTGGGTGTACGGAAAACAAGAGTTATTGAGATCAAAGCCATACGGGGGGGATGGTGATTATATTAGTAACATGGTTTTACAGGTTATCTAAGTATATGGTTTAAAATCCTACACAGGGAGTGTAGGTACTCATGGTAATAAAATAGGCAGCTGTATGCAGATGTTATAAGCATTGGTGACTATATAGCTGTGCATTATTATTCTGTGTTATAGGATCGGCCCGGGGGTGACTGACTTTCAAAGCCCCTCCGATCTGACCCTCTGATACAGAAAGTGGTGACATGGCTGTGTGAGTGGGTATATGAAGGGTCCATTCAGCACTAGCTAAGCTGTCTAAGGCTCTGCATGATGAGCCCAGTGGGTATATGGGATCCAGCCAGCACTAGCGATGCTACTGGGTTTGCGTGATGAGCCCAGTTGACCTCTACTCTTAGAAAAAGAATAAAAAAAACAGGGTATAACAGGTTAGAGATTTCCTGCGGAAAACTTAGAAAAAGAATAAAAACAATAGTCAGGTTGTAGAAATAAATATTAGAAAATAGAATAACGAATTGAAGTACCAAAGAATTGATAAAGGGTCACTAGGGTGACTGGTTACAAAAAGATATTTAAAACTGTGTGTTGTATTCTGAAATATTATATTGGCAGCAACATACGGTGAAAATACAGTTAGAAAATAGTATAACTTGAAGTACTATTTAAATTGATAAAGGAATTAAGTGAATTGAGACTTATGACGGTTTCACCCTTCACAAACACGCATAAATTAAGTGAATAGTAAAAATATCCCAGAGTTAACAGTTATTTGAAATCTAATTATCCCTCATACCATTAAAGAAACATAAATAGAGAACATTAATCATCGGTTACTAATATAAGGCATTGTTTTGGATGGCCCTGTACAATTTAATACCAATATAGTCTGTATCAAAAGCAATATAAATGTCTCATATAACATGATCTTTCATTTAACCCATTACAATACCCTGTACAAAACAGTTTTAAGAATTAAAAATACTAACCCAAATAAATGTATTCAAAAAGTCTCCCAAAGTAAAGTGAATTGTTTCACGTTCCCAAATATATATATATATATATTAAAATAAGTGTAAAGAAAAATAGCCGATCTACAAGCACTCATATAGAAATGTTTATATATAGGCTAATTAACCCGGTATAGGCAACACTAGGGTTGCATCCCATCTTCAAAGAAAAGACTTAAGCGAAAAGTAAAACTGTGTGTCCATAATGTAAATCTGTGATAATATAATCTGTGACATAAAATGCACCAACAATTTTGTTTAAAAGTGTCCACAGGTCCACAAGTGTCCATGCACATGTAGGCCCGATTAGAAGGTAGGCCTATGCACTGTTTCAATATTAACCCAGTAGGGAAGAACTTAGAAAGTGAATTTGACATCTGACAGGTCAGATTAGCCTTGTGTCAGCAATGATTTTACAATAAATTAGTAACACAAATAGACCCACAAGAGGGAACACATTAAGTTCAAAGTACATATTTAGGAAAACTGCCAATACTAAATTACAAACTATCCGGTTATAGAGGAATATTTCCCGCTCACATTGTATTACATCAAAAAGGCTGAATCTTCAACAACTCAGTTTTCAGTTAGCCTATAATAAGTCAACTTGCGCATGCATGGCGCAATAAAAGTGAAAAAAGACTGGCAGATGTGACAATGAACAATGGGGGCACATGTGACTATGGGCAGATGTGACAAGCAGCACCAATGAGGAACTTTGGGGGGCTGATGGGACATGAACTTTGGGGGGCAAACAGCATGTGTCAACACCAAATGAACATTGTATTTTTTCATCCTTCTCAGCAACAAGGAATACATCTTTCATCACGTGACTACAAGGCGTATCGGGTCAGACCAGCACCATGGCCCAATACGATGTTGGGATGTGAACGTCAAATATTGCTCTTACCTTTTTAAGAAAAATTGGAAATCTGTGGCAGCTTTTCACATCCGCACAATACACATAAAAGGGCGCACGAGTGTGTGCACTAAGTAAACAATAGATTAGCCATTTTGAGCTCAGGTCAGCAACACTATGACACTAGGACCTAAGTGATAAGTAAGTAAGGAAAGAGAAATTCATTTTTAACGTAGTTAAGTTTCTTGGTGCAATTTATGATGCTTTTTAACAAGGTATGGACCAGCTTGAAGTAACTTCAAAACTCAACAAAATATATCTTTTGGTAAGCAAGAGACAACAATAAAAAAGAATACAGGTTTGTGTGTGGTCAATGTCTGTAGCACTAAAAGGTAAGGCCGTGTATAAATCTTAAGTAAACACTAACAGAAAGAGATAATGGTTTTCAGATCCCACCCAGATCGTACAATTTTACAGTATCTCATCCCAGGCCATTTTAAGGTATAGTACATTTGCATGTTAAACTTTTATTTCTTTATTTGAACGTTAACGTAAAATAGACTTTTTACGTAGTATCCATTACTCATAATAATGAATGTTACAGTCTGGTGGTATAGTTCAGGCTAAATCAAGGGCAAAAGTCAATGCTGCTTTAACAAATAACAAGAGATAAGGACTCTTCTCCTGGTAGGCACCACTTATTCAGTTCAGGGGAAGAACCCCGGTGTAAACAAATTAATACAAGGGATGGGGACATTTTTAGTATACATATCTTTTAGGAAGATATGTTGAGGGGGACAAAATATTTAGGGTATAAATAAACTCTCTAAGTAGTATCATCAATATATTACACAAGGGATGGGACATTTTTAGTATACATATCTTTTATGAAGATATGTTGAGGGGGACTGGGGGAAATTATTAAAATATTTAGGGTATAAAATACCACTCTAAGTAGTATTACCAAGGTATATTTACCATCAAGCTATTATTAAAGTATTTACATTATATATAGGAAATAAACAGGTAATCATAATGATAAAATGCTATGTATTCATATAGGACAACTAATACATATTGACCAGGCCTCACTAAATGTAAAGTACACATGCAGCTTCATACACGTGTGCACGCCCGTGCAGGCACGCACACACACTCTCTCTCTCAGGTCCCCAAAACAGGTCAGCCCAACCTCTCGACCGGACTGTGCAAACAAATGGAGGGACCGTCCAGGGTCCACACATTCACACACACACACACACACACACACACACACACACACACTAGTTGATCTACTGTCCCATTTAAGAAAGCTCACATACACACATAAACATGATCTCATAATGACTGGCACATTCAATTAAACACAACACATGTCACATACACCCACACATAGGGAGCAGAGTCCGGAAGAAGAGGTCCAACACGACACTTCAAATTGGGAGGAAGGCCAAGAGCACCCCCTGAAGAAATGAACTATTCTCTGATTGGACTATATTCAAAACTTGGAAGTATTAAATAACTGTCGATTCCATGGAATCGGCACTCTCTAGAAATGATGTGACACCGAGGTCACGGACGGAATGGAGAGTCCAGAGGTCTACCGGTGGCTAATTCGTTTGACTTCTGTCGGTAACCATATTTGTTCTTATGATTGTATAGGTTCATATTATATTGTTGTAGACTATAGGGCCAAACATTATTGTACACTATTTTATTAGGGCTTTTGATTATTAAAACGTATAGATAAATTATAACTCTTTGCTGTGTATTTATTCCAGAGGTTGGTACCATTTTATGGGAAATAATCATGCAAACGAACACAGAATGATGTTGATTTCTGGGTTTTTTGTCTTTACCTCTTTGGAGGTTGAAGGTGAAGGGCCAGAGGTCAAAATCTTCTCCAATATACACCTGCGTGTCCACACTGGAGAAAAACCTTTCTAATGTAAACATTGTAACAAGGGTTTCAGACAGTCAGGTTAACTGAAGAAACACCAGCATATCCACACTGGAGAAAAAAACCTTTCCAATGTAAACAGTGTAACAAGAGTTTTACTGCATCATATTCCCTGAAAACACCGGGATGCAGTCTTTTTTCCGACACCCAAATAGCCGACAGGACAATGGTCCGACAGTGTCGGACCTTGTCCGAAATACCGTCTTTTTACTCCAACAGTTCGACATGATATTAGACAGACAATAGTCCGAAAATCGTAGTTTAGACGAGGCGTAGTTTAGACGAGGCAATAGTCCGACACGGGATAAGCGTGCAATGGCAACACAAGTGTGCGTGCGAGAGACGGGGGGGAGAGAGAGGAATCTACAAGCTCGGATCATGGAGGTCCCGACCGGAGCAGAGAGTCTACTGTTTCATACGGTATATAGTATGTACATGTCGCTATAGGCCTTATTTTATGAATAATAGTTGTTCAGGTCCATGCCTGCTCTAAAGTTCTCTCTGGTGGGCGCAAGCTGCATTCAACAGCCAATTACTGACAAACTGTACATGGGATCAATGTGTACTGTTTTCCTCCTAAAAGTAGACATTCAGGGCTTTCATTCGGTGTATAGTATGAATAGGATATTATTTGTGTTTAGACTGTCTGTCAATGTCTGTCAACTTCAACCTTCCATATCTCTGCTGTTTGTTCAAGCGAGCAGAGTTCAGGCAAAAGCAGGTGTTAGAAAAAGGTCAATATCTCCAGAATGGAAGATGGTAAAATATATATATTTTTTTAATTGAAGTGGACAAGTTAGGCTTTCTTTTGATGTATGCGGTGTGATTCTCGCTATAAGAGAACATTTTGCTGTAGGCCCCGAAATCTTTTTTTCCTTCAATGTAAAGTCCATAGCACCCCCAAGCTCCGCCTGACAGAATAGCCCAGCACACAATGTGTTAACAAGATACAATTCAATGTAGATTGGATGTTCTTTTTTTGCTTTAATAATTTTTATCCCACGATTTTGTAACCCATTTTTCACCCCTGTGTCAATTATCTAATGTGATCCTGGGCTCTACAACCCTGCGCCAACCTAGTCCCCATATATGGGGGACATGGGGAGAGCAACGGAATTGAACTCATGCTTCCTTCATGCCTGAGTATCCAAGTTGCTCCTTTACACCTGACAGGGGTTGGATCCGCAAGCTCACTACTAGGTTGTAGATGGATTACAGTTTACTAATAGACTAGTGAAATAAAATCATGACCGGCAGCTATAGACACCCAATTAAAAATAGAAACCTCATAGATTATATAAATGCGTTTAAGGTTAATCTCACCTCATTTAACAACAAAAAAACAATTACATCGTAAAACATCAAACATAAATCATTATAACAGTGTAATACAGCTGTTCCACTGTATCACACTGTACCATGGCTCCCTCTAGTGACCGTTTATTGTACGTGCACCGCAGCACCGTGCACGCTCCAGGCTCCCGCAGCGCTAGTGCGCATGTGCACAATCCTTGTGTGTGTTCTGCCGCTGGACTGTTGACGCTTTAATAATAAAAGTAACACTAAACGGTGTGGTTTGAAAACAGTGTGGTCGTTAAGCAGCAGGAGGACGCTTGTTTGTTAGCAGCTCAACCACTGAAAGAAACTACAGGTAAAAAGATGATTCACCACGTTGTGTTTTTACTACATTTATAGACTTATATTATTGACTCATCTTTTAACATTGGACACGAGTAGGCTATTTCTCTCATATCTGCTTGTTTGTTATACATGTGATCATATTTCCTTCTCTGCTATTTCTGTTAGCCAGTTAGTACCATACTAGTATTATCTTCTAAAACGATTGGGTACAATTAACAGATTTGATCGCGAATTTGGTTCAGACAATTACTTTACTAGTATGGAAGCTGAAGTTATGGTAGCAGAGGGTCCCCCCACACCAAACAGACACATTAGCTGCACACAACACAAATAGTATTGTTGTTGTTGAATTAGATTAGCCTACTTAATTTACAAGTCTACTAGAGAATGTAGAACCATTGTTATTTTTGATCGTTTGCCTGCTATCTCTCCTTTAAAAAAAAATTAGGCTACTGTATTTGTTGGGATTTTGTATGAAAAAACAAAGATGAGTACAAATAAATACAAAATGCACAATATAAATAAGATTTGTGTTGTTAAATGCTTGCTATTTTCGCTTATTTTGGGCTTGAAGTTGTTTTCACAACTGGTTGCTTATTTCTCTCGCACAAACTGGCAACATCCTTTGTTAAGGTAGCTCTGTAAGCTAGGCGGACCAAGACACTTTTCTTTTACAAAATATCATTGTTAATATTTCCTTCTCTGCTGTTTCTGTTAGCCAGTTAGTAGACTATTATTATCTTCAAAAAAGATCGGGTACAATTAACGGATTTTATTGGTTTAGCAAATTACTTTACTAGCATGGAAGCTGTAGTTAGCATTGGTAGCAAATAACTTTTACTGGTCCCCCCCATGCCCTAGCCCCCACTCCAAGCAATAGCAATAGCGTGTTTACAGTCAAGGGCCCTTTCTGAAACCAGTCCCTTGACTTTAAGTGCTCAGGAAGTGCCCCTCCAGCTGAATCAAGTTCCCTTCATTAGGGTGCTGGGTATAATAAACTGTTTGGAAATACACTCGCCCTCCTGACACATGACACTGACACATGCCTCCTCTATTTGAGCGACCACATCAAACACGAGGTGGATGCTGGAAAATACTGCGGCATGGTCATGCTGGACCTCCAAAAGGCTTTTGACACCGTGAACCACTCCATACTGGTTAACAAGCTTAAAGCTATTGCTTTTGATAGCACATCAGTGAGCTGTGAGGGGAGAGAACAGATGGTGGAGGTGAACGGAACACTGTCCCCCCCCTCCCAGTGAGCTGTGGCGTCCCACAAGGAAGCATACTAGGGCCTTTACTGTTCCTAATATATGTAAACGACATGACTTCAGCTTGTGACTGAAACTTGTTCCTGTTCGCAGATGACTCAGCACTGCTGGTCTCGGACAGAAACAAACTGCAGGTTGAAAAGACCCTCAGCTCTGAACTCGGTAGAATCTGCACCTGGCTCGCTGATAAACTATCCTTACACCTGGGAAAAACTGAATCCATTCTCTTCGGATCAAATAGTAATCTCAGCAAGGCAGATGGCTTCTTGGTTAGAGTGGGTGACAAATTTGACAATATCATCACACGAAAGGATAAAATTACCTACCTAGGCTCCATCCTGGAGGCCAATCTTTCTGGTGATAAAATGGCCACCAACGTAATCAAAAAAGTCAATCAAAGAACAAGATTCCTTTACAGGATCTCCTCACTGGTCAACAAAAACACCTTGAAGACCTTAACAGGAGCCCTCGTACAAGGTTTCTTTGACTATGCATCCACCTCTTGGTACCACAGCACCTCAAAGGCCCTTAAAACAAGGCTCCAGACCTCCCAAAACAAACTGGTCAGGCTCCTACTTGGCCTCACCCCCCGAACCCACCTCACCCCTGCCAACTTTGACAGGCTGGGATGGCTTAGGGTCGACGACAGAGTACAGCATCTTGCAATGGGTCTGGTCCACAAGATACCCATGTACCTGTCTAAATACTTCCTTAATGTAAACGAAGTCCACACCCACAACACCAGAGGGAGTGCAACAAACCATGTACAACCCAGATTCGGCACAAACAAGGGACTAAATTATTTTCGCTCCTATGCCACCAAAATATGGAACGCCCTACCAACAGTCATTAAGACATGTGAATCCCTTGACTCCTTCAAAACCGCTCTCAAAGGGCACCTACGGATGGCTGCAATTCGAAACTGGCCCCTGTAAAATCTGAATCCCCCCCCCTTTCCCCTTTTTCCCTTTTTGCTTCCTATACAGTCAGACAGATATTTTGTGAAGCCACTAAGGAAATGAAAGTTCATATAATGGCCTGTTGTGGCGCTGTCATTGGACCCAGAAAAACCCATAGCCCCATAGAAGTCCATGTATTTGGGCCCAACTTCACCTAGACTGTATTACCTTAATAAACATGGTCATGAATACTTTCTTCTTCCAGTCACTAGTTTAAATTCTCATTTCTAATGTCATAATATTCTTTTTGGAAAATTATGGTCCCATTAATTAAAAAAATGACCATAAAGTTGCGTATGTTCTGAGGGGCGTGGCTACCGTTACAGTCTATGATAGGGATTCCCCTCCCACTCGAGACAAAATAAAAACCAATGGAGAAGAAGGGGGGAAGTCCCGCCTCGTTGTCTGGGCCAGCCAATGCCCAGCTGCACCAAAACGGATCTAGAAAGATGGCGACTTCCATTGCAAGGACTGACAGGCTTCATTTTACGTTCATGTTAGACCCGGGGAACGCTTTGTCCATATTCTTTACAGTCTATGGCCCTCATTTATCAACCGTGCGTACGCCAAAATATGGGTGCACACCGAAATTGCCGACATTTTCGACATTTACCATTTCCGGCAAAGCTTGAAATTGAACTTGACAACGTTCAAAACCCACGGCTGCTCGGCACCTGGCGTATGCTTTGTTCTTGGCTGTTTTTCTGTCTTACACAAGCGGAGAAGCATTGTCTGAACTGCTGACAAGCTGTCACAGGCATCTAAACATATGTTTTCACTCCTAAAATGTTAATATAAAACGGTATGTGTATGTAAAAACAAAAGGGAGAGATTTCCAACTTTACAAGTAATTAAAATCGCGCAATTAAAAACAATATAGCCTAACATGTTTACAATGTATTCGTTTGTGCTTAATCAAACAGTGCTTTACTGGCCTTGTTATGCAAGCGCACTTGTGAGATGATTTTGGAGCGCATGCAGTGATGCGGCATATGTGATTATGATATTATTAAAAAAAGGCTTAAATGGACTGCACTATTTCCAAGTGACAAGCATACAGCTTGCCTATTTGTCTGCCACCACCTTCTCAATTAGGCCTACTGAAAATTGTGACTATTAGTTTTGTTGTGTTTTGAGGATATCTTGAAGCCTTGTTCCAAAAACTATACAAATATTTGGACATTTATTACATATTTAGTTTAGTTAACTTGAAATGGGTGACCATTTCAGATGGTTTAAATAGAGCCACAAACAAAATATTGGAATTCACAATTATCTAATTGTATCTCTGAAATTTGGACAAGTTCAATAGATTCATAGACCCCCAAAACATAGGGTTAGACACAAAAAATACTTGCGTAGGGTGAATAATGAACGCCATCTTGAAAATAACACCTTTCGCATGGTCAAGATTTGGTAAACTTTTAGTATGTTATTAAGGACACCTACTTACTACAAAAAACAGTTGTGAAACCTTCTGTTGCAATTTTGTGTATGCACTCGTCTACATTGCCCCCTGGACAGTCCAGGCCTGATAATCACGACGAGTTTGCAAAGCACGCGTGCTTCGAACGCTGATGTCATGTTGTCCTGTTTAACTCAATGTGCCGGCGGAAGTGTTGTCCTCTTTCAAGAGCGGTCGAGCAGAGGAGGAAAAGCCTTCTTGCTCTCGACGCAAGGTAAGCAACGCAAGCAACGCAAGCAATTTGGTTGCGTTTGCTTGGGATCAGATCTCAACCCGATGGAGCGAGACAGATCACGTAACCGACGCAACGCAAGGGAGGAATTTCTCTCACCCAGCGTTGCTTATGTATTCCTGCGTCGATTACGTTCGACTCTGTCAAGCACTTTAGTCTGTACGGCGTGCATGAATCCGTGCTCGTCCACACTTGGCCTTACTATGGTGTTTTTGAGTCAAGGTAGGTTGTTTGAGCCTCCTCTCTGTCCCTGTCGTTGTTGCCGTTAAATCTGTCCTAGCGAGTCTCTCTTCCTCCCCTACTCATCAGGTGGTCCCCAACACACATAATCTCTATAGTCATGTGATCAAGACGGATCTGTTTTATTTCTCATAGTCCATTTTATGGATGGACTATGAGAGATAGAGATGGCTAAGAGTGGAGGAGTATCTCAGCTCTCATTGTGTCTGGTCTTCAAGATCCTAGATGCCTCTGTTCCTAAGTACCTGCTGGGCTACCTGCCCAGAGTGAGGGATGCTCAGAGGAAGTTCCTGTGATCTTGTTTCCCCCCCAGTTTCAGGACGCTCAAGGGAAAACATGCTTTTTACTACGTAGTCAGTACTCTGTGGAATGCACTCCCTCTAGCCCTGAAATCCTTAAATTATTTTGCAAGATTTAGGAAAGACCTTAAATCATGGCTCCATCTTCACACTGACTGGTTAGCTTCCGACCCTGGATAGCCCATCTCCCATGCTCTGGACTCTTCTCTTAGGGTACATCTATCTATCTATCTATCTATCCTGATTGACTAAGATTGGCTTCCAAAGTTTTCAGGAGTGGTCCGTTTTGTACAAAATGCTGCAATCATTAACACTAGTGTCCGATTGTGGTGAAACTGCACGCATATTACCACTAGTTCATATTTTCATCATATGGGGTGCAAACTTCACGGAGGTCAGTTAAAGAAACAGTATGGAAAATAGGGGGGGGGGTACTTTCACTTTTTTACAGGGGCCAGTTTTGAATCCCAGCTCGTAAGAGCTGTTTTGAAGGAGTCTAGAGATTCACATTTCTTAACGGCTGTTGGTAAATCATGCTTACTTGTGAACGGTTACACTCACAGAAATGGTTGCACTGTACGCTCCCTGCTGCTTGAACGGAGGCAGAACAAAAAAAAAAAACATTGGTTACTTTCACCTTATTCACTTTACAACATTGTTCCTTGTGTAAACTTAAGTTAAGTGTGATTTCTTCCCTAATGTATGAATCCCATAATCTCCAGATTCACATGTTAGAGAGTTGGGCTAACACCACTAGCTCTCCAGTTATTAAAGTGCTTCCTTATTCACTTGATTTCAGACCAGTGTGTGGAGTCCAGACTGAAGGTGAAGATGAACTCTCCAGACGCATAAGAACTAAAATACCCATGATGCATCACTCCCAGTTGAAGATGAACTCTCCAGACTCAGCCAGGGATGTTTCTATTAAACAGGAACCTGAAGACATTTCTATTAAACAGGAAGCTGAAGACATTTCTATTAAACGGGAAGCTGAAGACATGTATATTAAACAGGGAGCTGAAGACAAACCACACCTCAGTAAGTTTCATGTGATTTTCTTTTCTTTAATATGTTCTGTTCTGTAGTGCTGACACAATGTCTTATTTGAAAAATGGCAAAAAATACCAGGACACTCATAATATAGTCCAGTATAACATACCATATTGGATTCTGTGCAAAAAATTATCATTTTCCTAAACTCTGTAAATCCATCATTGAAATATCTGTCAAATTTAATTTAGAAAGATATTCTCTATTTAATTTCTTATTACCATTAACAAAAGCACATGGAATTTTACCAATGCACAAAATGTTATTTTCTTTGCCATATGGATGTATTAGGTCTAAAACAGGTTTTTATGGTGTGTCTCTGTTTAGAATTGTCTCAGCGAGTCTGAACTGTGTGAGAACACAAATTAATGGCTTTTTCTCAGTTTCTTAATTTGAGGTTTAACCATTTGAACCCCAGCATCCCTAAATTATGGGGCCTGAAATATCCAAACTACAAGCTCACAGGTGCATATCTTTTGGTCCGATGTACTGACAGTCCCACAAGCAATAGACCAACACCCTACCCCAAACCCTAAGCTAACCCTAACCGCACGTGGAAGCCATGGGCGAGTTTTAACCGGCCACGCATGTGTCTTAACCGACCATGTATGAGTCTTAACCGGCCATGTATGAGTCTTAACCGCCCACGCATGTCGGACTGTTAGTATGCCGGATGTATGGCCACGCTCCTAAGCAAGAGATTTGGTGGAAAAAAGGAAAGTAGGAAACCAGATCAACTAAGTATTTGTTCATGAAGTACAGTTCACTAAGTGGAGTGTTTTAAGTGGTTAATAACTTTCAAACTTTACAAAACTTAAACATTACCATTATGTGAGACGCAATTTCAGGTGTGGAAAATACTTGCTCGGCTGACTGGCAGCGTGAACAAGACATTTGGCGTTGATCGCTACAGTAGTTTCTGAGATTTTTCCCAGACACACAGGCAGATAGATCACAGACCCATTTACAGACTTACAAACCCAGAGCTACGCCATGGACATCTTTTACATAGATTGTTAAGTTACCATCAGTCCACATTTCAAGCTTTCATTGTCAGAAGTGCTTCTGTTTCATAACGTCATGCACTGATAGTGGCATTTACTACCAAATCAGAGCTACAGGTGTAGGTGTTTTTTAAATTGTTATAATTTAGGTGTTAAATATATTTTTTCGTATTTTGCTAAAATCTTGCTAAAACTCTCAGAACAGCATAAGGTTGGGCGATATAGCAAAGTTTTCCCATCGCCCATCATCTGGCCAAAAATTGGCGATAGATGATATATTCGTGCAATCGCCTATGTGCAAATGTGATTACAGTTTACAGCGTTTTACAGGTCGTGAGTTGGAAAAAGACAGATCCACAAGCTCTCAACGCGTCGCATCAGCGGTGCGTTGAGAGCTTGTGGATCTGTCTTTTTCTGACTCACGCAGATGCGCCTGTCTCTGCAGCACCGTTTGCAACGCGTTGAGAGCTTGTAGATCTGTCTGTTATTGCAGCGCTGGTGTCAGGGTTCGTTCACGTTGTCAATTACAAAATAACCTAGATTACAAGCGGAGATGAAGTGAAGTTAAATCAGTGCGTTGAATCAGCAGCAGCAACAAGCTAATAGCTAACACCACCACCACCAGCCTGTTAGCCTAGCTTGTTGTTGTTGCTAATGATTTGTCACTCCGTCTTTTCCTTTTCTCTCATTATTTTTCCCCCCGACTTCACGGGTCACGCATTGGGTAGTGATGAGACACAAGACAGCTGTGTGCATTCTGGTGTGACTGTGTTATAAGACTGCATGGGTCCAGACTCCGGAGGGTAAACAACATGTAGGCTACAGTACATTAGCCTCCCTCTGTCCCTCAGCCAGAGTGAGGGAGTGGCGCGCTGCATGACTTGGAACTTCTCCCCCGATGCAGACGGGACTCTAGGAGCATACCATTATAACGAACGAGAGATGGGGGTTTCCACTTTCCACGCGGCCACTTTTACGACTTTGCTGGCCCAAATTGATTCGCATTTTGCTCACACTTACATTATTTTGCTGTAGGTTAATATTATTTTGCAATAAAAATAATCGGCGATTGGACTCGTAAAATCACGATTGACGATAGATTCGTATCGTCTCCCAACCCTAGAACCGCAATAAATCTTAGTAACTAACGGGTTTGTACATGGAAGAAGAATAGATTTACATTTTAGGAATCCAGTGTTGACCATCATGTTATGTTTCTGCTCCTAGACACCCAGCACATGGTTGTGTGTAAAGAGGAAGTTTCTCCTGAACAGGAGAGGAGCCCCAGTCTGCTCCAAGAGGACCCAGAGCCTCCACTCATTAAAGATGAACAGGAGGAGCTTAAAGAGGAACAGGAGGAACTACTTCAAAGACCGGAGGAACCTGTTGGGTCAACGTTGACATTACTAGCAGTGAAAGGTGAAAAAGAAAATTATGATGATGACATATCTTCCCACTGCTGTGAAGTTGAAGTTGAACTTGAATCTGACACTGAAGTCACTAAAGACAGTGGTTATTGGGACGGGACCAGTGGAGGTCAGTTCTTCTCCTGTTCAGAGTGTTCAAACTCCTTCACATCTCAGGTCTTCCTCCATAGACACATCAGGAGGAGTCACAATGGCCTCTGCTACCAAATGCTGAGTAATGGACAGATCACCTCACCAGCTCTATCTGCTCTATCTGATCACCTCTACTGCCAAACGCTGAGGAATGGACTGGTCACATCAGCAGCCTGTCAGCAAATGAGCAACTCTGTAACCAGCCTGAAACAAGGAGACACTGACAAACCGAGACCTTACAGTCATCAATGGTTTACCAAGACTTTACCTGAACTAGAAGAAGTACAGACACATCAGCTGACTTTCACAGGTACTAAAAAACACATCTGTAAACACTGTGGAAAGAGTTTCAGTGGGTCATCTACCCTGAAGAGACACCAGCGTCTCCATACTGGAGTAAAACCTTTCCACTGTAAACTTTGTAACAAGAATTTCATTCAGTCAAGTGAACTGAAAACACACCAGTATGTCCACACTGGAGAAAAACCTTTCCACTGTGAATATTGTAACAAGACTTTCATTCAGTCATCTCACCTGAAGACACATCAGCGTGTACACACTGGAGAAAAACCTTTCCACTGTAAAGACTGTGACAAGAGTTTCGGTAATTCATCTCAACTGAACAGACACCAGCGTATCCACACTGGAGAAAAACCTTTCCACTGTAAACATTGTAACAAGAATTTCAATGTTTCAAGTAATCTGAAGACACACCAGCGTATCCACACTGGAGAAAAACCTTTCCACTGTAAATATTGTGGAAAGAGTTTCAGTAATTCAAGTCCTCTGAAGTTACACCTTCGTGTCCACACTGGAGAAAAACCTTACCAATGTAAACATTGTAACAAGAGTTTCAGTCAGTCATCTCACCTGAAGACACACCTACGTGTCCACCTAGGAGAAAAACTATTCCAATGTAAACATTGTGAAAGGAGTTTCAGTAAGTCAGGTAATCTGAAGTTACACCTTCGTGTCCACAATCCAACATAAATGTTGTCCACTGTAAACAGTTTGACCAAAGTTTAAAATACTCAGGTCACTTGCTAAGACACCATTGCATTCACACCATGGGGTAAAAGAAAAAAAGTTTCCACTATAAATGAGCTCACTGTGAGGATCAAATTCAATTGATGTATGTTCGTAGAGAGGATCAAATTAAACAGCTGTATGTCCGTAGGGAGGTCGATAGTCAAGGATTATATTATGGATTATTATACTGCTCTTAGTACAATGCACAATTCTTGCTGGAATTCAAATCTCAATTTCCTCCACAAGAATTGAGATCACGATTCTCACACAATTGTATTTTTTTCCGTGAAAAAAAAAAAAAAAGTGTAACTAAAATCAATTGGACTGCCAACTAGTGCTGCATATTATGATTCTTCACAAAATGAGATTGCATAGATGTCTGAAACTCACTAGCTCCTATATTTCAAAACGAATACGGGTAAATTCTCCTCCTACAGCACGGCTAGGCGTGGAATGCCCTGTCCCCCTCCCTAAAAAAAAATGCAGATCACTTACATATTTTAAAACGGGCCTGAAATCCATCTTTCAGCTGGCCCAAGGGAGAGGAAATTATCACTTCTCCCTTAAACAGGTGATCACCCCCCTTCCCTTCCCCCCGCTCTGTACATATTAGTGCTTTATTATTAGTTTTTCCTGGGATGATTTTTTGTTATTGATGATATAGATTTTTTGTTGACGGGCGCTAGGGCCTCCTATTCCCAGCTTTGTCTGTTTGTGTGAACACAAACACAATTATGTGATTGCCTGTTCACCCCATAGCGATGACTTGATTTGATTAAAAGTGAGGGCAGAAAATTGAAGACGCCAAATGTAATTGGCCAGAATGACATTTGTGTATTTGAGTATTTGATTGGCTGAGCATGGAATATTGATGTATGATGATCACACAAGTGGGATTTTTGTTATTCTTCATGTCATGTCTATATGAATTGATGGCAGAGGGCCTAAATGGAAACAAGACCCCAATGAATTATTGTTTGGTGCTTTTCCTTTTGGAATTAGTGTTTGCCTGTACTCTGTCTAATAAACTATTCAATCAATCAATCCTGTCAATAGAGGCCTCCATTCTCCTTTTTTTCAAATTTTAAACCTTTTTTAATTAATTTTTACATAAGCAGTTTTGTTGACTTTATATGTTTTGCTAGAGGATGACTACAGTGATTTATTGCTAATTATTTAGCTGTTTTTTATAGAATGTTACTGTTTTGATGTTTGAATGTAATCTTGTGTTTTATTACACGCCAAATGGGAGGCACTACCATAATTATCTATTCTTAATTCAAGAACAGATGTGTGAAGCCTGTACAACTAGGCTAAACAGCAGGGCAACTGGGTTGTACTGAGTTTGACGCGTGCAGTGATTAATTCAATGTCCAGAGAGTTTTCTTACTTTCGGATATGTCAATCCATTAATTGAAATCCACTTTCTTTCAGCAGTATTACAAACGTAAATAAACTGTGTAACAAACAAACAAACTGAACCTATCGACCACGCACGGTCGAAAACTGTGTCGTCTTCCCCTGTCGCACCTGAGTGCCACTGCCATCACACTGACAGGTAATGAGCGTTTCCATGACAACCTCCCACCATTCTGACTGACTGATAGCCATGACGTCATCATAAAGAAGGACACGTTAGCTTCATCATTAATTAATTAATTAGTTAATTAGTAAACAAAACAAAATAAACAAAGAGCACTTTGGCTCCAACACACCGGCCCTTAACACTTAGAATGCTGAAAGCGTTTTTAAACGTTTTATTATAGCCACCCCTAAGATGCGCATAACGTTTTTATACGTTTTATGGTCCAAAAAACGTTTTTTTATTGATTACTATAGTTCAACTATATTTGCGCCCGGACAACTCATAATGTAACACCGATCGGCTCTAAAAAGAGTTAAAACCCCCCCCTGCTGAAAAGAGGTGTTGGTCTGAGAAGCGTCTGGCACCGCCTATTGGTTGGTCTATGCGAGGACGTACGACGTAATGGAGACGGCCGTCCGGCATAGACCAACGCAGATGTCAGGGGATCTAAAATGGATGGGTCCATGCTCTTGTGTGTGTGAATACACTCGATTCCCCCTCCCCTCCTGTTTCTACATGGTTTCTCCCGAGGGAGAATGGTGGGGGGGGGGGGGTCTCTTCCTCTTGGATCGCATTGGCAGTTCCCCCCCCACTCCCGAGTCCCCACTGCTTTCAACTGCAAGGCTTGCACTCTCATTCTCGGAACAAGATACAACGCGATTTGCTCTCTGCCCGTATATAAACCTGCAACGATCGGCATTTGATTTCATAACGTAACGTTTGCCAGACACATGTGGAGTTAGTCATGGACAGATTGCACATCATTATCGAGGGCCCGCCATGATACGTTGGTCGCTGATCGCAAGCCGTACTGCTGCTGCTTTCCTCGCATCCAACCATCCATCCATCCCCCTTTCTCGTTACAACAGGCTATTATAAACTCACCGTCGAGCAGCCTGCCCTGCACCTAATGTGATAAAATGAACGGCAGGACAAAATCGGATCGATTATTATCTGTCTATCAGCAACATACGGGTGTTTGTCTTGCAACGACAGGTGGTGCTTTCTGGTTGTTTTTTTTCTTCCAAATACGTTGACGTGCTGCTTCTGCTGCTGCCGCATCCAACCATCCATCACCCTTTCTCGTTGTTTTACTCGTTGTTTTTTTTTCCAAACATGTCCAGACACAATCCGATCCAGTCTCGCGTCTCACCTTATAGATACGCGAGACTAGATCGATGAGGTTAGTGGTATGTCTGGACATGTTTGGAGCGGCACACGACAATCGACAATAATGTTGATTATGCAAGATCATTTCCTCAAAGCCTAGTTGCCCCCCCCCCCCCCCCCCCCGTTACTGCGATTGTAGCTCGAATCACAGAATGAGTTCAATGAGCGTAGGGAGAGGGCACATATGGGGCTACGATTGAGGCTGATTTATATTTTCTAACAACTTAGGAGAGAGACTGACCACGATGCAGGCAGAAGAAAGTTTCCAAGTCCGTTTTATGATCACATATGTGCATCAAGACTCTCTGCTTTCATAAGAAAAAAACTAATACTGTAATTGCGAATGCAATGAGCACTTACTATGAGACCTAGCAGATCACGTCTGTCTGTCTGTCTGTCTGTCTGTGTGTGTGTGTGTGTGTGTGTCTGTCTGTCCCGCTTACTGTATATGTGGACCTGGCCCTTTTGTGCCCATATATGGAGCTGAGTGATTTGTGAGTCATGGTGACATGAGTGTGATGGCGTGGTCCTGCTTTGGGGACTCCTTATATGGTTATGGCTGAGTCATGGTGACATGAGTGTGATGGCGTCTTTTGTGACCATATATGGAGCTGGCGTGGTCCAAGCACTAACTATGACACCCTGCAGATCATGTCTGTAATTTATTCTAATTGTTATTGCAATTTACGATCTGCGTTCGCTTTCCGCGTTCGCGCGTCTTACTCGTAATAATAAAAATCACACCCCTGTGAAGTGAGCAGTGCAATGTTGTGAAGTGAGCAGTGCAACATTGCACTGCTCACTTCACTGGGGTGTGATTTCTATTATTATTACAGTATTAGTATTTTTCTTATGAAAGCAGAGAGTATTCTGTTTCATACGGTATATAGTATGTACATGTCGCTATAGGCCTTATTTTGTGAATATTTAGTTGTTAGGTCCATGCTTTCTCTAAAATTATCTTTTTCAGAGAACTTTAGAGATGGCATGGGCCTGAATAACTATTATTCACAAAATAAGGCCTATAGCGACATGTACATACTATATACCGTATGAAACAGTAGACTCTCTGCTTTCATAAGAAAAATACTAATACTGTAATAATAATAAAAATCACACCCCTGTGAAGTGAGCAGTGCAATTGCACTGCTCACTTCACAGGGGTGTGATTTTTCTGGGTGGTATTTTTCTTATGAAAGCAGAGAGTCTACTGTTTCATACGGTATATAGTATGTACATGTCGCTATAGGCCTTATTTTGTGAATAATAGTTCTTCGGGTCCATGCCTTCTCTAAAGTTCTCTGGTGGGCGCAAGCTGCATTCAATAGCCAATTAGTGACAAACTGTATATGTGTACAATGTGTACTGTTTTCCTCCTAAAAGTAGACATTCAGGGCTTTCATTCGGTATATGGTTTGTATAGGATATTATTTGTGCTCAATTTTATATCGGTTTTTTGAACTAAAAAAACTGAACTGAAATGTCTGTCAACTTCAGGCCTCCATATCTCTGTTGTTTTTTTTCACAAGCAGCGTGCAGGCAAAAGCAGGTGTTAGAAAAAGGTCAATATCTCCAGAATGGAAGATGGTAGAATCATAATTTTTTTTTTAAATTGAAGTGGACAAGTTATGCTTTCTTTTGATTTATGCGGTGTGATTCTCGCTATAAGAGGCCCCTCGCTGTGGGCCCCCAAAAAAGTTCAAAAATCCCAATGTTAATCCCCTTAGCACTGGAAATCCTTGGTCCACTAGAACCTGTAGCATTGTATGTGTTAATTGGGAATGGCAGGAGGCCGCGAGCAATTAAATTCAATTAAATACAAAATGGAGCCAATAATTCATACAAAACTCAAAACCAATCCTCTTTTAGAGGTTTAAGTGTCTGCTTCGTGGATCAAGCAAAGTTTGGTTACTGGTCTGTCCAGTGTGCTGGTTTTGGGTTTGACCCGTGCAGAACGCACTAATCTGGCCACTCATCCTCTGGTTTCCATAGAAACTCAGGGCCTTCAATCCACCTTCTGTTTCTTGAGCTTTGCCATCTTTTCTTTCTCTTTCTTTGGCTCTGCCATTTTTCTCTCTTTCTTCTTTTTGAGCTTTTAGCTGCCACCTTCTTGACGGTCAGCAAATCATCCACCTTTACTCCTTTTGAGGCTTTGTCTGCAGGATTCTGGGTGGTATGAATGTACCTCCACTGTGTGACATCAGATGTTTCTGCTCTGAGCATGGTGTCAACACGAACAGCAAGAACAGCTGCAGTGAGTTCCAAACGTGGAATGGTGACATGCTTTAATGGGGCCACTCTGGCTTGATGGAACATCGCTTTAACTTCAGTCATTAAAGCTACAGGCTCTTGCCGGAATCTTGTGAGGACTCCTAACAGAGTGCTGGTGAGGTATGGGCCTTGTAGAAGCTCCTTGTTGAGAGATTTTCCTCTGTACTGCTCCACAGTCAAATACCACACGCAGTGTTCCTTTCTTGGGATGATACACTCCATGGTGTGGAAGGTACCACACTTTTCCATCTGAACGTTCCACTTCATGTTCAGGTACAAGTTCAGCATATCCTTCGCTGATTACATCATCCAGAAAGTTGGTGTACTCTCTGTGGAACTTTTCATCTCTTCCAAATCTCCTCTTCAATCCAAGTATGCGTTGCCTAGCAACACACTGATTGTTGGGTAGAGATTTCTTTCTTCTTAAAGGGAAGCTCCAAGGTGTAATGTCCATCTTGAAGCTTGCAAGAATCAGTCATAATTTCCATGAACTTCATATCATCCCTTGACATTTCCTCTTTGTCTTCTGATGACTTCTCATTAAAATCATGGTCATACTGATTATGCAGCAACTCCTCCAGAGGTCCTGTTGACAGTAACACTCTCGCTCTGCTCACTGTAGCCAGAAAGGGGACCATTAATGACCCACCCCAATAGGGTCGTAATGGCATATGGCCCATTGCCACGACTGTTCACAACTTCCCACGGTTCAAGCAGTTTAGAGGCATTGGTACCTATCAATAACTCAACATCAGCTTGAATGTGTGGAAGAACAACCCCGTTCAAATATGGCCACTTAGTCAGCTCCTCTTCTTTAATAATGTTACTGGTGGTTACAGGCATTTTCTTCTGAGTAGACCTTGGGCAGGTCATAAAACTGTTCTCCAGTGAGGCTTGAGATTTCCAGGCCCGTCAGCATATAGCTGGAGACAATTGCCTTTGGGCCCATGGTTAGTAGGCTGATTTTGGCTTTCCTTCCATTCAGATTCAACTTTTTCATTAGGGCCTCTGAGCAAAAGGTGTCGGTACTGCCGGGGTCAAGGAATGCATACGTTTCAATTATTTTGTGTCCCTTGCTGGACTTCACCTGCACAGGTAAGATTGACAGAACGCCACTGCTGTCACCGGCCCCTGTTTGTAAAGAGACCTGTAGATTGCTCACTGATGTGTTGCTTGCTCTCTCTGTTTGATCAAATTCAATATGACTTAAGACTGGGATGTTTTTTGTTGCACACCTTGCAAGTCAAACGGTCAACACAAAATGTACTTAAATGTCCAACATGAAGGCAGCCAAAACAGATTCCTTTTTGCTTTATGAAGGTAACCTTGTCCCTGTGACTTTTTCTCCATCTGTGGACATTGATCGAGGGTGTGATTTTTAGAACAGCATACACAAGTGGTGGTGTTGTGAGCAGATGCATTACTTTGCTTTGAACTGTGTGGAGATCCCTCTTGGTCTTCTACTTCAGGGGTTTCAATAGTAGTGGCAAAACTGTGTCCCTTGAACTTGGGTTGGCCCTGTGACTTCATTCTGTTCATCGGCTTTCCTGGGTTGCCTGTACCCTGTGTGGGATTCTGAATGTCCCCAAAGACTGGATCAGACACAATCTTCACCTGGCGCTCAATGAAAGCTACAATATCTGTGAATTGGGGTCGGCGGTGATATCTTTCCATTATACCACACTCTCCAAATATCTCATAGCTTATATGGGAGCTTCGAAATCACCGTTTTCATGTTGGCTGGCATGTCAAGTTCCCTCATATACTGTACCGTCTCCATGGCATTACAACACTGGCGAAGGAAAAGTGAATATGCTCGAAGGGATGTCAGATCTTCAGATTTTAACAGCGGCCAGTTGAGCACCTTCTCCATGTAAGCTGCTGTGATCTTGTACTCATCTCCAAAGTGTTGCTCAAGGAGGTATTTTGCCATGTCATAACCTCTGTCTGGCTCCATGTGTTGACAGCTGCGTACAAGCTCATTGGGCTGGCCCTTGGTGTACTTTTCCAAGTAGTAGAGACAGTCACCTTTGTTGCTTGTATTTCTCTCCACACAGTGTACAAAGGCCCTGACAAAGGTTCTGTATCTTAGAGGATCGATCCCCATTAAAATATGGAATCCCTCTGGGTGGCAGTAAATGAGAGGTTCGCTGTTCCATTAGCATTGCCGTAATGTAATTTTGTTTTTGTAGCAAGTTGCATACAGTTGAGGTTTCATTGGGTTGAGGAGAAATGACTGTCTGTGTCACAGGAGTGTTCAGGTGAGTAGTGTGGCTATTGTACTGTGCTGCATTCAAATGTACAGATGGTTGTGGTTGTTGTTGTCGAAGTGGTGGTTGTGCTTGACTGAGTGCTTGCTGCTGTGGGGGTTGTGAAATGAGTGCTTCCTGCTGTTGTATGAGTGGTTGTTGTTTTTGTATGAGTGGTTGTTGCACACATGATTGTGGTGGTTGGATATATTGTGTGACTGGTTCATAGTCTCTGGCTAGGGGATTGAATGTGACTGAAGGTTCCTTTGGCCTTGTGGCCTTCTTGAAGTATGAGTCCATTCCATCAGATGGTGCGTGTGATGGGGTTTGGTGACTGGGGGATTGTAGCACTGCTATTTTTGGCACTAGCAGCTGCCAGTTGTGCCTCCAGTTCCATACTTTCCTTTTTCTTTGTTGTAGCATTTCTTCCTCTTCCTCAATTGCATGCCTTTCTTTTAATGCGGCAGCACGTATGGCAAGTGCTGCTCTCTCTGCCTCTGCCTGCCTGCGAGCTGATGAGTTGCTGGACCTGCTTGTTCCAGACCTGTGGCTTTTATGAGTGGACTTTGTGCTTTCAACATTTGAAATGCTGTCATTGGCATTGATTTCAACAACATCATCATCACTTTGCCCAGTTTGTTTATTTGTCCAGTCATTCACCTCATCAATAAAGGCATGGACATTGATCATTTTGGCCTTGAACCAAATATCATGTTTCTCTTTTTCCTCAGGCTCAATTAGTGGCAACAGAGCACTCTGTGCCTCTCTTGCGTCCTGGCATATGTGGAGATATTTCATGAATGTAGATTGCACTTCCTGTTTGCATCCTCCTCTTTGCATGAATTCTCCCATAAATCTCTGCAGGTTGGACGCCTTGTTTAATGTAGGTTTTCTCTCCTTTTGTAGCCAGTCAATTTTCTCAGCTAAGGCCTTTGGTGTTAATTTCACCTTGCGTTTTGTGATGGTTAGGCCCACCTGTGGTTCCATTTCACTGTGAACACTTTGACCTGTGGTGGTCACATTGGAATGTGTTTCAATTTCAGTGTGAACAATTTGACCTGTGGTGGTCACATTGGGCTGTGTTTCAATTTCACTGTGAACATTTTGACCTGTGGTGGTCACATTGGACTGTATTTCAGCCTCTGTGGACTGTTTTTCACCCTTTGTTGGTTCAATCATTGCATCACCATTTGAGCTTGTAATGTGCGATACAGCCACGGGGGGCTCTCCAACCACATTTGACTCAGTTGGACCCAGAACACCATTATCTGGATCCATTATTGCAATTAACCCAAAAGTGTAAAATATAAAATAGTACCTTGTTATTTCACAGTAAAAACACAGTTATTCATCACAGTTAAAACCATCACATTAAAACCTTAAGACCTTATAAAACGTATAGGAGTTGAAAACCATAAAACCACCAATGCATTGGATTTACCAGAGCGCTTGTATTTGACCCTTTTTTCTTCTCTCTTTCTCAAAGTATCCCTTTGTGTGCACACATTTGTTTTATATGGCCATAGACATATATACACCAGCTGGTAGCGCGCTACGTTACCTTTCTGTGCAGTGTGCACAGAGGACCGGCTCAATTCAAACTGGGAAAGCTCCCAAGTGCACAATCAAGCACCGGGAAATTGTGCTGCTCCAAGCACTGCGAGGAGGGCGGGCAGCGCGGCTGTCCGCTCACCGGGACGTTCTGGCTGGCAGTGGCTGCGCTGCGGGGCTGGTCCAAGCGGCTTGCGCCTGCGAGGCGGGCGTGGTGCCGCCGGGCTGGCTGCGCTGCGGTGCTGGTCCGAACGACGAGCGCCTGCGAGGCGGGCGTGGTGCCACCGGGCTGGCTGGCTGCTGGTCCGAACGCCGTGTCCTCGCGGTGCCTCCGAGCCAACGAAGGTCCTCGCTCACGCCGGGTCTCCCGACGTGGTCCTGGTCCGTCCCAAGTTTCGCACAAACACAGCGAAACGAATGCTTTAAGCAACGATCACGGTCCCGTCCAAACGATCAGCCGTCGCGTTGCCCACGAAGATCCTCTTCTTCCCACATAAACTCAACTTTCATTAAACTAATAGTCCGTTTCCCAAACGAAGACTGTAGTTTTCGACAATGTGAAGCCTGTACAACTAGGCTAAACAGCAGGGCAACTGGGTTGTACTGGGTTTGACGCGTGCAGTGATTAATTCAATGTCCAGAGAGTTTTCTTACTTCATGTCAATCCATTTATTGAAATCCACTTTCTTTCAGCAGTATTACAAACGTAAATAAACTGTGTAACAAACAAACAAACTGAACCTATCGACCACGCACGGTCGAAAACTGTGTCGTCTTCCCCTGTCGCACCTGAGTGCCATCGCACTGACAGGTAATGAGCGTTTCCATGACAACCCCCCACCATTCTGACTGACTGATAGCCATGACGTCATCATAAAGACCGCACCGCGCAGCCTTGTCCTCCCACCTCAATCTGCCCTGCATTACACACGCCAAACATTCTAACAATCATCTTAATTACATTAATTTGCGTCAAAAACAATGTGTCAGTGAAATGCATGTTGGGACGGACACAGATTAATACTGGCACACAGTTTTCCGCGCAACATTCCCCTTGCATTCTCCAACGCACCTCCCCTTTTTCACACCGCCCCCGCCCCCCAGGCAGACATCAGACCTATACATCAGACCCACACGGGGAAAACTCTTGCCTCAGTCGACATAACTTCTTCTTTGGGGAAGCATCGCGGCCAAAGCGGGGGTTGCGTGGCACAGGCAAGCCAGCTCTGACAGTTGGACGGGAGCATGTTCACGTGAACACACGCGGTGTTTCGAGACCACACTCTCTGCCCCTCCTCAACCACCTCCTTCGCCGTGCCATACACATGCACGCTGAAAGCCTGGACACTGACAACGACAGGTTACAGCCCTGCGCGCACCCAGCATGGCACTGCAGCTCGATCACAACGGAATGTTTATCTGTCGTGGACTCGGAGTGGCTAAAAGGAGACGTTTTCTTAACCTACTGTTAGCACGCAACAACAACAGGGTTTAAGTCCGCCCGGACGGGGAATTGCCTTGGCAACAGTTACATTATTGTGCACTTTTATATCTGTTGGATCATAACATAATGAATACTAGAATCCACCACTCGATCTTGAAAACTAATACATACTGTACATGCATGGATGCACCTGGGACGTATCCTCGGTGATGTATCCCAAGGTCATTGTGGTTTCGGGTCTCCCAACATCATACCCCTCACTCGGGTGACCCAGCCGGGGTGATCAAGTCCCGACTTACGTCCCAGTAGCTACCCTCGATCAGTCCCATTAGGGAAAAACCAGGGCCACACAATCCGTTCCTCCTGAACTACTCTGCCGGGACTGGGAGGTACCATTCTGGCGCGTGGAAGGACTAGGCTTTGTGGGTTGACTCCTGTCCGGGCCCCTCCTACGGCTCACAAGGTCCACTCCTGCTCTCACCAGGTCAGGCCCTGTGCGTTGCACCAGACTCCCAGCACCAGGCACTTTATTCAGGAATGGTGGATTCTCGAGCCGCAACGGTTCCGCAGGCTCCACCTTGCCCTTGGTGGTGCCGCAGGCTCCTCTTGAGGCTTGAATGGCCCTCCTAAAGGCCTCACCGTGGGTTTGTTGGGCTTCTTCCTCACGGAAGACACAGGCTGGGGCGCCAACCCATACTGCTCCCGGGTGCCGTCTACTTTCCCGCTGCCACCCGTCACTCCGGTGGTCTAAACTATACTCTATTCAAACATATTGAAAACAGTCAATGTTAATCTTATGAACCCAATTTAGTGTCATGTGTCGCTTTTTCTTAGATTCCCAATTACCAAATTAGCTCACATCATCCTATGTAAACAAAGAAGAACTACATTGACACGAAGGTAGACAGGAACGCCCACAAACGTCACATCCGGTTTTACCCCGAGCTAAAGAAAATGGTCTTGCCCATAGAGTTATATACCGTACGATCCTTTGGATCACTTTCAGAGCGAATTGTTGGATGATAGAAATATTGACAACCAAGAAAAATCATTGTTCACATGGCACTGGGACTTCAACCTGTTTTACTGACTTTCCCATTTACAACGTTAACATCTACATCATACATGTTCAGTTTCAAATATAAAGTGCTCACCCAAGAGCCACGGATGTTACAATCCTCCTTGGGTGGGTAGAAGTACCCGTATCTTCCGCATTGTTCAATAAAAAGCGTTTTAATCCGATCGGTGGCCATTTTAGAGTTATAATGCACCAAACGATAGGGGTGCATAGTTGAAAGCGCATGGTCAAAAACTCATTAACCATTGCTTTTTATTGAACCATTCAGAAGATACCGGTACTTATTCCCGCCCTAGCAGAATTGTAACATCCATGACCCTGGGGTGAGCACTTTATATTTGTAATCTGAACATTTGTGTAGGCGTAAGCCGCGGTAAGGAGTAAGGACTGTAAATGGAGAATGTGCGTAAAACACTTCAGTCCAGGCCAGGGCTACCATGAGCGTTGTGTGCAATCTTAATATTAGTGTTGTAGTTCTCGAGACATGGTCTCGTCTCGAGACCGGTCTCGAGACCAAATTTTCGTGGTCTCGGTCTTGTCTCGGTCTCGCGCTTCTCGCCTTTTTTTGTCTTGTGGTCTCGTCTCGGTCTCGCGCCTCATTTGTCTTGGTCTTGTCTCGGTCTCGCGCTTCTCGCCTTTTTTTGTCTTGTGGTCTCGTCTCGGTCTCGCCTCTCATTTGTCTTGGTCTTGTCTCGGTCTTGCGCTTCTCGCCTTTTTTGTCTTGTGGTCTCGTCTCGGTCTCGCGCCTCATTTGTCTTGGTCTTGTCTTGGTCTCGGACTTATTGTCTCGGGTCTCTTCCCCCACCGAGACCACTCGAGACGAGATGCAAAACGTTCTATTATATCAACGCGATCGCAAGGACTGAGAGAGTGAGAGGAGCAGGAGCCCATTCACATTAATGAATTAAAGACAGCTGTTAAGGAGAACAGCGCTGCATGACGTTCATACAGGCCCAAAGAAGAGCACATGTTGATGTTATTATGATCATTCTATCATGAAATTATATCAGCCTCAGGCTTAAATAAATAAAGTGTCGGCCGGGAGGCGGAGAGTTACGCACGGCATTGACGGCAATACGCATGCAGCGCCCGGCATACAGCCTGGCATTTTCATTTCAATATATTCTACCAACAGTGCAAGACTGCAAGCTTTCTTTTTGTGTTGTAATTGTAACTTGTAGCCTGTAGTCGTTTTAATAACGAGGTTGAGCGGTGATCTGAATACTGATCTGAAAATAGCCAATCTACAACTATCACAACGCGTTGCACTGCAGCCGTGCAGCGCGACCGCGACATATGTATGAACTATGAAGCATCGCCTCGGTTTAGTTTCATCATGAGAAGAGTAAAGAACCACCACCTACCTGACGTTACATCTATACCTAAAGTAAACTAAAATCCATCCATCGTCCACCTTATGTGATCATGTCTTGTCAGGCTATAATAAAAACGATCATAAAAACAATCCTTTGTTGTATAACGTGCATGCATGCCTCATTGACATTGTTGGTTCACTACCGATTTATTTACTAAAAGGCTCAAACAGCAGCAACCAAAACCAACTAATAAACTATTGTTTTAATTTGAAGGTGAGCCATAGCCCATAGCCATTAATCTGAAAGGTTTTGGTCGGAAACTGTCAAACTGACAGTGACGGACAGTGTGACAGGTGAGGTCACAGTTCACAGGTTAATTCAGTGCATGCGCAATGCACATGGTTTAATTTGGGGGAACAACAAATGTACTGGTCAATAAGATGTCGGCTAATTCAGCTGTTATAAGGTTTGGCTTTGTGGAACACAAAAATTACATTTGCAAGGATAATGGGGGGGAAAAGCACAGTGCAAAGTGCAAGTTTTGTGGAAAATCATACTCTGAGACGTCAGGAAGAGGGAAAAATAGTCTTGGTCTTGACTCGGTCTCGCCTCGCGGCAGTCTTGGTCTCGACCCTCCTACGCAGGTCTTGGTCTCTGCCCCCTAGGCTCGCATCGGTCTTGGTCTTGGTCTTGGTCTCGACCCTCCAGGTCTTGGTCTTGGTCTTGGTCTCGGCCCCATAGGCTCGCATCGCTATTGGTCTTGGTCTCGGTCTCGACCCTCCAGGTCTTGGTCTTGGTCTTGGTCTCGGCCCCCTAGGCTAGCAGCGGTCTTGGTCTTGGTCTCGGTCTCGACCCTCCAGGTCTTGGTCTTGGTCTTGGTCTCGGCCCCATAGGCTCGCATCGCTATTGGTCTTGGTCTTGGTCTCGACCCTCCTAGGTCTTGGTCTTGTCTTGGTCTCGCTTTAGGTGGTCTCGACTACAACACTACTTAATATATAGAGTATTATGTATTTTGTTTTAAATGCACTTGAGCTGGATTGCAAATCAATTTTGTTGTCTTCTACAATGACAATAAAGATATTCTGATTCTGATCAGAATCAGACCTTTTAAATTAGTAGTATTTAAAGCATCTGCGTTTGAAAACCCAACATGCCACTGTTTATTCCAGTTGGGAAGAAACAAGCTATATTGATGCCCCTGATGACACAAGTCTGTGTGAATGAACATCACCAAAACACATAGGCTACTGTTTTTTCTTTAATAAAAATGTTCTAAAAACTTTCTGTTGATTTTACTATTTGAAGATCTGATCCGGATCCATTCCGGGTTTTCTCTGTAATAAAAATTGCAAAATCAAGGGAATTTAAAGGGGATAAAGGGAATATTGGTGTAATCAAATAGATTTGCTATAATACAATTCCTATGCTGCATTACACAATCGTACAACGTATTGTAGTGTTGGGCAGGTGAGATTTAGAAAACCCTGTGGGGTTTAAGGTTAATCTCACCTCAAAAAACAAATAAATCGTAAAAAAAGAAAGAAAAAGAAAACCTAGGTGTTTGTAAAGATGATTTTAAAATGGCAATGGTAACAACTGAGGAGGTACTTAAAAAACGGAGTGCCCTCCAACCCCAATATTCCCTCCAAATTTCTCAGAGACTCACCCATTTCCATAGCTCCAATCATCACCCACATAATGTGGTGGGTCCCCAGAATGTGAATTTTGTATAGGTGATAAATTCACCAATCCTGGGCAGTACGGCATTATAGAAAAGGCGGGAAATGTCCTATTACACTGTTATAACCTTATAACCAATTGCTTTAATATATCATTGTACTTGTAATTGCTTGACTATAATTTATATGCTAATTGGATTCCTAGATAACCAAAACATAGAGTTAGACACCAAAATTACTTTTCTAGGATGAATAATGGAGGAGTAATGGTATTTTAAAAACACATTTCGGGTGGTTAAACTTTGGTAAACTTTTAGTATGTTATTTAAGACACCTAATACTACAAAAATCAGTTGAGAAAACATATTTCAGTTGGTCAAACCATATTTTTACCCGCCTATACAATGTAGATCACATTATATAAATGGTATGTGGCTTAATTAATGACCAGTGCTTGACTGTTATGCATCCACGGTTCTGTGCGCGTCAGCTGTGCACATTTGCTTAATACTTGATTGTTTGATAATATAAACTGTATTTGCAGACACTATGGTCCAAAATACAAAACATGACAAAAAACAAACTGATAGATAGCCTATCACAAACAGGCTATTTTCAATAACCTGATTGAAAAATAGCTATCTCTGATATAGCTGGTAGAAAGTCCAGACAATACAATCCTTCCTTCTAAAGTCCTTCTGTTTTGGCACAAGTATGAACCGAGAAAATCTGCACCATTAATAGTTTAATTAATTAAAACGCATGGAAAAGTCACTGTTTAAACTTTACATTACAAGCTCGTCATGTCACTCAAGCAAAGTGATTGATCTGTGTCTCTCATACCCCCTAGACCTCGCCACTCGCCCTACACACTTCCACTTGATTTGAGCATAGATATATGAACAATAGAGACGGCACTGGAGGCGAGGGGAATCCCGGTGCTGTCTATTATTTATATATCTATGCTCAAACCAAGTGGAAGTGTGTAGGGCGAGTGGCGAAGCAACACATGTTTACGCCCCTTTTGGGATATTTTGCTGGGCCCTATAAGCCAGGTACGTTAATCTCACCTCATTTAACAACAAAAAAAACAAATAAATCATAAAACATCAAACATAAATCATTTGGCAACATAAATAAAACAATGGATACACAGTATGAATGAAAAAGTAAAAACACATATCCGTTGAAAAGAAAAGTGTATGTGTGCCGGTGTGTGTAAGAGTGGAAGACATTGAATTGTTAGATTTGATTCATGAAATGGTTTCTATATATAAAATTATTTTAGTGAAGTTAGACTTTGATGAGATCACAATATAGAGCATAGCAGTTAGGCCGTGGTTTTTGCGACCGTCATGTTGGGAAATTGACCATTTATTTTTCACATTCACGATTCACGACAATAATTATAAATGTTCCACTGTATTACACTGTACCATGGCTCCCTCTAGTGACCATTTATGGTACGTGCTCCGTGCACGCTCCAGGCTCGCGCAGCGCTAGTGCGCATGTGCACAACCCTTGTGTGTGTGTGTGTGTGTGTGTGTGTGTGTGTGTGTGTGTGTGTGTGTGTGTGTGTAACCTCGCCTCACCAGGCTTTCCAGTTTTCACCACCTCGGAGTGTGTGTGTGTTCGGCCGCTGGACTGTTGACCTAATAATATATATATATAATAAAAGTAACACTAAAAGGTATGGTTTGAAAACATTGTGGTCGTTAAGCAGCAGGAGGACATTTGTTTGTTAGCAGCTCAGCCACTGAAAGAAGCACAGCTACAGGTAAAAAGATGTTTTACCTATAGACTTATATCTTTTAACACGGAACACGACGAGTATTTCTCTCATATCTGCTTGTTTGTTATTACATGTGATCATAAACAAGAATTTAGTTAATACTAGCAGCAGTAATAATATTGTAGGCCTAACTTGTTTGTTATAAGTGTGTATCCTAAACAAGCAGTAGCTATAGCAGCAGTAATAATGTTGTAAAGTCGCGGACTCCAAAGGGAGCTAGCTCTCTTGGCTACGTGGCTTGTTGTCTGCCTGCTCTGCTGAGTTGGAGATCGGGGTTCGATTCCAGCTCAGGGTGCTAAATGTTACAATATATAGCCTACAATCCTACATTGTTTGGTTTCAGTTGCATCATTACTATTATTAATGTAACCATAAGGTTACATCAGTGTGTTGTACTATTGCGAGAGGGGGAGGGGGAGAGAGAGGGTGTGGGGGGGGGGAGGGGGAGAGAGTTATCTTGAAAAGGTTCACCCCTCCCCTGTGGTCTTTAACAATACAACTAGCAGCTAACCACATGCAGCTAGGACCTATAGCTACATGTTTAAGCATGTATTTCATATGTCGATTTCAGCTCTGCCACTTATTTCAGACATGCTCTAGTATGTGAAAAGCTGGAATTTGCGCGATGGCAGGCTCTCAGTCAAATCTGGTCATATATGATACTACTGGGGGTCACAAACATTATTTTGGGTCCCTTTATTTAGCTCACAACATGACACGTGCTTGTAGATCTGCTATTTTCACTAGCTTGGGTCATTGGGTCCTGGGCAAACGTATAATTTCTTGTATGGGTTTTGAGCCAATTTTATTTTTTAGGAATCAGTGATGTTTTCTGAAGGCTCATACATAGTCTGGATTTTCGGTGGTTAGGTGACCACCGAACTACAACATGACGTCACGAGCCGCGGTGAAGAGCAAACCACCGCCACCGCTGAAGTGCCCTTAGACAAGGCATTGAACCTCTATCATGAAATGTTCTATGAGCAGGGCCTGGCTGTAAACAAGTTCTTGAGCTTAGTCCAGTTACCCTGGGTAAACATAGTACCTTTCCTTTCCGCTCCAGCGCTTCTCTCTGTTTTTACTCACCACCGCTCAACGTTATTTTGCGGTGGTCGCGGTAGTCAGCTCACCACCGAAAATCCAGACTATGAATAGGCCTTTAAGGCTCATACATAGTCTGGATTTCGGTGGTTAGGTGACCACCGAACTACAACATGACGTCACGAGCCGCGGTGAAGAGAAAACCACCGCCCCAGCCGTTCTCACCACCGCTCAACGTTGGTCACCTCGCCACCAGAGCGGTGGTCACCCCACCACCGAAAATCCAGACTATGAATGAGCCTTTACTGCAAGAACCATGTTGGACTTGTAGCTCTATCCTGTTGGGGTCAGAACCATGTTGGAATTGTAGCTCTATTATCCTGTTTCACTTTGAAATGCAGTTGAGATCTAACTTTGATTATTTACCTTTTCATATTTTAGACTCATTAAGTATTTAACACTATAGTTTAGTTACTAAACACTGATGTACTAAACTTTAGTACATCAGTGTTTTGTAGCATTAGAGAGTACAGAAGATAATCGTTCTATATAAGTTTTGATTGATTGAACATTTTATTTACAGTATCTAGAATGGGTACATTTCAAAAGAAAGCACAACTATGTTACGAGGATACATTTTAGAAAAGCACTAAGACTTGTTTACGTCAGGGTCGTCCATTTTCAATTCATCAGAACATTTAAAAACATAGGCCTACACATATACACTTATATGACAATAAAAGTAAATCATCATATACAGTACCTACAGTTAAAGGCCTCCGTGAAGTTGGCATGCCATGAAAAAAATAATATAATTGGTGTCATTCTTTAGTGCTGGATTTGTGACATAAATTGCATCACTTGTCCTGGTATCATTTTTGGGATATTTTAAGTTTGCTGAGCATTGGGATATTTTAAGTTTGCTGAGCATTTCCCCCTATCTTTAGGTCAAATTTAACAAAGAATGTCCTTTTTGTGCTCTAATTTGTGCCGTTGAAATCAACAATTGTGCTATTTTGATCATTTTATATAAAGTGCTATGTTGTGTGTTACTACATTAGGCAAGTTAATAACTGTCATTACAGGGTTTGGCCAAGAGGGGGCACCAGTACACCTGACTAGGACAGAAACATATAGCCTATAACTTAAAATATCTCAAAAGTGTGTGTGTGTGTGTGTGTGTGTGCGGCTAATCTCCGGCACCGCTGGCCTGGCCGATGCCAAAATGTGCACACACACACTCCCTGGATGCCATCGACCAACCTCTGCCCCACCTCATGGTGGCGCTATAACTGGCCCATTCGTCTTTTTAACTGCACCGATTTGTGTAAAACTTTGTATGCACACTCTCTAGAGGACAAGGAAAAACCTTTGACCTGCATTTTTCACAGCTGCTCTTTATAGCGCCACCAGGAGGCCAACTTAGGTAAAACACATTTGTTTATATTACACCTTCAGATTTGACCCAAATCTCATAAATACATCAAAGATGCGATTATAAACCATATATGATGGATAAAGCCTTGGTCTGGAAGAGCGGTCATCAGGTGGTCTCTGACCTGAAGAGAGGTCATCAGGTGGTCTGACCTGAAGAGAGGTCATCAGGTGGTCTCTGACCTGAAGAGAGGTCATCAGGTGGTCTCTGACCTGAAGAGAGGTCATCAGGTGGTCTCTGACCTGAAGAGAGGTCTTCAGGTGGTCCCCCATCCTTCTTAGTGTTTCGACCCTTAACCTGTTGTGGTTAACACTCCAGTGTTAGTCGCCAAATCACTGCCCCTCTCATCCAGGCTTCCAGCTATTGTCCTTTCTCTATGCCAGAGCCAACAGGAGGCTCCACCTACCTTGTGTGTTCTTGGGGGATTGAGGCACTTAGGTTTCTAGGACTGTGGTTTGCATCCTGCCTAGGGTCCTCCTACGTCTCACCAGACTCTAAGTCTGTGCGGTGTGCATGAATCCGTCCTCGTCCATACTTGGCCTTACTCTGCTGTTTTTGAGTCAAGGTGGGTTGTTTGAGCCTCCTCTGTGTCACTGTCGTTGTTGCCGTTAAATCTGTCCTAGCGAGTCTCTCTTCCGCCCCCCCCCCCCTCATCAGGTGGTCCCCAACCTGAAGAGAGGTCATCAGGTGCCCCCCCCCCCAACACTCATAATCTCTATAGTCTATATGTGATCAAGACGGATCTGTTTTATTTCTCATAGTCCAGCCTAATTGGCTAAGATTGGCTTCCTTAAGTTTTCAGGAGTGGCCCGTTTTGTACAAAATGCTGCAATCATTAACACTAGTGTCCGATTGTAGTGAAACTGTGCATGCACATTACCACTAGTTCATGTTTTCATCATGTGGGGTGCCAAGGAGGTCAGTTAAAGAAAGTAAAAAAGGGAAAAACATGTACAGTATGGACAATTTGGTGGTGGGGGGGGGGTTGAATCGCAGCCACCCGTAAGTGCTCTTTGAGAGTGGTTTTGAAGGAGTCTAGAGATTCACATTTCTAAACGGCTGTTGGTAAATTATGCTTACTTTTGAACAGTTACAATTTACGCTCACACAGTGCTTCCTTATTCACTTGATTTCAGAGCAGTGTGTGGAGTCCAGACTGCAGGTGAAGATTAACTCTCCAGACTCATAAGAACTACAATACCCATGATACATCACTCCCAGGTGAAGATGAACTCTCCAGACTCAGCCAGGGATATTTCTATTAAACGAGAAGCTGAAGACCTTTCTATTAAACAGGAAGCTGAAGACATTTCTATTAAACCGGAAGCTGAAGACCTTTCTATTAAACAGGAAGCTGAAGACATTTCTATTAAACGGGAAGCTGAAGGCATTTCTATTAAACAGGAAGCTGAAGACGTTTCTATTAAACAGGAAGCTGAAGACAAGCCACACCTCAGTAAGTTTCATGTGCTCTTCATTTATTTAATATTTTCTGTTCTGTAGTGCTGACACAATGTCTTATTGTCACTATAATAACAAAATGGCAAAGAATACCAGGACACTCTTAATATAGTCCGGTAGTTGTGTCAATTCAAACCATATTGGATTCTGTGCAAAAATGTATAATTCTCCTAAACTCCTGACATTATTAACGGACCTTATTTTGTAGAGATATTTAACTGGACTAATATCACAATATGTAAATCCATCATTGGAATATCTGTCAAATTTCATTTAGAAAGATATTCTCTATTCTATTTAATTTGTTATTACCATTAACAAAAGCACATGGAATTTTGCACAAATGCAATGTGAAAGACAACCGGACCGTATCAATTCACCTTGTGATTTTCTTTGCCATATGGATGTAGGTGGTCTAAAACAGGTTTTTATGGTGTGTCTCTGTTTAGAAATGTCTCAGCGAGTCTGAACTGTGTGAGATAACACTAATGAATGGCTTTTTCTCAGTTTCTTGATTTGAGGTTTAACCATTTGAACCCCAGCATCCCTAAATTATGGGGCCTGAAATATCCAATTAACAAGCTCACGGGTGCATATATTTTGGTCCGACGTACTGACAGTCCGACACACAATAGACCCCAAACCCTAAGTAAACCCTAACCGCACGTGGAAGCCATTTTTTAACCGGCCACGCATGTGTCTTAACCGACCACACATGTGTCTTAACAGGCCACACATGTGTCTTAACCGGCCACGCATGTGTCTTAACCGGCCACAAATGTCGGACTGTTAGTATTCCGGACGTACGGCCACGCCCCCAAGCAAGAGATTTGGTACAGTTCACTAAGTAGAGTGTTTAAGTGGTTAATAACTTTCAAAGAGTGTTTGAAAGCTTAGCATCTGCACTTTCTTACTCTTTACAAAACTTAAACATTACCATTATGTGAGACGCAATTTCAGGTGTGGAAAATACTTGCTCTGCCGACTAGCATCGAGAGCAAGACATTTGGAGCTGATCACTACAGTAGTTTCTGAGATTTTCCCCAAACTCACAGGCAGATAGATTCACAGCTAAAACTTTCAGAACAGCAATAACCTTAGTAACTAAAAGTTTTGCCAATCTTCTTGTAGGTATTTTTTTTTTACATGAAAGAAGAATGGATTTACATTTTAGGAATCCAGTGTTGACCTTCATGTTATGTTTCTGCTCCTAGACACCCAGCACATGGTTGTGTGTAAAGAGGACGTTTCTCTTAAACAGGAGAGGAGCTCCAGTCTGCTCCAGGAAAAACCAGAGCCTCCACACATTAAAGATGAATTGGAGGAACTACTTCAAAGACCAGAGGAACCTGTTGGGTCAACATTGACATTACTAGCAGTGAAAGGTGAAGAAGAAAATGATGAGGATGATGATGATGATGATGACACATCTTCCCACTGCTGTGAAGTTGAAGTTGAACTTGAATCTGACACTGAAGTCACTAAAGACAGTGATTATTGGGACGGGACCAGTGGAGGTCAGTTCTTCTCCTGTTCAGAGTGTTCAAACTCCTTCACATCTCAGGTCTTCCTCCATAGACACATCAGGAGGAGTCACAATGGCCTCTGCTGCCAAATGCTGAGTAATGGACAGATCACCTCAGCAGCTCTATCTGCTCTATCTGATCACCCCTACTGTCAAACGCTGAGGAATGGACTGGTCACATCAGCAGCCTGTCAGCAAATGACCAACTCTGTAACCAGCCTGAAACAAGGAGACACTGACGAACCGAGACCTCAACCGAGACCTCAACGGTTTACCAAGACTTTACCTGAACTAGAAGAAGTACAGACACATCAGCTGACTTTCACAGGCAATAAAAAACACATCTGTAAACACTGTGGCAAGAGTTTCAGGGAGGCATCTCTCCTGAAGAGACACCAGCGTGTCCATACTGGAGAAAAACCTTACCACTGTAAACATTGTAACAAGAGTTTCAGTCAGTCCGGTGAACTGAAAATGCACCAGTATGTCCACACTGGAGAAAAACCTTTCCACTGTAAACATTGTAACAAGAGTTTCATTCAGTCATCTCACCTGAAGACACATCAGCGTGTCCACACTGGAGAAAAACCTTTCCACTGTAAACACTGTGAAAAGACTTTCGGTAATTCAAATCAATTGAACAGACACCAGCGTATCCACACTGGAGAAAAACCTTTCCACTGTAAACATTGTAACAAGAGTTTCAATGTTTCAAGTAATCTGAAGACACACCTGCGTGTCCATACTGGAGAAAAACCTTTCCACTGTAAACTTTGTGACAAGAGTTTCAGTGACTCAGGTAATCTGAAGTTACACCTTCGTGTCCACACTGGAGAAAAACCTTACCAATGTAAACATTGTGACAAGCGTTTCACTCAGTCATCGCACCTGAAGACACACCTACGTGTCCACCTTGAAGAAAAACATTTCCAATGTAAACATTGTAACAAGATTTTCAATGCATCAGGTCATCTGAAGAGACACCTTCGTGTCCACTGTTCTCACGGGACAACATAAACTGTTGTGTACTGTAAACAGTTTGACCAAAGTTTAAATAACTCAGGTCACTTGCTAAGACACCATTGCATTCACACCATGGAGTAAAAGAAAAAGTTTCCAGCTCAGCGTTAATAGTGTTCACTGCTGCTATATCAAAGTCTGTGACGTGTCCATGTCCGTGTCGCTTGATGTGCCGTAGAACACTGCGATACATGGCTTCCGTCTTTCCGCTCATGAGGACCATGCAGAAAGGCAGTGCCATGGATTGTGTAGAACTGGTAAAACGGCCTACGGCACATTTTAAAAATCCTGTCCATATAGATCTAAAACAAAATTAAAATGTTTAATTCATATACATGCAAGACTGTGCAGAAAATAGCATATATATATATGGTTTGAGTTGATTTCAGTTGTTTCCCAGAGTGAACCGTGTTTATTGCTTGTCATTTTTGTTTTGTCAATTTCAGTTTGTGGCATCAATAAATACCACAGAGTTAACCCCTTTTTTCTTTTTTGCAATTGAGGTCCGAAAACAAATATTGTCACCAGACCTTTAAGAAATGTATTCTTTAAAGGGCAAGACCACTATGGTAGAGGTTTTGGGTTGTGTAGTTTCCTTGCCATGATGTAACTCCAAATGTGGACACAAAATCTAAAATAATTGTTCCAGTGATTAGAAATTGATAATTCAAAATATGCTCCTCAGTGACTTACATTGTACGCTGAAACAGCTCTCAGAGTAACTCGTTTAGTGTGGTGTCATATAAAGTGGGACGTCAGGTAAAATGAGCCAGCTAAGGTTTCAGCCTCCTAGCTACTGTGTCTTTAAATGTGTACAGCCAATTGTTAGTGGCCCAATTTAACCTGTCTTTCAGGTTAAATGGGCCACCCATTTCAGCTAAAATGGGCCACCCATTTGATCTGTAATGAGCCCCTCAATTGTAATTTTTGCATGCCTGTGATGCAAATAGGTTGCATCTATGTGATTGGGGCTGTTTCTGCATGCACATAGGCTATATTTCTTCCAAAACAGACTTAAAGTTGAACAAACTAATATGGTAATGTTCATTGTTATCATTAAATGTAATTCTACACTGTATGTTGCATGCAATGCATTTTTTTGTTCATAAAATGTAGGCCTAGTGACATTATTTTATCAGAAATTACTCCGTTTTGCTTTTGCATTGTAGATGATAGAGTGGCTCATTTTAGCTGAACACCTTTAAAATTGCTTAGTTTTACCTGGCATTTTGCCCTGAGCAGTCATCATCACATGACTGATGTGATTGCACCTCATCAGATGTGATGCATTGCATATCCCACCATAACAACCATAGACCAATCGAAGCAACTGTTTTATGTCAAGTACAGCTGTGGCAAGAATTTTTTATGTGCATCCATTGGCTGTTCAACTTTAACCCATTCTGACCGGGAACCCGTTTTGGTGTCGGCATCATGTTATGCTTTAGCTATTGAAAAATAGCAGATCTACAAGCTCATAGCGCGCCACCGAGTGGCGCGCTACGAGCTTGTAGGTCTGCTATTTTTGAAAAATCGAAGAACGACTGACATTTTTAGAATCTGATCTCAGGTCAGAATGGGTTCATCAGACCAGTGTGTGTCCAGTGGAAACCTCGTATGAATCTGATCTCAGGTCAGAATGGGTTAAAGAGCAAGTAGCTAATAGAGACACAAGGGGACTACACATCACGTCACTACACACCACGCCCCCAAAATGAGAAAGCGCCCCCACTTCTGGTCCGTTAGTACGGTGTGCTGCAGGCCAGCCTGTTAAGATTTGATGGGATATATGTCCTCACTTGTACATGTAATACTGTACTGTTCTATATGATGTGCAATGTTATGCTTGTGCCAATGTGAGGCGTCAAGACGCAAGGTATGGGATGCATGCCTGCCTCCTATAGCCTAATCAGGTCACATGTTTACTACCTGTGTGTGGAGCAGTTCATTCAGTGTTGGGGGTCTGTCACCGTGAGACTGATGTGTGGCAGCCCTTATAATAAAATATGCCAGGTTTGGCTAAATGGATTATATCTCCGAGTGTTCTCAGAATGCAACGTTAAGCTGAGCATAACTTAACACAGCCCATTGAAGTCCATTGAAATTCAACTGTAGTTAGCCTACGTTTAAAATAATATGAAATGAACTGAAGACTATATTGATTTGAATAATTGTTTTTCCAAATGTATGAAGTGTCTTTGTCAACATAGCCTATATTGTTTTCTCAATAGAGCGCCGCAGTCCCCGCCCCCTTTCAGAAAAGCGAGTGGCCCAGGAAGTGGAAGCCCCATGCATTCTCCCATCGGCACTTTTAATATAATTTATTTAAAGACGGTTACGCCGCGGACAAAGCCAATTCGGATCGTGACGAATCATGACAATGAACACAATATTTTGGGACGATCAAATCATTAGAAAGAAGAAAAGAAAGTCAGGAGACAACACTATTTGTTTTATTTTTCGTCTTATAAATTATTTGATCGGCCCAAAATATTGTGTTCATTGTCATGATTCGTCACGATCCGAATTGGCTTTGTCCGCGGCGTAACCGTCTTTAAATAAATTATATTAAAAGTGCCGATGGGAGAATGCATGGGGCTTCCACTTCCTGGGCCACTCGCTTTTCTGAAAGGGGGCGGGACTGCGGCGCTCTATAGAGGATGTATTTCACATTTAATTTAGGACTTGAATGAGTTACCCATAATGTTAACAGCAGAGGGGAGATGGCATACAGAGAACCTGTCGCTTTTAAGGGACGTCACTGCCTTTACAAGGCTACGAGCACCGACTTTGAAGAGTGGAATTCTCAATAATAATAATAATCCCGATCCTGACTGACTTTGTTATTCATGTCTATATTTTGATGTCACAGGCTTACTAATAGGCCTATGTTCTACCTACCGCGGAGCTCCGACGGTGTGTTTTACCGTTGTCAACTTGTTGTATAACTTGGCTGAATAGTTGCATGGGAAAATAACCCAGCTGAATGGTGGAGTGACATATACTGTATCCTGACATTTTCAACTAGGCCTACCTAGTGAATTCTCCAGATGAGTATTAAGAATTAGTCTGGCAAGATGCTGTTTAGATCATTTTCAACAAATGCATAGCATATAAAACGAAATACAACAAATATATGGGTATTGAAAACATCAAGGGATGCAACCGTGACGTAGGGGAGAACGGGGTAAGATGAGCCAGCGGGCAAGTTGAACCACCCCCTTTATCTAGAAAACAAAAAAACTGTGTTGCCGTGACCTTAAATCTAATAAGCATCCATCATGTACACCTGGCTGTAAAGTTAGTTACTGTAGCACATGGGGGCACATAGGGAAAGTAGAAAACACAAAAAAACTGACTGTTATACAAAGCAGAATGTACCCAGGTCTAAAATGTAATATCATACATGTTGGTGGTTTACTAGGAATGTGAATCTCGTCTCATCTCACGATTCGATACGCATCTCGATGCACTGCCAGCGATACGATACTTTAGCGATACATGGAATCTCCTGGCGATGCGATACGATTCACCCCTCTACCGATACGATGTGATTTGATGGCGATTCAATTCTGGACATTGCGATACGATACGATTCACCCCTCTACCGATACGATGCGATTTGATGGCGATTCAATTCGGATTTATATTAAAGCTCTATTAATTTCCCAAAACATGTAAAAATGCATTACATTTAAATTCAAAGCAATTTATTGTTTTACTGTAGGTTAGTATTATAGCTCTGCATCTCAAACAACCCAACTTATAGAATTCTGTAAGTAAACAAAGGGTCTGCTCTCTGCTGGTTATTGTGGAATTGTTAGATTACTAATAATCATAGGCTATAGTATAATTATTATATCTCAAAGGTCAATTTGAGGTTTTGAGTATAGAGGGTTCAAGAGATTAAAATGTAATAGCATATCGTTCATCAATTAATGATATCGTTCATCAATTAATGTTACCAACATATAAATAGAAAAGAAACAAATAAACAAAACAAAAATTTAATTTTTTGTCTAGTTTAATCTGCAACAGTTTTATAATATAATTATATAATAATGTATAGTGGGGGTCCCTACTTGATCTCTCACTCTCAGCTAAGTGGTCCTTGGCTTGACCTGAAAAAATTTGAAGACCCTGGCCTGCATGTATTATTAACGTTATAAATACATAGCAGATGTACAAGCTCACAACGCGTTTCATCCATGCCCCGCTGTGAGCTTGTGGATCTGCAATTTTAGGCGTGCAACACCGTCTTGCTGCAGAATATAAATAAGGCTTCTATCCCAGAGAACAGCAGGGGAAAGCTGGACAGTGGAAAGTTGTGAAACGGTGGTAAACGACTTTAAACGCAAGCAGTACACCCTGCTGTGGCGTTGTTGTTGTTGTACACGTGTGTGCAGACTGCAGAAGCTTTCTTTAATTACAAATTGATGATCAAATGTTTGCAAATTTGCTATATTGTATTAACAATATTGCAAATATTATAAGGTTCTGAATAACAAACTTTATTTAATTGTCTTTATATTGTTTAAATAATAAATAAACAAATAAATAAGACTATTTGCAAAAGGGAAAACTGTTATTAAATTATTTTCAATAAGTGAATATACATTATCTGTTCAAGTTTAAGCTCTTTACATTAAAATATCATGTGGTTCAATTTTGGATCAACTTACCCCTTACCTGGGGCAAATTGAGCCAAATGACGATTTCTTTTTAAAAGGTCATATTTTCATGGCCCTTTGTCATAGCTGCTTACTCATCATTTCAATTGATGGAGGACATCCTGAAATATGTGTAGATCATTAGATTTGACTGCCATCTCATTTTGCCTTGCTTCCAAGACAACTTAAAGGTCCGCTGACATGCCCCGAAATTAATATGGGTGGTACAGCACATCACGTGGTCTGACTGAAAACAGTTTGAAACAGTTTGAAACGGGGCTACGGCGCTAGCAACAAGTGGCTATAGGTCAGGCTAGCGTTTTTGACGGTACATTTAGCGTCATATTGGCTATAAATGTAATTGAAAAAAATTATTTTTTCGCCAGAAATGCTTAGTTTGAATGCAATTGAGGTTGGCGTGGGGTTTTTTAGGGGAACTGCAGCACAAGCGCAAATTTTGGACTGGAGTCCCATGTTCCCCCGGTCGCCAACACCCCTGTCTGCCCGCTCTGAGACCTCTCAGCCCCGCAGCGCGACAGTCGCGACTACGGACGGTCTGCTGTTGTCTGGCCGCTGTGAGAGCAGCGCGACTACTGTTCTTTTCCCCTCTCAGCCGCAGGCTGACATGTACACCCTCGCTCTCACTCTGTAATACCGTAGTTAGTTACCACAACATTGTTCAAGTGAACTATAGTGTGTTTATGTTTGTATTCATTGTAATAATAAATATCGCTATGCCGAGGCATAGTCTTGCGGACGAGATCATGAGCCTCTACGGGGGACTGGGCATGTGTGTACACACACAGCATAGCAACTTATGCTACTATTTTGGTGTCACATTTAGCTTGAATACTGGGTGAAAGTCTCATTCAAAAAATTAATTTTTCGCAACATTGTTCAGGTGAACTGTGTGTTTATGCTTGTTCATTGTAATAATCAATATCGCTATGATTATTTTATTTATCGCCGCGTCGCTCCGCATGACAACATACAGTCTAGCCCGTCTCAGATGCAGGCTGCACACACACGGACGGACGGACGGACGGACGTATAGTCTCTGGTCAGGTCCCCGCATTGAACTGGGCATGTGTGTACGCACACACACACACGGCTATAGTGCATGACAGCGGGGAAGAGAGCTACAGACGCCCGAGGCAGATTCCGTGCCATTGCGTGTGTGTGTGTGTGTGTGTGTGTGTGTGTCCGTCCGTCCGTCCGTGTGTGTGCAGCCTGCATCTGAGACGGGCTAGACTGTATGTTGTCATGCGGAGCGACGCGGCGATAAATAAAATAATCATAGCGATATTGATTATTACAATGAACAAGCATAAACACACAGTTCACCTGAACAATGTTGCGAAAAATTAATTTTTTGAATGAGACTTTCACCCAGTATTCAAGCTAAATGTGACACCAAAATAGTAGCATAAGTTGCTATGCTACCACGGCCACCAAGCCCGGCGAGCCCGCATAGAAGTCGTTGGGGAAAGCTTTCGCCACCCTGACGTCAGAATCATGATAGCATTGTTTGATAGCAGTTATTAGCTCCCGAGGGGCGTGTCACTCCGCCTTTAAGCAAAAAGTGGTTCATCTTACCCCGTTCTCCCCTATATAGATTTACAATGCTAGCACTTTTCACAAACTGATGGAGTATATTATAGTACATTGTGGGATGTATATGAGATGGCAGGTATGTGACATTGAAAAGGACAAATCAAACATATAATTACGTGACACTTTATTCGAACACAAAAAGAATCGCTACAGCCTCAGTAATGAACCAGTGAAATTAGAGTATTTTATGATGCCTCTCATATAGGGATTGCGTTGGCAGCTGCAGTACACCGTTGAAACGGACTGCTGTCTCATTTGGGGGCGTGAAATGTGTAGTCCCTGTGTGTCTATATAGGCTAAAGATAAATGTGGCCCATCTTAACGGATCAGGTGGCTCAATTTACATAAAAATGTGAAATCAAAAAAATATGTGACAGCTCATGTTTCAAAAGCTGTAGGGCCTAAAGTATTCCTTTTGAGGTGCAACCACTCCCTTACAGAGCTGTGTGTGTGCCTATGTGGCTGGGTGGGTCTGATCACGAAAACAGCATGGTTGTTTTTCACCACCTGTGAGCAACCTAACGCACACACAAACACATATTAACTAGATATATATGATGCGAGAGTGGATGACATTGAATTGGTAGATTTGATTCATCAAATGGTTTCTATAAATGTATATTTAAAATGATTTTAGTGAAGTTGTTAGACTTCAGTTAGTTAGACTACTGATGAGATGCACAGTAGCCTATAGCAGTAGGCCTAGGCGTGGTTTCCTGAACCCACTGAAAAATCGCCCATTAATTTTTCCCATAGAGATTCACTCAAATATATATAATAATGCATTTTAAAATATTTATATTTCAATGTATTAAAATATGTAGCCTATCAATTATTTTAAGCCTAGAATCAATTCCAGTATACTGGTGAATCATGGCCATAAAGTCTTTGGTTATGTGAATAAATTAAAATGAAAACATATTTTAGTAAATCTCTATGGGAACAATGAATTGGAGAGTTATCAGTGGGTCGAGAACCCACTGGCACTGCTATGCTCTATAGCTGTTCCACTGTATTACACTGTACCATGGCTCCCCCTCGTGATGGTTTATGGTACGTGCACCGTGCACGCTCCAGGCACCAGCAGCGCTAGTGCGCATGTGTACAACCCCTGTGTGTGTGTTCGCCCGCTGGACTGTTGGCACTTTATTAATACAAGTAACACTAAAAGGTATGGTTTGAAAACAGTGTGTTCGTTAAGCAGCAGGAGAACGTTTGTTTGTTAACAGCTCAACCACTGAAAGAAACACAGCTACAGGTAAAACGATGAACTGATTAACCACATTGTGACTTAGTTTTTACTACATTTCTATCTATTGATTCATCTTTTATCATGGAGGAACACGACGAGTATTTCTCTCATCTGTTTGTTTGTTATACATGTATCCTAAACAAGCAGTAGTTAATACTAGCAGCAGTAATATTTTAACTTGTTATAAATGCATCCTAAACAAGCAGTTTAATACTAGCAGCAGCAGTAATAATGTTTTAAGTCGCACTGTCGCAGTCGCTCCTCCAAAGGGAGCTATAGCTCTCTTGGCTACGTACGTGGCTTGCGGGCTTGCCTGCTTGCTCTGCTGAGTTGGAGATCGGGGTTCGATTCCAGTTCAGGGTGCTAAACGTTACAATAGCCTATACATTGTTTGGTTGCATCATCACTATTATTAGTGTAACTGCATCATCACTATTATTAGTGTAACCATAACGTTACATCAGTGTGGCTGGAGAGAGATAGAGAATTGCATTAACTGTTAGTGAGGGTTAAAGCAAAGGACTGTATAATGGACTGTTCTATACTGGTTGGTCTGGCTTCCACACACAACACTTCCTTGTATGTGTGGTGTCTGCAATGATACAGACATAAAATTGCAGTAAACAATAACACATCTGACAAAGGCATCATGCCTGCATACTGGACATAATGAATTACTGTATATGAGCTACATATTTATAATGATTAAAAACATATATCACATTGACAATGCTGGCCATTAATCAGTATGCATACAACATGATGCCCATTGTTCAATTACACATGTAATGTATTATAACTGTGGAACATAACCCTTGCATTGTGTTAGGGTAATTTTGTACACATTTTGAAGTTTAAATAGGTAAAAAAAAAAACCTTTACATTTGATTTTTGGAACAACAAAATTAATTCTCACCATTTTTTGAGTGGTGCAACCTACAACCATCAATGTCCGTGTACCTGTGTGTGTACCTGTGTAAATGAGCACGAGTATGTGACTTATTTATACCAGTAGGGGGCGCCAGAAACAGAGAGAGGGGTAGTGCTGTGTCTCTAATGAGAGAGAGAGAGATAGAGGGGGGGGGGGGATTGCACCACTCAGTTCACACGTGTGTGATTTTTAGTTAATTATAGTGCATGGTCTCCATAAAAAAGTGACACCTGTGGTGTTACAGGTCAAAATTGACCCACAGGCTATACATTTTAGTAGAGTCACAGAATAAGGTTCTGTGACCATTCTCTGGGAAGGATGTTTTGATGATTGATTTGACCTCTATGGACCCTTTTATAAAAGATTTGGCCCACAGTTCCCACACAAAAATCCAGGCATTCTTTGCTAGAGGGCCAAATTCAAAATGGCGTCCGGCGCCATAGCCAAAAACGAACTTTTGATCTAGATGACCTAGAATCATGTATGAAGAGTAAGACACTTTTCCATGCAAGTCAACCATGAGGATTTTAAGCATAAGACCTCGTTTTGGCCCTGAAATTCAAGATCCAGTAGAGTGAAAAGAAAACATTACTTTTGAATAGGAAAGCAATCTATTTGGGGGTTGTGATTTTTACAGACACAAAACACATGTGTCAGATAGCATTCTGTGTCACTGGTTTCTGAATCATCAGATTCAGATGACTCCACCCTACTCTGTATCATCCTCCTCACTCTCAACTTCCTCATCCTCTTCAAATGGTGCAGGTAGGTGTGAGAGAGCAGGCTGCATGTGGCAAACAGGACGACAGTGACCACCCACCAACTCCCAATCTGTCAGAGTGAGAGGTGGTGCTCCAGTGTTGGGTGGAGCACTAGATACGCAGAGTAGTTGGTGTGTAGGCAGTGTTGGTGTAGGCTATCTGCATCTGGAGGGAGACGGATTCATTATTTTTCTTCTACTTGGCAGCACAGGCTTCTTGTCTCCATAGATTACCTGTCCCGTATATGCAAAGAACTATTGTTCTACCTCCTTCTCAAGGTCAAGGCTATCTCCACACTGTGAGAGCTGCTGATGTGCCACAGAGCTCTTTGCCACCTTGTCATACACTGATGGTTTTCCTTTGCCATAGAAGCCTGAGTTGGCATCACAGCCTGCATAAACATTGAAGAGGATGTTTTTAGCTTCAGGCTGCTGTGTTGACAAGTTGATGCAATGTGGGCCATAGAGTTGACAATCGCTGCATTCACATTCTCTGCCAGGTCTGTGAAGTAGCTGCATATTCATTTTTGCAACCACTCATTGTTACTGACACTACACAGTAGCGTTTTGAATGCCTTGGCAGAGGTGAAGGTGTCATTCAATTTCATGTACGTGTTGGTACATGTGCCTTACCCTGTACACGCAGGTCTCGCTCATCATCTTAAGTTGTACATCAAGTACATGCAATCCACATGTCCTAGGCCATGTTGGAATAGTGGTTACCGGTGATGGACTGAGTGAAATTAGTACGAAGGAAGACAACCTGTTCAGCAGGAAGAGCTGTAAGCATCATCCCAGAAGTCAAGCAGCCACCTCCAATACTTATTGTTGTATGCTACCATCCACGGCTGCATAGCACGCAGAGAGCTGACTCTTCCCAGTTGCATATATGGACTGCATGCACATTCTGCATTAGCTGTCATGGACATGAAGTCCCTACAGTAGTCTGCCATCTCACTGACCTCTAGTTGAGAGAAAAGGTTGCTGATTTCTTGAGATCTGCATCATCCTCTAGTGCTGCATGAGCAGCAGCAAGGGTTTTCTGGGAGAGACTTGTATTCCTCAGAATATCAAGACTCTCGTCTCCTCTGGTAGGTTGGATATCAGCCTCTCCTTGGCCAGCTGACTCATAAGTGCCTCATACATCAGCATCAAGCAACTTATAATGCTTGCCTTTCAGCGCACAATCAACAGATCCCTGAGCAATGACTCCTCCCGCCGACAAGTATATCTCCTAGCTCACAGCAATGAGACACAGTGACAATAAATGACCTTTTGCCTTCTTTCCTGACCCGTAACACCACAGGTGTCATTATTGTTAATAATATTAATATTTTTTGGAAGTGTGTTCTAATATTAGTATAGTATTGCCAGATAACATCATGGTCCATTGGCTTCATTATAGGTAATGTAATGAGTTTATTTAAAAAAAAATCATAATTGAAAACGAATGCTATAATGAAAGATAAATCCCTAACACAAAATAATATTCTCCTCTGTCTTCCTATTGACTGGCCTTTACACAGCTATAACTTTTGTTCGCAGCATGCTACAGTCCCGATATTTCGTGTATGGACTTAGACCACCAATAGGAATGAGCTGTACTTGCTTAATTGCTTAAGCCCTGCCCCATCTGTCACTCACAGCGGAAAAAAATGTTGCATTCGACTTTTACTTAGATAGATAGCGATAGAGAAATTTGTTCGGACATACGTTCTCTCATTGAGACACATTGTCAGTGTGCTTTTAACTTTCAATACTGGTTACATTTGTATAGAGTAGCCCAGGTGAAAATGATACATTGTTAATGATTCAAGGTCAACTTGACCACCTCTCACACATGCATGTGATTGTGATCAAATATGATCTCCCATCCCTACTTGTATGTTGCAATTTACGCTCACAGAAATGGTTTCACTGTAAGCTCCCTGCTGCTTGAACTGAGGCACACATTGGTTACTTTCACTTTATTCACTTTACACCATTGTTCCTTGTGTAAACTTAAGTTAAGTGTGATTTCTTCCCTAATGCATGAATCCCATAATCTCCTGATTCACATGTTAGAGAGTTGGGCTAACACCACTAAGGTGCTTTTTACACGAGGATGGTGTTCATATAAAACGTCAAAATAAAGTATCGTTTGCTGCTGTCATTTAGACGAGAACCGTGTTCTCAGGAGGTGAAAACGCAACAAAGTGAAACCACCTTCCAGAGTGGAAATCTTTGAGAACGCCGTTTTATCCCTTCTCCGTGTAAACAGGCAAACCGGTGAATCCGCAAAACGTATGACACCATGGCTCGCGTTGGCTCACAGCGCATATGTTTATTACATGCATGATGGTGAATGTAAAACCATGATGTAAATACAAATCCTTGTGATAGGCGGAAGCAGCGTTTATGTAGCCTAATGTATTATAAAATATATAACCATCCCGTGGTGCGCTTTGCCTGCATGCTCTGACAGGAGCAGTGTTGCGCGGCACTGTTTTTTTGGAAAATCTAAGCCAGCAAATTTAAGACGATCTCTTCAAAATAAGAGTACCCTCTAGAGTATTTAAAATAAATTATTTGCACATTAAAACTAGAAATTAAGCATTTAAATGATGCTATAAGACACACATTATGTTTCTGTGTTATTTAATTACTTATTTTACACAGAAATATAATGTGTGTCTTTACAATAACTGTAATGTAATAATAATACTAATAATGTAATGTAATAATTATTTAATTAACAACACTTTTATTTTGAAAGCAACCGAATGTCTTAAATTTGCTAGCTCTCAAACAGGAAGTTCTAGATTTGCCAAAAAGACGGAGCCGTGTTGCACAGGCTTGTGTGAAGGGGTTCTTCTTCTTGTACGTGGGTGACTGGTCTATTTGGCAGCCCGTTATCGCCACCTATCGACCTGGCATATATATGCATGCACTTTGTAGCGTGTTCATTCAAATGTGCCTTCTCGTGTAAATGGTCCAAAAAAATGAGAACGCAACGGGACTTTGACATGTTATATGGAGATGGTCGCCGTCTAAAAGAGGCCTAAGTCTCCTGTTATTAAAGTCCTTCCTTATTCACTTGATTTCAGACCAGTGTGTGGAGTCCAGACTGCAGGTGAAGATCAACTCTCCAGATGCATAAGAACTATAATACCCATGATGCATCACTCGCAGATGAAAATGTACTCTCCAGACTCAACCAGGGACGTTTCTATTAAACAGGAAGTTGAAGACATTTCTATTAAACAGGAAGCGGAAGACCAGCCACACCTCAGTAAGTTTCATGTGCTCTTCCTTTCTCTATCATGTCCTGTTCTGTAGGGCTGACACAATGTACAATAACAAAGACACATAATATAGTCCGGTCGCTTGTGTCATTTCAAACCATTTTGTATTCTGTGCGAATGGAATCATAGATTTTCTGATTTGTCATTCTCTGAAGTATTTGAAAGGTTAGCGTTTGCACTTTCTTACTCTTTACAAATTTGAAACATTACCATTATGTGGAAAAATAGCAGCGTGGACAAGACATTTGGCACTGATCGCTACAGTAGTTTGTGAGATTTGCCCCAGACACACACGCAGACAGATTCACAGACTCACTCCCATTTACAGACGTACAGAGCATTGAAATCTTTTACATAAATTGTTAAGCTACCATCGGTTCCACATTTCAAGCTTTCATTGTCAGAACTGCTTCTGTTTCATAACGTCATGCACCGAGTGGCATGACTAATTTACTACGAAATCAGAGTTCAGCTGTGAAGTATCATGTTTTAAAATAGTTTCAGAATTTAATGATTAAAACATTTGCTAAATGTTTAAAACGAAATGGGCCGGTGGTCCAGGCGCATGCCACATAGTGCTGCCAGGACAGACTCTGGTCTGTCCATGCAGCACGCCACGTGTTCGAGTCCCGTTCATGATGACATTTGCTGCATGTCTCTTCCATTCTCTCTCCCTCTGTCCTGTATATATTCACTTGAAGAAGAAAATATACTATCTTTAAAGGCCAACAACAACTATAAAAAAAAGTAACTAAATGCATGACTTAAATGATTTTTGCGGAGATCTTGCTAAAACGTTGAGAACAGTAATAACCTGTAGCTACTGTAGTAGCGGTTTAGTCAATCTTATCTTGGTAGGTAATGGCTCATTTTGTACATGGAACATGGAAGAAGAATGGATTTACATTTTAGGAATCCAGTGTTAACCATCATGTTATGTTTCTGCCCCTAGACATCCTGCAAGGCATATCTTTCCACTGCTCTGAAGTTGAAGTTGAACTTGAATCTGACACTGAGGTCACTGAAGACAGTGATGATTGGGAGGAGACCAGTAAAGACAATGATGACGAACGACGTGACTCAGGTTCCCTGAAGAAGCACCAGCGTGTCCACACTGGAGAAAAACCTTTCCAATGTAAACATTGTAACAAAAGTTTCAGATATCCAAGTGACCTGAACAGACACCAGCGTGTTCACACTGGAGAAAAACCTTTCCAATGTAAACATTGTAACAAGAGTTTCAGGGACCCAAGTTCCCTGAAGAAGCATCAGCGTCTCCACACTGGAGCAAAACCTTTCCACTGTAAATATTGTGACAAGAGTTTCAGACAGTCAAATGAACTGAAAACACACCGGCGGGTCCACACCGGAGAAAAACGTTTCCACTGTAAACATTGTAACAAGAGATTCAAACAGTCATCCCACCTGAAGAAACACCAGTATATCCACACTGGAGAAAAACCTTTCCAGTGTAAACATTGTAACAAGAGTTTCACTGAGTCAGGTTCTCTGAAGAGACACCAGCGTGTCCACTCTGGAGAAAAACCATTCAAATGTAAACACTGTAACAAGAGTTTCAGACAGTCAAGTAATCTGAAGTCACACCTTCGTGTCCACACTGGAGAAAAACCGTTTCACTGTAAACATTGTAACAAGAGTTTCAGTAGGTCAGGTTCCCTAACGAAACACCAGCCAGTCCACACTGGAGAAAAACCTTTCCAATGTAAACATTGTAACAAGAGTTTCACTCAGTCAGGTGCCCTGAAGAGACACCCTTGTGTCCACAGTTCTCACAGGACAAATACAAGATGTTCACTGTAAATGATGTGACAAAAGTTTAAATAACTCATGTCATTTGCAAAGACACCATTGCATTCACTCTATCCTTATAATAATTCAGCGAATCTCTGAATGTCTGAATGAATGTCACTGACAGCGTGTTATCTCATCATTGGCTGCACCAATCACTCCCACTTTTCACACAGGCATGGACCATAATTATATGGAGGTCTTAACGGACAAAAAATGCAAAAATGGGTATTTTACTGTCAATATGACATGAATATGAATGCAAAGTAGCGGTCCATGTGTGGACAGGCTACCTGTCGCCGTTGTGCATGGTGAGATGTGTGCAAACCGTGTAGTTTATCAGAAGAAGAATACCAAAGGATGCAACATTTATCAGTGAATTAAAAACGCACCGGGCGCAGTACCCCCCCTACGGCCACAAGAGGGGGGCAAATATCTCACAACGGGTAAGGGCTAGTAGGGTAAACAAAATAATGTTCCCACTATAAATGAGCTCACTGGGAGGATCAAATTAAACAACTGTATGTTCGTAGGGAGGTCGATAGACAAGGAAAATATTATACTATTTTCTTCTGTGAGACTATAACAACTGTAGACTCGAGGGGTCCTGCCCTCTCTCCATCTATTTGTGGGGGTTCCGCCAGGAAATAACCAATCCAGGATCTGTGTTCTGTGTGTAACTATTGTTGATGCTTTTAGCGTCAGAGCGCATCCTCCACTGGTGTTATGGAATTATTGATAATGCTATTAGTGTCCATCCTCCACTGGTGTTATGGAATTATTGATAATGCTATTAGTGTCCATCCTCCACTGGTGTTATGGAACTTTTGATGATGCTTTTAGCGTCCGAGCACATCCTCCACTGGGAGGCTCGGATAACAACACAGTGCTTCTGCTTCTGCACTACAAACTGGAGCTGACGCAGTCCAAACCTCAGTCCTACTGCACCCAGTGTACGGAAGAAGACGCAATTACACAGCTGCAGGGCTCACTGGCATGCGTGGACTGGGACGTCTTTGAAGGCGACCTGGCCGCGAGTATCGGCGCCTGCTGTCGGCCGTTGAATAACACGCCATTCATTGCGCCGATTTGGAGATACAGGCATTTGAACGTGGACCATTGAATGCAAGTGCATATGCGCACATCTTCAAAATGGCTGCGGCCACTGTCCCACTTGGACTGTTGTGCTAACGAACGGTGGCCAACGATACGATCGGATCAAAACATGAATTAAAGAATATAAACCCCTGGATAGCGTAGCTACGTTTCTGGCAGGCTAGACGATCAATTTAACACCGTTTTCTGCGGTTTTGGCGGGCTGCGTGTTAAGTGGACAAAAAAAACAATCTATCACCAATGTTCTTCTTATGACTCAATAATGTATTTATTTCCTAATAAAAAAACGAACTATGTTCTATATGGCTAAAATCCTTTAGTATGTCCTAAGGAAGCCTCATACAAAATGTGGCGCTTTTATCCGCAAGTGCACTATCCTCCTAAAAAAGTGCACTAAGCCTCCGGAGAAAATGACGTTGGCGTCTTTCCCTTCGCTTTCTTGGTTTTGCCTGTGCCGATGTGGTTGGATTCATTCCATTTAATAGTACTAAAATAGTATATTTTAGAGAGAAGTTGTGGAGCTGAGACGCTTCCCAGCTTCGAGGATAGACTTTTACCTCAAGGTCTAGCAGGCTTTGTGTCGGTGAGTACCTACTAGTAGTTACGTCGTGTTGTTTATTTGCTGGGAATTGTAAACCCTCGCATGGGTGAGAACAGGTGAGTGAGAACGTTGGACCAGGGCTAAGTAACACATACCTGGCGTGTTGTCTGTCTGCGCTGTTGTCCACAGAAACGGAAAGAATTCCTCTGCTTGGCAGGAACAATGCGCCGCCATCTTGTCTTCCTCCTGCTGCTGTTTTAGTTATAATATAAGTCTAATATGGTGGAGAGACTTTAACTATGAAATACTTTCGTTTTCACTCACAAACAGCAGTAAACTTTCCTCCATTCAACCAGTGGCTAGTGAACAAGGATGAGGGCACTGTCTAGTGAGCAAATCTAGTGAGCAAATTTAAGACTTCCGGTGGACGATCTCTTCAAAATAAGATTACCCTCTAGAGAAACCCTCAAGTTTCATTTGCACATTAAAACTACAAATTAAGCATTTAAATGATGCTATAAGACACACATTATGTTTCAGTGTAAAAATAAGTAATTAAATAATAATAATAATAATTGTAGAGACCTTTTGTCCTTGTGGTGGTTGACTGAGAGTACCTTTTTCTAACTGACTGGCTTTGTGCAGCAAACTTGACCAAAAAAGGGAAACGAGGAATGTCCAGACGTAGAGTTGAAGTTGAACTCAAAAGGTTTATTTCATCCAAGTGGAAAACAAAAATAAAGATACTTTTAGCATATAACTGTAACTGAGAATAGAAGGTGTAGAACAAAAACCAGACGTAAAAAACTGTGAACCTCCAACCTCCAACACCTGGCCCTCTGATGGCCAGGTCATTTATGTCCTCTCTGCCATGTCTGTAGGGGGTGACATAGCACACTAACAGGAATGTTAGACATGGCATGATGGCACGTACATGATGTGATGGCCTATAGTAGATTGACTCCTACAATAATAATAAAGTTATCTAAATGGATAAATGCTATTCACTGGAGTGCATGGACTTTATAAAGTGGACACTGGACAAAAGACGTACGGCTCCAGGTTCCATCCTGGAGGGAAATCTTTCCGGTGATAAAATGGCCACCAACATAAACTCAACCAAAGAACAAGATTCCTATAAAGGATCTCCTCACTGGTCGACAAAACCACCTTGAAGACCCTAACAGGAGCCCTCGTACAAGGTTTCTTTGGGAATGGGTCTGTTCCACAAGATTTGATACACCACCAATATACCCTATACCTGTCTAAATTCTTCCGTAATTTCAACGAAGTCCACAACACCAGAGGGAGTTCAATAAACCATGTGCAACCCAGATTCGGCACAAACGAGGGACTAAATTAATTTCGCTCCTATGCCACCAAAATGTGGAACACCCTACCAACAGTCATTAAGACATGCAAATCCCTTGACTCCTTCAAAGCCACTCTCAAAGGCACCTACGGACGGCTGCAATTAGAAACTGGCCCCCGTAAAGTCTGAATCACCCACCCCCTTTTTCCCCTGCACTGTATAATTTTTATCCCCCTTTTCCCCCTCCTTTTATGATGATTTCCTGTTTTTGGCTATATAGAAGTGTATATTTGTACGTCTCTAAATGTTCTGATGAATAAAAAATGGTGGACCCTATTGTAAACAAGTGTAACGCTATGGTGTTGTCCACAGTTAAAACACCCGGAAAGCCCAGGGTTATTTAATCCATGAAATCATAGCGCCCAGCGATTTATAGCAGCGGAGCACTTTTACCGACGGACCGGATGTTCTCCCGGATGTGGCTGAAGCAGCTGCAGTGGTGCCCACACATTTTTAAGTGGTGCAACCACTTCTACATCCAGCTTTGTCCGTGTACCTGTGTACCTGTGTGTGTGTCTTTGAGCACGAGTATGTTACGTATTTATACCAGTAGGGGGAGCCAGAAACAGAGAGAGGGGTAGTGCTGTGTCTGTAATGAGAGAGAGAGAGAGAGAGAGAGAGGGGGGGGGGAAATTTCACCACTTGGTTCACACAGGTGTGATTTTTTAATTGAGAGCTACTTTCAAAATGACCATTCCATTGCTGAAAATAGTTTAAACTGTACCTGAGGGGGCGTTACATAATACATATACAGTAAGACAAACACACATGGAATGGGGAAATGGAATTGGTAGGTTTTTTTTTGTATATAACTTGTAATTCTGACGCTTGTGCGCAACATTGTGGGTTTGAGCTGACATGCCCTTTTGATGTCAATCCAACAAGTCACCTTAATTCAAATGGCAGATTTTTGCGAACGCAGTGAGCACGTACTATGAGACCTATAGCAGATCATGTCTGTCTGTCTGTCTGTGTGTGTGTGTGTCTGTCTGTCTGTCCGTGTGTCTGTCCCGCTATCCAAATATGGAGTGTGTTGCATCAGCAATCACTCAGCTCCATATATGGGCACAAAAGGGGCCAGGTCCACTCAGTATATGGGCACAAAAGGGGCCAGGTCCACATATACAGTAACAGCGGGACAGACACACAGACAGACAGACATGATCTGCAGGGTCTCAGCTGCGTTCGCTTCCCGCGTTTGCGCGTCTTACTGGTATATATTAAAATTATATATATATATAATAGGGACATGTCATGTGGTCTACCTGCACAGGCTTTGTGATCTACTGGTAGATCACGATCCACCTTTTGGGCACCGCTGAGCTAGAGATGTATCCTCAAAACACTCTGGAGGCGATTGACAACAACGGGAGGTATGATTAATCATACCGCAACTAGCGACGGGACCCCGGGTGGGCCGTCTAACACATAATCTTTGCTTAGAATTGGACGGAATGATTTAGATCAAGAGTTATTGACTCTGTTTTAAGATTTTCGGTCTCGTCGGCTAAACATTTTCGATGGCATCCCACTCGATGTTGCACAACAGACGCTCCCAGCCTGTGGAGCAATGTGATCGGTTTTGATATCAATAATCTCCGTCCTGCTGATCAATCTTCGTCCTGGGCGCTGGGCGTTACTAATTGAAAAGGAGAAGAACTTCGTCCTGTGCGCTCACGCTCAGGGTGTTTAACAGTTTTTGTATTGAGTTGTGCTTGAAATGTACTGTAATTCAGCAAACTGTTAATATCAATCAATCAATCAATCAATCAAAAAGTCGGAGTAGTTGACTGTAATCAAAACCACCTGTGTCTGGAGGACGATGCAGCAATGGGAATCAAACGGGTGAGCTTCATTTTTATTGGATTCTTTTTATGTGAGCCTAGACACTTTTGATATAAAAAATCACAAATGTGATATAATAACCACGGATATGGTCTAAAAGTGTGAAACATTTTTCATTTCTTTAAAACACATCTATAGTGGCCTGATAGCGCTGTGTCTCCCTGCCAAACATTAGGTAGCAAATATAAGACGTCCGGTGGACAATCTGTTCAAAATAAGAGTACCCGTCTAGAGTAAACTGAATCCATTGAAAAACTATTGATTTGCACATTAAAACTATAAATTAAGCATTTAAATGATGCTCTACAACACACACTGTTTCTTTGTTAAAAAACACATTTCAGACTATAGTGGATGCTGACAAAAACCGGTTCTATGTATCAACTGGTCTGACATATGCACACGTTCGGAGAGACCTCCTCTACAACACCTCCTCTACAACACCTCTACAACATATATATATATATATATATATATATATATATATATATATATATATATATATATAATTGATGCTGCTATATAAACATTTTAAGTTTTTCAGAAAACAAAAGAGTTTATAGAATCTGCCTCAGGCCTAAATGGGTTAAAAGTTGCAATGCGATAATGGAAGCCATCGTTCTCACGATAATAACGACGGTGGACGTGTTTCTGAACTGCCCACAGCCCTCCAATGAGACACAGAAATTAGTGGAAAACAATTATTTAGTTTAGTTTATTTGTTTTTTTCCATACAAAACATTCTTAAATCATCACAAAATGTCATGGTCTGGAAAAATAAGTATAGACTGAAGCCTAAAGCTTATTACGTCTACCCTTTAATTGTGATATCTTATCATGAACCTCACTGAGGAGAGGACCAATTAAAATAGGATAGGCTGAAAAGTGGTTAAGTGGTCCTTTATATTCTTATTCATGTCCTTATTGTAGTCCTTCATTCCAGACCAGTGTGTGGAGTCCAGTCTGCAGGTGAAGCTCAGTCCTCCAGCTACTACTGTTTCTATTAAACAGGAACCTGAAGACCACCTTAAACAGGTACCTGAAGACCACCTTAAACAGGTACCTGAAGACCACCTTAAACAGGGACCTCAAGACAACCTGGATCTCAGTAAGTTTAAAGCACTATCTGTCTTTATTTATTTTATTGAAAAGGGGTCGGTACTGAGGGTGTAAAGATGAAGCGATATGAATCGTTTATTGTTTTAGGCATTGACAATGTTGACTACCATGAATCGGACAATGGTTGGGTTGTAAAAGTATTAACTGAAGCTTGGCAGTTAATTCTACTTCAGTGTTAACTAGCCTGCTGCAGAGGACTCACTGAAATCATGTCAAGTTCAAACCTTTTATAGAGTTTAACTGTATCTTTTCCGTAGACTTCCTGCACATCCCTGTGTTTTCCCTAGACGTGTAAAAAGGAGGTTTCCTCTGAAGAGGAGAGGAGCTCCAGTCTGGTCCAGGAGGAACCAGAGCCTCCACACTTATAGCATGTTATGTAGACAGCACTAGAATTGCATTGTATATAGTCATAGCACGCCATAGTACATATGTATAGCATAGTAGTATATATGTATAGTTTATACGTATAAGTTTCATTATATAGATATTCCACTGTTACTTTCTTAGCTTACGCATGTTTCATGATGAATGTTTTTATGTGATGTATTCCCATGCTTTTGTTCTTGCTTAATGTAAGTCGCTCTGGATTAAGAGCGTCTGCTAAATGCCTAAATTGTAAATTGTAAAGATGAGCAGGAGGAGCTGAGGAGGCTTGTGGGTCAACGTTGACATTATTATGAAAACAGAGAGACAGCAGAGCCTGTAGCCGGCACCTCAACTGAACACATGAAAACACAAGCTGACTGTGGAACATCACAACCAGCTAGTGATGAGCAGCTCCTCTCTTCACACTGTTCTGAATCTGACATCACTGAAGACAGTGATGAGTGGGAGGAGACTAGGGGAGATCAGTCTGCTTTAAACACACTGAAATCACAAAACACACAACATGTGGGAGGACAGCGCATGCTGTCCCAGGACCTGAAATCATCTAAACAAACTCACTCCACGAGGGGTCACACAGGGAATAAACCTTTTAGTTGTACAGAGTGTGGCAAAATGTTTAGATTTAAGCAAGAGCTGAAGACTCACATAATGATTCACACAGGGGAAAAGGCCTTTTCTTGTAGTGTTTGTTGTAAAGGTTTTGTTAAGAAACATAGTCTTAAAACACACACGCTGACTCATACAGAGCAAAAAGCCCTTTACTTGTACAATTTGTGGTAAAGGTTGTGTTAGTACAAGTGATCTAAAAAGACACATGAGGAGTCATACAGGGGGGGGAGCCTGTTAGTATAAATTAGTCACACACAGACACTTATATGATCATTCAGTCTAATCCAGGATGACAAGGATACTAAAGCAGAGGAATCGCATAATCTGACAATATCAACATGACTGATTAACAATAGTTTGTTTAATCCAGGATGACAAGGATACTAAAGCAGAGGAATCGCATAATCTGACAATATCAACATGACTGATTAACAATAGTTTGTTGTGAAATGGATTTTTGTTTCATCTTGTGTATGGATCTTATTTTCTATTCAACATGATGGAATTTCCTTTTTTTTATAATCTTGTATTATTCTCTCCAGCTCATAGGTTACTGGTAGAACAATATGATGTCTGTCCACATTTGTCAGGATTTGAGTCATTACATTCATGCAATAATTATGTTCATTAAAGGCAGTAAATAATGGTGCCATAAATGCTGATGTGCTGCTGTTCACCTTGTGTTGACGTATGTGTTTGGATTGTTAAATGATTATAGTACATCATATGGTAGATTCCCGAGACAGTGTAAATCAGTGGTTCACAAACCTTTTCATGTCAAGGACCCCCAAATTGACACTCATTATCCCTGCGGTGCGGACCCCCCATTTGAAAATATATGTCAAGGACCCCATAAGAGAAGATTTTCATGACTCTAGCAGTGATTTTCAACTATTTTTATTTCTAGGGCCCCCGGTTTGACCTGAATTAGGCTATGGTCCCCTATTTAATGACATTTCTATCTCTGGGGCCCCAATGTATATTGTAAAATCAAAGTTAATTTAACTCCATTTGGTTCCATTTGTACAATCTCTGAGTTACAGACACACAAGGGTCTATTTTATTTCCTAACTGTATCATTTAGCTGGGACTCCCTCATGGACCCCTAGGTTCAGACAACACAAACATTAAACACTAATACTTATTATTATTATTATTACTTAGTATTGAATATGGATTAATATCACAGACCTATTGAATTATATTTCCAAAACCTGCTCGGGATTACCCAGAATGAAGTAACTAATGTTTCTCTGGAGAGGAGAAGTCTGGAGCTCTCTGGTTGCCCCCACGACCAGACTACGGATAAGCGGTTGAAGATGGATTGAGACCTATTCTTCATCAGAAAGGGGAAGATCTGCGGACGGCTCAGATCGAGGCTCCTCCTCTTCGGCGAAGGCGCTCTCCAGCACCTCCAGAATGGACTCTTTATTCCGGAGGTCCCGCCGCACGATGGTGTACAGCAGCGGGTTGAGGCAGTGGTACAGAGCCAACAGGCAGCTGGCCAGACTCCACCCGATTCCAAATACGTCAAAAATGTGTATCGACTGGACGTGATAGGGAGCATAGCACAGGAAGAAGGAGGCTGTGATGGCCGCCCTGACGCTGAAGGGCCGACCCAGCGGCGAGCGACGGCCACCAGCTGCCGGCGAGCCGCCGTTCCTCCTCCTCCAGAGAATGACGGCGTAACAGGAGACGATGACGACGAGAGGCACCACGAACCCCAGGAAGTTGTAGGTGATGATCAGGACGTCCAGCCGAACCTGTAATAGATGTTTTAGAATGCAAAGAAATATAAATGTACTTATTCTGAATTTGTCGATATATCTCATTCAATGCTAGTCAGCCACTTTTCACAGCAGCAATGTGCCAATCCTAACTCAACCTAACAGCTGACCTGACTTGCTCCATGCTTAAAATCACTCTGTCAGCAAATGTGTAATTGTGTAACTTTTTGTGTGTCACCCTTATCTTTAGAATATCTATTATAACATTGCTTAAGTTGATCACGTGCCAAAAGCGGTGGACAGAAACTGGTGGACAGAAACTGGTGGACATGTGCTGTTGCCTCAACAGGGGCAGAAACAAGGCCACAAGCAAGGCCTTTTAACCACGCTATTTACACACACTACAACTCGCTTACAATTCGCAAACCTGGCAACACTGCTCCGTCTTCTCATAGGCCCTCCAGGCCCGCCCCCACACTGCTTTTCACAGTCTCACAATCGGCCATCTTGCTTTATATTTAGATGGGCGAGTGGACATTTAATGCAAATAAATTAATTATAGGTCCAGCAAGCAAATCATGATGGTTTGTTTGTGCTCAATAGGTCACAATTACATTCCGATTTTAGGTGTTGTGCTTTGTATGACATTTTGGCCAGTAGTAGGTTTATATCTATCTCAGCTTTGGCCTGATAGCACACATGCTAACAGTGGTGAACACAACGTTAGCAGCATTTGATGACAGGTTTGGTCACAGTCGCGATACTTTTCAGTTGTGTGGTACTTTTATATTGATTTAACTGTAACAGAAAGTTCTATCCAGACTACACAGTCCCATCTCCCAGTCACGGAGCTGGGACTGACAGTACAGAGACGAGTCGAGGAGCAGAGCAGGCGCAGCAGCACATATCCAGCTAGCGAGCTAGAAGCCACAGGTGTTGCCACTATAACTCTATGGTAGAAACAAGCCACCTAGGTCTATACAAAATAAGACAAAAAGAAGCAACACTGGTTGTTTCTGGCCAGTGTTGCCAAATAAGCCATTAGTAAGTAATTTAATTTAATTTAATTTATAAGCGATTTTGGGATTATTTTTGTAGATTGAAAAAATATTGGGGGTCCTTTGCTCTTGGCATGAAAATGTTTGAGAACCACTGCTCTAAAACAATATTAGACAAAGTTTGAGCCACAAACACATTGCTATTCATGATTCTGCTTATAGAGAAGTAGCCTATGTTAGTTTGTTTTATGGACTTGAGAGCTACTTTCAAATCCCTTTCTCACAATCTACAACAGCACGTTATCATTGTCATTGTGCTATAATAATAACTAATAACCCATCCGTTACTACATATGGAGTCAACTCCCGCAATTTCCTTCTTCCCATAGTGCGTGGCGAAGTAACTCTGGGATTGAGTGGCCGCGAAGCGGTCACGAAATTCTAGTATCCTTACATGACCATTTACTAGGATCTCTGTTAAGAGAGTGGACTATAAGGACGGTCTGAGAAGGGGGTTGGGGGGAAGGCTTGAGCCCAGGGGGCCGTTTGGCTCCTGTGAGGGCATGGAGAGAGAACTGGTCTAGACTAGCACACCAGTATCAACCCTGATGAAGACCGGTATAGGTCGAAACATGTAACAAAGTATCCTCTTTTTAAACTTTGATCTCCTTTTTTATTTGATGTCTTATTAACTTATCCCGACTGATACAGGTGCACCTTTTTACTATTTTAACATTTGTTTTTACTTCGGTGAGCACCTGGTTGTCTCTTTGCCTCTGCCTAACACACCAGTATGTTCTGTTTTGATCATAATCTCTCAATAAAACATCTTTGGAATATTATACATATTTTCCATTACAAACCACGGAGGGGGAGGGTTCGTAGTCGTCGGACTCGTCAGAGAAGAGCGATGAGGAGTTGGAGAAGCGACATGTGGACGGAGTGTCCAAGGTGAAGAACAGAGGCGAGCTGAGGACCGCGGCCAGCGCCCAGACCACCGCCGCGCTCACGCAAGACGCCTTCCTTCTCCAAGCGCCGCACCGGTTCATCTGGACCCACGCAGATGATGGCCACGCCACGGAAACACACCTGTCGACGCCGATGACCACCAGAAGGTAGCCGCTGGCGAACATGGTCAGAGAGTCCAGGGTGAAGTACACCTTGCACATGACCTTGCCCAGAGGCCATTGGTAGCCCAACGCCTGTGTGGTGGGAACAAACTAAATCATATAGCAAATCATTGTGGTATTGATTCATTTAATGTTTTAGTAGATGAAACTTGTGTAACCCTCTGCAAGGGGCCTGTCATGACCTGTTCTTCCATGGAAAACTCCTCACAGACAGCCAAGTCGCGCAAAACTATTTCAAACATACCGACTGTGTGAGAGTCAGTGACTAAATTTGACTGAGGGGCTGCCATTAGAATTTTTTTAATGTTTTGTTTGTTCATGTCATATGAAAGCAGGGTTCCTTTCTTCAACCATACTACAGTATAGCCTGATTGTCAGACTCAGAGAGCTTCCAGCTGCTCTCAGAGAGTGGGCGGGATCTTTGGGCTGGATCCAGGCTAACTACAGTACTTATATGGAGAATTACCATGAGTGTCTACTGTATGTGAAGTATATTTCCTATCTAACAACTTAAGAGAGAGACTGACGACGATGCACGCAGAATGAAAGTTCTCATTGGTCCATTTTATTGCAAAGAGTGTAGAATAACAGCATTCACAGCCATGGAGCATGAAGCTCCATGGATGCACCCAACCAGCCTCACGGCTTGTCTGGGCCTAACACACAGATAGACATTTCAGTAAGCTCTTTATACAACTCAAGACAGAGACATCAAAGACAAGGTGGTCTCAGGTTCCCCCACTGTCCCAAATGATTCCCTTATAAGGTAGTGGTCACACTGGTCAACAGGAACACAGTATAGGTGCAGCTGTTATCAGCACACAAACAACCCCCAACCATTTGTTTATGGGTCACTAGTTAGTGGCCACTGGCTATTGTAAGATTCCCATGCTATAAACGCCTCTGTGTCCTGACATGTTTGCTCAGCCGATAGACAACGTAGAACAGTTATTTAAGCTATATTAATATGAATTGTAGTTACATATACATCATATGTACGAGCAATGTATATATTAATGTGTGTTTGACCCCACTGGTGTGTGCATTCAAACATATGCTATACCTTCCAATCACCAGTCTGCGTTGGCTCAGAATTGTACATATTAGGGAAATTCTATAGTGGTCTTTGCGTGCTTGTGATGTGCGTGTGAAACGTGCGTGTGTCGTGTGATGTTCGGGGGCGTAGGCTACTTGTATAATGGTAAGTGAGGGATGATTCCCTTCAAATGATGTGTCTGTGCTTAACTATGTTATGGAGTTTATGGAGTAAAGATGAGAAATTATTATTAAAATGTTTTAGAATAGATACTTTTATATTCTGGTATAATCTAAAGCAGCAACAGCATCAAATAGTTACAAGAAAAACACAAATTAGGTCAAAATGGGATGCTTTTTTACAGCCCAAAAGGCTTCCATTGGCTTTCATTGCGTTGAATGATTGACAGCTGCCAAGACACGCCTGCTTGGTTTACTTGCCATTGGGGCTAAAATCTCTCAGCCCCAGAGCCAATAGAGGGCTGTGCTCAGCCCTAATGCCCGCCTCAGACCGTGAGGTCATTGGCTATTGACCAATCATAGCACCTGCTCGTTTGTGGTTGTTTATGATGTGAAAGAATGGCGGTGGAAGTATTTTAAATGAAATAAGTTTATTATTACTTGCGCAAGCAGAGCGCGCAAGTAATATTTTAGCCCGGTCTCTTTCACCGTGACACCCAACCCGCCATTTGATGTGTATGCAAAAAAAACAGCAAATCTGTGCCTGGTTTGCTGGGACCAGATTACATAAATGACCATATGTCTTACGTCATCATTTAGAGCTAGTCATACGTATACTATATACATAATCAGTAAAAATAAAATAGCAAATTGTGCCTTATCTGCTGGGACCAGAGTATGTGGTGTGTATATCTATGACTAGCTCTCAATGATGACGTAAGAAATATGGTCATTTGTGTAATCTGGTCCCAGCAAACCAGGCACAGATTTGCTGTTTTTCTTGCATACGCATCAAATGGCGGGTTGGCTGTCACGGTTTTGCCGCAAAGTAACCACAGTATACCGCTAATCAACTTACATACTCTATATAGTATATGTATATGTGTGGTGTAATTTGTAAGACACAGACCAGCTAATGATGCCTGGACATCACTAAATGTCATGTGCACATACACGCATGCACATGGACACATAAGACCTGATAATAGTGAACCATGATCAGGGTTTGGCACAGAACAGAAAGCCAAGACAAAGGCCCATGGTTAATCAGTAACTGGGGTCATCGTTAGGGGTTGAGAGCCAAGGCGGTGGTCAGATCGTGGACCATCCTGATAGGCCGAGAGCCATATGAACACATGAACACACGATAGATATAATGCCAGACAAAGAAAGATCTGGGCTGGTTGTTCCCCCACTCTCTACCATGTAACCTATGCTGTTTGCTGTGCTGTGTACTCTGAAATAAACATCAAGGAACATCATCTCGTCGTCTGTCTGCCGTGCACATTTACTCTCCTGTATGGTATTTTAATATACAACATATGTATACGTATGTCTTACGTCATCATTTAGAGCTAGTCATACGTATACTATATACATAATCAGTAAAAATAAAATAGCTAATTGTGCCTGATCTGCTGGGACCAGAGTACGTGGTGTGTATATGATATAGGTGGGGGAGTTATGTTTGCTATAAAAGAAGATATTGCCATTGAAATAATTCAAAATGAAATCAGGATATTAGAAAAAGTAGAACATGTATGTATACATGTAAAAGATAAAGATCTATATATCATTCTTATGTACAGATCACCTAAAACAGACCTTTCGAAATTAAACACATTTCTCGAAAACATGGTAAAGTATCTATCATCTCCGACTTCTGCAATTATGATAATAGGAGAATTCAATGAAGACCATTATACTGAGAAAGATAGAAGTATAAAGACCTTCATGTCAAGATTAGGCTTTAAACAATTAAATACAAATCCAACTACAGATTTCGGAAGTATTTTAGATCATGTATATTTTAACAAATTTGAAAGTATTATTACAGAAATTGAAGTTAGAGACACATATTACTCTGATCATGATGTAGTATTAATATCACTATAGTCCAAGATGAAATACATTTAAAACAATTGACAATTTACAATAAGTAATAAAATAATTATACTGTATAATATATTTTAATTCAGTTTATATACCTTTTTTTTCATCACATATCAATGATTTATTTTTCTTTGAAAAACTAAAAAGGGATCTAGAATATATCTAGCCTACATCGATAAAACCGTATTTCTTATATAGATAGAAACTTGAACCATACTTAATAATACTAGGTGTTTACATGCATAAAGTAGATAGGTAGCAAATAGTTACACCTAATAATTAGACATTTCAAACGTTCCTTCACAGAGATATTGAGATTCCACAGTTTACAGAATAATTATACTGTATAACATATTTTAATTCAGTTTATATACCTTTTTTTCATCACATATCAATGATTTATTTTTCTTTAAAAAACTAAAAAGGGATCCAGAATATATCTACATCGATAAAACTGTAAAAAAAAGTAGGTAGGTAGCAAATAGTTACACCTAATGATTATACATTTCAAACGTTCCTTCACAGAGATACTGAGATTTGACAGTTTACAGCAGTTGAAAGTACTTGCGCACTCTGCTTGCGCACTAGTTGGCCATTTATGGCCTACTAGTGTGCAACAAGCAAGTATGCACTCGACAGAGTGCTGTTCTAGTTTACTTTATAATCCGTTTTGTCCTGTGTCCGTGGAGGGGAAAATGAAGTTAAGAGACTGGGAGCATATAGTCCATTTAGGATAACAAAAGGAAAGGAGACAAAATACGTTTTGTGAGTTTGAAATTCTTCCTTGGGGCAGACAGCTGACCACACACCGGACCCACAGAAAGGTATTGTGGTCTGCTTAATTTATCTCACAAAGTTAATGTGATTAATGTGATTTCAATGTGATTAAACCAGGGATTATGTTACATAATCCCTGGTTTAATCACATTGAAAGTGGCTCGAGCTCTCATTGAGTTGGGAAGAGAGAGAGAGAGAGGCTGTGTTTGTGTGCGTGTGTTAGTGTTGTTTCGGTGCCGTGTGCGTGCGCACGTGCGTGCATGTGTGTGTGTGCTTTGCAAGTTGCTTGCATCTTTATTCCATTTTGGTCGGTGCCGTTTGCGCCAGTTGCGCTCGCGTGCGTGTGTGTGTGAGTGTGTTTGATTCGTCTCGGCGCTTGTGTGTGTGTGTGTGTGTGCGTGTGTGCGTGTGTGCATGCGTACTGTCATTATTAATGACAGTATAAGAGCATGAGCTATCTGTACAAATACAAACAATGTTCAGTGGAGTGTTTGTGGTGGGCATGCACTTCTGTTGTTGTGGAGCACTTAACAAAGTATAGGCCTGTAGTAGTGTCATTGCTGTACTTTGATATCTGGAATATGATGCTATTGCTGCAGGTTGAACTAGTAGCATATAGTATAATGGATGTCTTATAGCCCCGCCACCCAAAATCACTGCCAGCCGGTGTGTGTGTGTGTGTGTGTGTGTGTGTGTGTGTGTGTATAAATTGGGGGTGCTGTTGATTGATTGTTGCCCTCCTTAATATACATGTGAGTTAATCGAATCCAGCTGTGGGGACCTATTGTGTGTGCGTGATTGTCTCCCTAAAGCTCTCTCTATGGCCAGCCGGGACGCATAGAGTACTTTACCTAAATATGTGCAATATTGTATCCAGATACTTAATGTCAATAAACGACACTTCGCAATAAAGTGGCTCCCATTTACCTCCCAATGCTGCACATTTTACCCAGGTTAGTAACAGGAAATAAGTGTAACTTTAACGTTGTGAGAGAGGAAAATGGAGGAAAATCAAATGAGATGAGACCCCCCCCCCACACACCAGAAGCAAAGATTCGAGTTCACCTTCTTGGTTAAAAAAATCATTCCCCCCAAGGGGTACCTGGGGGGAACCCCTGTTCTAGTATACCTGGTGCATGATGGACAGCGGCAGCGTGGCAGCGAACAGGAGGTCAGACACCGCCAGGTTGAGGAACCACACTGTGCTGGCGGTCGTCTTCAGCTTGAAGGCCGCGGCCCAGACCACCACGCCGTTCCCCAACGCGCCCACCACAAAGACCAAGCCGTAGACCACGAAGCACATGATGTCCAGGGAACGATACAGTCTGAGATTGGATTCTTCCTCCTCTAGGCTGTTGAGACCAGACAGATCCATCGCGTTGATGTTGTTGATGATGATGTTGTGGTGGTGGTGGTGAGAGATCTGAAATGACAAAACAAAGAAACGTGATCTTTGGTGGCCTAATAATATTTCTGTAAGTGAAGACAGTATTGTAATATTATATACATAATATTTGATGATTCTCCCTCGCTTTTATTAATTCTGCATTGGGCCACCCTTTTGCAACCAGATCTTATTTTAATTGTGTTTGGGAGACAAGAAACACTTTCCTGGGGTTTGTGTGTGGTAATGTGTGCGTTTTTAGATATTTTAGTGTTTCAAAGTGTCCATGATGTCATGGACACTTGGCTCACTTCCTTCCTGGACTACAATTTCCATAATGCTTTAGTGTCCATGACATCATAAAAATAAAAACACAATAAAACTATAAAACAAAAACAACACACATATTACCCACATAAGAACCCCAGGAAAGTGTTTCTTGTCTCCCAAACCTCATTAAAATAAGATCTGGTTGCAAAAGGGGTGAAGTGGCCCTTTAAGGTTTATTAAACCCCTTTTTGTTTTGGGGGAACAGAAACGATGCACATTTGAGACTTACATTATACTTACTGCTATTTTCGAGCTTGTAACATATTGCAACATAACAGCTTGCAACATATTTTCAGATGGGGGGGTCAATTACATATCATTTTTGGGGTCCTTGACATGAAATAGTTTGAAAACCACTGATATAGAAACATGGTGTTTCAGAAAACTGCGAGGATTTAGAAGACTTGGAGAAGATTTGTAGAACCTGGTCTCAGTCCTAAATGGGCTAAGCATGGCCTATATTAAAAATACATGTGGAAGGGCGTGCACAGATGGACACTAGGTGGTGCTAGAGCACCTGCCCTTTGCCCTCTGGACAACCAATGTGCCCGTCTGAAAAGTACAGTGTACAGCATGTGGACCATGGTGACATTGATCAATTCTTGATAAAAAAGCTTCTAATATATTATTTATGCTCTAAAATCTCACACTATTAAGGCAACTGCGCTGCACAAGGTGCCCTTTTTTCACTTGAGCACCTGCCCCTCTAAATGTCTGTGCACACCACTGACTGTATGCACACAATGTTTTCAAGGAAAGGCACACGGGCTGTGGTGCATCGTCCAACTCAATTGACTGTAGATTCCCCTTGCAGCATGAGCACTAGCAGTTGTACAAGCTCTGAGCTTGTAGATCTGCTATTCTCAAATGGCTGAAATGTATATAGGACTGAAGTGTTTATTTTTATTTTTTATAAATTGGTTTTAAAAATGTTTTTAATTAGTGCACTAAAATTTCTGAACAGACTATATTCACATCAATATGTCTGGCTCCCCACCCACTCACTCAGGGTTGACGTGTCACACCTGTAGTGATGGGAGGGGCACCAAAATGTGGTGTTTTTGATTGGGTAATGGGGGCACTCCCTTATTATAAATGTACAAACTTGTGTGTATGTTCACATGACCTGATGAAGATCGAATAGATCGAAACGTTGTCAGTAATTAAAATAAAGAACGTCTTGCTACCTGAGGTGTGCGGGCTCCATCCAATCTACTGAAGTTTCTTTTAGCCCAGCACCCAGCCTGTCGATGTGCGTATTCTACGTCTGCTCTATTTTTTTTATAGCACCCCATTGTATTACTGGGGCCCATGGAGTGGTCATTATCAAGAAATAACACACAGCTGAATTCAGCGATTGACCAATCAGAATCAAGCATTCAACAAAGCCGTGTAAATAAATAAATACATTGATTTGCTGTTAAATTGCTCTGATGCCATCCTTGACATACTGACCTAAGTGCATGTTAAAAAGTAAAAACGGCTCACCTCTCTCAGCGTGGTCAAGGCTGATGTCAAGCAGAGAACTGAATGTCCTGCTCAATGCCTGTGTGTGTTTGAGATGTCCGGCCGGCGCTCTATCGGGGGGTGGGACAAATCCCAAACCTCCATTATATAATTAACAACAGGAGTCGATCCAAAGACGTCGAGAGAAGAGGAGACAACATCAATGATGACGCGTTAAGAGTTCAGAGAGAGCATCGTCAGACACAAAAGAATATATTAAAAAACGGAACACATAAATGGATTGCAACACATTAACAGAAACAATTACCAATGGCAGACTACGAAAAGAGAGAAAAGAGAGGGGTAAAATATATAAATAAATGAAATACCTTGTCTAAACGGACGTCTGAAGAGACTGAGCGTGGGAGGAAAACATGTGGTTTGATTTACCCCCCCCCACACACACACACACACACACACACACACTATGCACGGGCCTGCATTTACTCAAGTAGTATTTAGTAAAATATTGATTTCCATTTCCAGTTTTCAATACTTTTACATCTCAGAGGCAAATGTTGTACTTTATACTCTCCACTATAATCATTTTAAAATCTTTAGTTACTAGTTACTTTGTAAATTTTGATTATTATTGTTATTACAAAACACACACTCAGCAAAAGCCTACATTGTAGATTTTTCTCCATACATGATGACATGCGAGTACACTTTTCCCACCACCACTGCTGCTGTGTAACTGTTCACCAGAACCAACCCAGGAAGTGATGGAGTCCCAAAAGGTCCACAGGAGCCCCTCCTGGAGCCCCACACACCAGATGTGAGGGGGAGGAAGAAATTAACAAAAAAATCCCCAGTGAATCTCTCCCTTTTGTTTTCTCGCATTCTTGGTCTGTGTGTGTGTGTGTGTGTGTGTGTGTGTGTGTGTGTGTGTGTGTGTGTGTGTGTGTATGTGGCACTTGGGATGCCAAAAAAAGCAGCCAAACGGCTTGCGAAATTCTGTGCAATATCTTCCACTATCGGTAGCCGCCAAATATGGCGAAGACGCTGTTACCTGTACCCCTGAAGGGTGTGTGGGTATTTGTTCGGGATTTGCTGACTGCATTCTGTACGGCACCTTGTAAATATTTGTGTCCTTGTATTTGTATCTCTTATGTGGACATAAATAAATGATTAAAATGTGTGCGCGCGCATGCGTGAACATGACCCCAACATGACCCCTGTGCACGTGTGTGTGCGTGCGTGCCTGCGTGCATGCATCCTGTGCCAACGAGTGTGGGAGATTATAGTTTCATGTGTGTGAGTTAACATTCATAAAATGCAGAGAGACAGTGTAGTGCCTCCACTAGGCTACACTATAGGAGTAAGACAAATACAGGTAAACCAATAGGAACCCAGCATCGGTATAAACCAAGGGGCCTCGTTACTGATGGAGTCTCCCGTCGACGTTGTTTGTCCCAGACCAAAAGGACCACAATGAAAATAAGTCAATAAGTCTTGTGTCTATGTCTTTAATTTAACGCTTCCCTGACAAACATGTTTTTTACATTCTTTCTGCACGTCTTTTTTTTGCCCCCTCTTGAGCACATACGCCCCAGCTGTGTTGTTTTCGCCGACTGAAACTAAGAGGAAAAATGTTGACTACCTTTTTCCACTGACTAAAACTAAAGGGAAACTACATGAAAACTAAGCTATGATGACTAAAACTATAAGACTAAATATACTGGCAATTTCGTCAACAAATACAAACTAATAGACTAAAATGTTAGGAAGGGATTAGTGGACAAGAGATCCAGTATAAGTCATTTTACACTTGGTTGCATGCTGAAAAATATAATTATGACAGTATCAAGGCCGGGAATCCAGGCCCGCCTAAACACTTTGGTTCGACTAAATCAACTGTAGATTTAGTCGACCATTTGTAGGCTTTGTGTACCATTTCGCGTCTAGTAGCTCCAATGAAGTTGGCCCATCTTCATACATAAACCATCTTTGACATGACCTTATGACCTTAGCAGCATCCTTTCTAACTAACATGCAGTGGTAGGAAAAGTACTTAAAGTAAAAATAGCAATACTGCAATGTATAAATACTCCATTACAAGTAAAAGTCCGGAATTCAAAAAAGTAAAAGTACAAAAGTATTGGCATCAAAATGTACTTGATATACCAAAAGTAGAAAGTAATCTTCATGCAGAATGTCTAATTTCAAGTTTTCAAATATACAAATCTTGTGAAAACAGCTCTACAAGCTCACAATGCGTCATATCACGACACATTGTGAGCTTGTAGGCCTATACCTCTGTGAAGTTGGCACCCCATTATTCCCCATGGAAATGGTGTCATTCTTTATAATTTGTATGATTTTTGAGATATTCCAAGTTATACGTTTGCAGAGCCTTACACCCCCAATTGTTTTTACTCCAAATGTAACTAAATGGTGTCTTTATTTAGTGCTTTTTGTGCTCTATTGTTGAAATCAACAATTAGGCATGTGGCCATTTTGGGGTATGGCCAAGAGGGGGCGCCAGTACACCAGACTAGGACAATGTTGTAGACAGTAGCAAACAACTTCAAATATAAAAAGAAATGATACCAGCACAAATTATTTCCTGAACCACCATTCTTTAACGTATTTCATTGATATTATGTTGTCTATTGTTTGTCATTATTGTAATTGTGCTTTGGCAATTAACACTTTGGCAATTAACAAAATGTTATGTCAATAAAGCCTGTTGAATTATATATATATAGAGAGAGAGAGAGAGAGAGAGAGAGAGAGAGAGAGAGAGAGAGAGAGAGAGAGAGAGAGAGAGAGAGAGAGAGAGAGAGAGACACACACACACACGGACAGCTTCACGGACGCGCTCTCCTCCGCGTCCGTCGGGCGCGGAGGTGGAGCTTCTTTTCCATCCACCAGCTGTCTAAAAACCCCACGAAGAAGAAGGGCTTCAGCTTCTTCTGACGCTCCTGACGCGTCCAGTGTGCCCACGGGGACACACGTGCAGCAAAAAAAAACACTGCTTGATTCTACATGAGGGAATCGATCATGTTTAGACTGCTTTGGATATTTCACCAAAACGCACACACAATAGGTAGGCTACTACCATGCAGGTCTATCGCAGTAGATGAGCTCTTTCTATGTCTTTCCATTTTCTTCGCCTGAGTTCTATTCACTATATTGTTTGGACCATCATCATTATCATTGGTCGCTGCAGGAGAAATTCTCTGTCATGATGAAGTCCCCTCCACGTTGAATGGATGGTGTCTCACTGTCTCTCTCCTCAGAAGAACAAACAAAAAGTCAGATCATCTCATCTGACGGTATTGTGAATTCCTCTCTGGCCGAACAGGGAGTACCGTTGGTGGCTATGTTGCAGAGAGGAGAGATAGAGGAGCGGCACTGATTTAATTGGCTTTAATTGTTAATCATTTGCAGCGTGGACGCACATTATCTCATACTAGCGTTCAGTCGGTCGCCTCGACTGCATAGTGGCATTATATTTTGGCTGCTGTTGCTGTTACACTATTCAAACATCAAGGATGAGGGCAGCGTCTAGTGAGCAGATCTAATGAGCAAATTTAAGACTTCCGGTGGACGATCTCTTCAAAATAAGAGTACCCTCTAGACACTGGACAAAAGACGGCATATATATATTGTTTAATAATAAGTGTCAAAACTGCTGAGATACACGAAACGTCTGCTCTCGTGGAAATCAAAAAATCTAAGTGGCCATGCCCAGATGGGGCATAAATAGCCCGCTGATTGGCATCTGGGCAGGGCCAGAATAGGTGATGTGTCTTAAAGAGATATCCATGAACACTGCCCCGTGGGGTCAGTTCCCGTACATATTGAATAATATGTAGTGGAGAGCCAGTCTCGAACACGATAGAGAACTGCTGTGACCAAACGTGCTAATGGCCACCAAGACTAGCTAGAATCTAGCTGCTAGATCACCTGTGAATGATTATCATCATTAAAGGTGTGCTTCCATTGTTTTGTGGGGAAGCAACAATATGTACCAATGATGGTGGCTCATTTGCAATGACTTGTTCTATTGTTCACCAAACCCTGAACACAGGATGCCAATGATGGCAAGCTTTGAGGCCAAGGGCATTACATTCTAGAAATGATTATCAAAGGAAACGTGTCTGGACTGTACGACCGCTTTTACCTGGGTCTCAATACAGAGCTCAGAGTCAAACACAACAGCCATCGTTGTTGTGTTTGGGGGTTTAAAGAACTTACCAACAACAAAGAAATATAGTATAATACAAATATCTAGTACACTAATAACCAAATCACATTTGTATTGGCTTAATAAAAGCATTCTTTGAATTTGGAGGGTTAAATATAACATGGTGGAGTCACCATGATTTTAGTTTGTTCAGTAGAAGTTTCCCCTGTCAGTTGGACATGAAGGACTCCAATCATAATCATTTCAGGCTATTGCTTTCTAAAGCTTTCAATGTGATTTAAAATTTGTGACATAATTGGTGTAAGCCTAATGGTTATAATGTTATAAACAGTTTCATCATTTCAGCAGCAGATACCTCCTGGATTCACAGGAGTTTCAAAGTAATTCAACGTTCAAGCAAAGACAATACAATGTTTAGGCCTATATGCATTGGCTATAACACCGTATTGGACAGATGCATAGAGTTTGTCAAGAACAGTTTGGATGATACTGAGAAATATGTTTCAACAATTTAAACCAAATGCTGTGTGGGTCTTCTACAATCCTCGCTCTGCAGAAACTTAATGTGCAAAGCAAATAATTTTGTGGGGATACCAATTAATACATAGTGATTTTAGATTTTGATATTTCTGTCAGACTCAAACAAATAACTCTAAAGTAAAATGGTGTCCATCCATAATGTGATCATGAACAGCTGATCTATGATAACCAGTGACCATTAACAGGGATAATCTCTGCATTTGAATGTGTTATTGTTCACAATGAGGCATCAGCCATCATCATTTAGATTTCAACCTTGATAGACTACTAGACTCTAGAGAATCCTGGTGTCATTGTTTCCATTCAAAATGCATTGAATTAAATTATTTTTACCAGGTAATGTACAAAAAATGTTCAGTGATAGAAAAGGGGGTTATAATTTAAGACGAGAACTTAACTAAATTAAAATCGAAGAGTATGTGCATCTCAGTTTGTGGAGTTCAATTGTGGAACGGACTAAGTAAGGAGGTGCAACTCAGCCCTATAACATCAACCACTTTAGGAGGTCATATAAAACGATTATATTTAGGAGGTATTTAGACGAGGAGGGGCGGTGTTGACGCATTGAGTGATGATGGGTTAGGGTTAGACACATTCCACCAACTCAAGAAGGAGGGGGTGGGCATTAGAGTCAAACAGGTCTGGCTTCTTGTGTGGAGCATTCTACCGATGGCGTCAAAATCCTTCAATAAACTGGTCAACTTGGTCAAGTGTGGTTGTAAAAGTGGTTGTCGCCGGTGCTCATGCTCAATAGTTTTTAATGCATTACTTGACACAGAAAAATAATATTTTAGTTAGTTAGTTTTAGTTAATTAGTTCTATTCTAATTATTCTTCTATCAATCCCCATCTATTCCCAGTTTAGTCTCTTTTTATTTGTTGACAAATTTGTCAACATTTTATTTTGTTTTTGTCAGTGAAAAAATGTTGACAAACTTTGTTAGATTGAACCATGTGTCTAACTTGAAATAAATAAATAAATGTATAAAAACAACAAATAATTTGTGTATAAGGGATGTATCAGATCCTTAGTTGCATTAGAGCCTCAACAGCATGAATTATACATTTCCACATTAATTTCACATTTATTTATTTACTTATTTTCATTCTGAACATTTTTTAACTAGAAAGTTTGGTTTTAGCTTGACCAGTTCGTGACACCGTGGACTGATGATTCTTTTTTAATGGTTTAACATTCTTTTGTACTGGTTTAACAAGATGTTTGTTGGACTGTAGCCTGCTATTATAAAATCAGCTCAGTGGCTCCATGACTGCTGTGCTGACTCAACACAATACAGGTGACTGTTCTATTATCTATTAGATCATGTATGCATTCTTGTTGTTTTTGTAGCAAGTGTTATTATTATTATTATTATTACTACTACTACTACTTCTACTACTACTACTATTATTATTGTCGACATTTTTGGTCTTGTTCTTGTTGTTGATGTTAATCAATATAAACTATGCCACATAGATGCCTTCATCATTACTGATGATAGTGCTGTCATATAAATCTATGTATCCATCAAAGCTGTAGCATTACCTTCAACCCATATCACTTAAATGTAGGGTAAGGGATATTTTAGGGTAAAACCAAAAGCTTTTTTCCCCTTAAATCATCAAAGTTCTATTCTGATAGTAATAATTGCGGGTATGTAGGGGTAGCTACATCTTTAATAAGCAAGAAATACCTTTTCAGGTGGTTTGCAAATGTCTGCCAATCAGGAGAGGGTACCCATTTATCAGCTTCAATTTGACCTTCCAATTTCCTTTAAAGTTCATTTCTTTGAGTCATCACTTCCAATTTCAGTCGTTAATCCTGCATCCTGTATGCGTTTTCTCTCCTGATTGGAAATGCATTTTTTGTTTAGAGCTGGACAGACAGGGGCGACATCTGTTAGTGAACAAACACCTGTATATAGCGATGATTCTTATCAGAATATAGAGCAATTTAACACTTATTTGAACAAAAAGAAAATCACTTGTCCTACCTTTAAAATAATCTCTCAATGGTCAGCAGACATTAATGAAACAACCACTGGAATATGGTGATCTAGCTTTGAAAAAGATCAAGTGGCATGGAAGCTTTCTCAAAACAAAAGTTAAATTATAACACAATTATAATAAAATACAATATGTTATATGTGGGGGTCCTGCTTCATCTCTCTCAGGTAAAGCATCCTTGACCAGAGAAACGTGAAGACTCCTGACCAAACTATTAGATCTACTAACAAAAATAAATATTCAAATAATTTGACCACTTGTGTTGTGAACAGGCTGGTGAATAGGCTTGGAATTCTGCCAATCATGTTGCCTGTGTTGCTTTTAGGGATAATAAGTAAGTACATTATTGACAGTACTGGAAATGTAACTAAATTCTGTGGCTATTCGTATTTTCTTTTCATTTATTATAATTTTTTCCCTTTATTTTGCAGGTATGGCGGCGTCTGGAGGTATGGTGGCGTCTGGTAAGATCTATATCTATACCAGAACTTATGAATATATACAGTGTTGTATTATCCTAAGTACTGGACCCTCGTCTGGTTCTGACAGACCGGTGTTGTGTGTGTAGTCTGGGTGGCGTGTGACGACCCGGTTGAATCATTCCTTGGTCCGGCGGCGGACAGACGGACAGGCCCGGGAGAACAATAACATGACACCAGACAGTATCACGCTAAGACGTTCACAAGATTAATTACATACATACATATAGAACATACAGTATATAGCTTTTGGATTCTCATGTCCTAATGACGTCACTAACTAGACATCACAATCTAGCTGCCTGCAGCACGCTGACCTTGCTGTCTAAATGTCTCCACTCCAGGAGCTAACTATAAAGAATATGTTACAGTTCAGGCAGTACACAATACATATCTAGTACATTTGTATTCAAGTACACAGCATAGGCAATCAGATCATATCATAGATCATATCATAACATAACATACAGGATATGGATAAAATATATTATAAGAAATAATACATGCATACGTGTGTGTGTGTGTGTGTGTGTGTGTGTGTGTGTGTGTGTGTGTGTACACTCTCTGGAAAATAATGTATATCCGGCAGAGCAAAGTAGTTTTATTTAGTTTTGAATAAAGTCTGAGCCCTCGCACGGCAGTGGACTTTTCAGACTTAAAGACCTGACCTGCTTGCATGCACTTCGACTGACCTATGGGTTCGCATTATGGTATGAATCATTTGCAGATCAATAATACGTGCAATCTATCACCAGTGAAAAGGACTTATTGTGGTAGGTACTGTATGTATACCTGCCAAGTATCAACAAGGATGTGGATCAATATACATACAGGCATGTGTAGTATATTGGTATAATGGTATGTTAGTAAATTAAATTCAATATAAATATAGGTGCAAGTTTATTGTACAATCTGCTACACCAACCAACCACTTTCAAATTGAACAATTCACTTCCCATTACAGAGCTAGCTTACTTTTTTTAACACCAATTTGTTGTTATAAGTTTGTTTTAAGAAGTGAGCAAAAAATCGGACGTACTTGACGTACTTGACACACAATCGGACGATTGTGTGCTATGAGGATTTTAAATAATCACAACTGCACTTTCTGCACTTCAAACACATAGCTGCATTCTTTCATGGGAGTGTCCGAGTGTCCTCACATTTTGGAATTTGGTTGCTGCTAATCTTTCGATTATTCTACAAATTAACATTACACCCTCCCCATCTCTATTCATATTAAACGATGTATCCCAATTGCCATTAAATAATACCCGTATTCGTGTCTTCTTTGCTGGTGTAACGGCCGCAAAGAAGATGGTTGCTTCGGACTGGAAACCACCTCATACATTGACATTTCGCCAATGGGCTTTGACCTTTCTAGATATCATCTATAATGGAATTGTCAACAGCAAGATTGCACAGAGCGAAAGAGGAAAACATTGATATTTGGTCTGGTATTGCAGATTTGGTTAAGGACATGATTTAGTCATTATTATTATTATTTTCTCATTGCACAGTGGTAGGAGTCCTGACATTTTGTGGCATCTTTGGTCCCGGGGGGAGGGGTGGGTGGGATTGTTTGTTTGTTTTTGTGTTCCTTTCTTTCGCTGTTATATGTGTTATTTTTAATATGTGTTTTGTTTTCTTTATTCATTCATGGCGTTAACTTGTTTTATTGTGAATTTTTGTCTTAAATAAAAAACATTTGATAACAAAAGAAGTGAGCAAAAAGACAATCAAGCTTGAGCTCCTATAGGGCAGGTCATTCCAGAGCCGAGGAGCCCTGACAGCAAAGTCTAATTATTGGTCTTTACTCAGTAACAACCAGCAGACTACGGCCTCAGGCTGGAACTCAGACTGCATACAGACGTGTGAAAGTGGTTCATTGGTGTAGAAGATTGTACATTAAACCTGACCCTACATTTATATTTAACGTACGCACTAAATTAACACTCTTCTTTTTTCCCTTTATTTTGAAGGTATGGTGGCGTCTGGTAAAATCTATACCAGAAAGAAAATAAATATTACAGTGTGTGTGTGTGTGTGTGTGTGTGTGTGTGTGTGTGTGTGTGTGTGTGTGTGTGTGTGTGTGTGTGTGTGTGTGTGCTCTCTGGAAAGTGCTCTGTCACCAATAAAAACAGCAAATAGTATAAAGACTTAAAAACAAATTGTAAGCTAAATTCCACTGGCACAGTAGGATTAAATAAAAATAATTTCTATCCGGCAGATCATAGTAGTTTTATTTATTTTTGAATAAAGACTGAGCCCTCGCACGGCAGTGGACTTTTCAGACTTAAAGACCTGACCTGCTTGCCTGCACTTCGACTGACCTGGGTTAGCATTATGGTCTGAATCATCTGCAGATCAATATTACGTGCAATCTATCACCAGTGAAAAGGGCTTATTGTGGTAGGTATCTATATGTACCTACTACCTACCAAGTATCAACAAGGATATGGATCAATATATACAGGCATGTGTAGTATATTGGTATAGTGGTATGTTAGTGTAATGAGCTGACATCTGACACTCAGGACTAGTCAACAATGAATGATCTTTATTCTGCGTTCTCCCTCCAAGTACCCAGCAGTGTATTCTCACAGACAACAGTGCCACCTAGTGGCCTGGGATACCTAAACATATCATTACAGTTAGTAATTCAATATAAATATAAATATAGGTGCAAGTTTATTGTACAATCTGCTACACCAACCAAACACTTTCAAATTGAGCAATTCACTTCCCATTACAGAGCTAGCTTACTTTTTTTTAACACCAATTTGTTGTTTTACGTTTGTTTTAAGAAGTGAGCAAAAAGACAATCAAGCTTGAGCTCCTAGGGTTAGGTTAGGGAGCAGGGTAATTGCCGTTCACAGGTGTGGAAGGGGCATGGCACTGTTGGGCTGGAGAGGGAGTGGGGACAGGTGTGTGACAAGGACTGAGTCGGAATGGAGAGTGGCTGACATGGAAATGCAGACAGGGGAAGAGTCAAACCATGACAGTAAGCTACAACTAAGGCATTGTAATTTGCCTATTTTGGGCAAAGAGATGTGTTTTGGAAAATCCCTCAGTGGCGTGCTAATTTGCATTGTGGTACGTACAGTAGACACTGTATTGATGATTAGCCAAGATAACACGAAGACAAGGCGAATGTTTGAAAAAACACATGTGTAGCCAGGCACTTGTCATGGTTTTGTTAAATTGTGAAGTTATTTTATGACCCCAGCGGAGACAGACCCCTGTGAGGAACTGGACTGTGTCGAGCATGAGTGGTGTGGGGAGCAGCATGGCATCTACGGCTGCTTCTGTGATGAGAACCACCATCGCCGCAACAACGAGAGCTATGGTAAAGTACAGGTCACACTAAACTATGATGAAACTGGTCCGTCTTTCAATATATAATAGCCTCAGGTTATTATATAAAGGTTAACAGTTTTTTTTAATGTTTTTCTTGTGGTTTTCACCTTTATTTTATATTTTTTTTATGGAGGGATAGACAGTAGGCTGACAGGAAATGGGGGGGGGGGGGGGGGCGACATGCAGTGAAGGCCGTCTGGATCGGGCGTCGAACCCACGGCACACTGCCATGAGACTGGATTACCCAGCCAAGGTGCCTGGACCGCTGAGCCACGGCCCAGGCCAGGTTAACAGTTAATTACATGTATGCAGTTGCTTTGACAGTGGAACGGTTGGCGTCCGAATCATAGTTATCCTTATTGGTGTATTGCATTATAACATAATACTGAATATTCTTATCTCTCTTCCATAGATTCATTTGTCTCCTGTGCCAGTAGTGCAGGCAACATGTCCCTGTCTCGCTGCCAGTTGTTTGAAGCTGGCTTCTATCACAAGGATCTCCACCTCAAGGACTCATCCTGCAAAGGGACTGTCCAGGATGGAAGGCTGGTGTTCCACTTTGATAACAATGCCGAGCAGTGTGGGACAGTTCTCTCGGTAAAAAATGTCCAAAGCCTAGAATGATTTTGTTACAGAACTGCTACAAATATCAACATAGTAGATACCTGTATACAGAAACAATATTCTTTATAAAACTGGAATCCTATATAGGCTACAGTGTAATAGGATTCCAGTTGTATAAATAATATTGTTTATTTTTAATAGTTAGTACATGGACTTTATTGTCTTTAAGTCTTTATGGAATTGTGTTCTTTCAGCCAAACATAAGGGATGTTCTTTATACGAAATCTATAAAGCATCTATTGAACACATTAAATTAACCTAAGAATAAATAACTGCAATTGCTAATTCATGCTTTGTCGGATGACCCTTTTGACAAGTATAGCCAGATACAGTAAGTGTCGGCCGGACACTTTTAAGTATACATTTAGCATTTACATCCCTAATACTATTTTGTAATCCCACCTGACAGAGCAATGGGACCTACTTCAAGTACGAGAATGTCATCCAGGGTGAGTTTCACACCACTGCTATAGTGGTGTCAAACACCACTATAGCATCATCAAACATCATCAGTCGCCAGAGGACCGTCCAGATGCCTTTCAGATGCGAGTACCCTCTGACCCAGTCTCTGTCTATGGATGTCCGCATTAACCCCATTGAGAGGTGAGAGCCTCACATGCCATTGCCCCTTCCAATGACTCATACCACTTGACTACAACCCCCTTATTTAGTTATTTCCCATAAATCCTGCTATTTGAAGGTGGCAAGCTATTGTAGTGGTTATCCTATCCTGTATAGACATGGTCACACAATTACTACTTTCCCTTTTTGTATATTATATTGTTTTGAGTCGTAAATAGAAATGGTAATATCAAATGATTCAATCGCCAGCTTGTTTGTTTTTTCCATAGCATTGTGACCAAGAGACTTCCATCGGGGATGGGCCGTTATCGAATGAGAATGGTCCCGTTCTTGGACGCCGGCTACCGCTTCCCCTACACTGGTGAAAGTAACATGGACGTGGAACTAGACCGGAGGATGTACGTCGAGGTGCGATCGCAGGGTATCGACAAACGACAGATCGCCACCGTTCTGGACTCCTGCTGGGCCACGCCTGTCAACGACGCCGACCATGCTATCCGTTCGGATCTCCTTGTTAGCGAGTAAGAGAGATATTTTGTGATTTGAAGTGATGAGTATTGACACCGGAAACTGATCCCTGCATCTATGCACAACAGTAATTATTCAGTGTTAAATTCACTCTTGAGACTATTTATACATATCCATTGGCACATAAATACCCCCAAAAAACTCCCTTACCTTTCAATCCTATTGCTTACACGATGGATTGCTTACTAATCACAACGGTCTTCCCTGTGGTCCAGGTGTCCTAATAAAGAGGACACTACAGTGGAACTGGACATGAACGGTGTCTCCGACGTGGCACGTTTCTCCTTCAGGATGTTCACCTTCACCAACTTCTCCACCATCTACCTGCACTGCCAGATCCACTTGTGTGTGCTTGGCAGAGACAACTGCACTGCTGTATGTATTTGTGTGTGTGTGTGTGTGTGTGTGTGTGTGTGTGTGTGTGTGGGGGGATAACATTCATTCTACCACAGGTCGTTTCGAGGAAGCAATCTGATTTGTTGAAACAGCCTTCTAGCCGTTGGTTAAACCAGCACTGTTCACCACCTAATCAAAACAAAGAATTCAGCCACTCTGTTCTCCCAGAGCCCTAGTGGCTAGGGACATTTGTGGTCGTAGTGACTACATCTGTCATTAAAAAAGATATATTCTTTCAGCGATTTTCTTAGTTTTAAGGGTATCTGTGGTAGAATTGCAATATTACACTCGAGGGTGTGGGTTCACTTCAGTGATGCTTGCGGAACTCGACTCCGTCTCGTTCCTGACCGCATCCCTGTCGTGGCAATAATCACGTTAACCCACACCCTCTCGTGTAATATTGCTTAAATATGATGTACTGTGAAATTAACATTGGCTTCAAATAACCATCAACAATAGGATTAAATGGAATTATGATATAATGTAATGCAATATGTTTCCCCCAAACTCATGACTGCTTCTCTGGCCAGACTCTTGGCTAAACTAAATAAAATGATTATGTTTAGGGCTCATTCGTGTGTCAAAGTATACAGTAAATTGGGGGAAAAAAGTGTCTTTGTGCAAGTGTTCTTGCTTAATGTAAATCGCTCTGGATTGATAGCGTCTGCTAAATGCCTAAATTGTAAATTGTATCAGCTGTGTCTCAAATATAAATGTCACTTTCCTGCAGCATTGCTACCCTGGCTACCAAAAAAGAAAACACAGGGACGTGTCCTATGACATTGCAAGCATCTCCGTTGGACCATTAACCTGGACAAGAGTACAGAGTGGAGGTACAGTTATCTTATTTTTATGGCGCATTTGGTCATTTCCATCAACCCAGAGATGGCAATACAGCAGTGGTTGGGGCACACACGCAAACACACATTATAAATTAATATTACTATTGAATATAAATTCCATATATAGCCTACTGTATCTGATTTGATAATAATTAGTTTTTCCGTTTCCAGTTGCAAGGCCGGTTAGGTCTGTGATAAAGGTTCCCGACCCTCGTCTCCAAGGCTCCCACTCCACAAGTCTCCACAAGTTGTCATCCCTGCTGATCCTGCTGGTCACTTTACTGACTGTTGCAACCCTGTCTTAAGAAGAGATCCCAGGCTGGCCTAGCGGTCCGGGTACCTAGGCTGGTAATCCAGCCTGACAGCGTGTCGCAGGTTCGAGTCCGATCCCTACGACCTTTGCTGCGTGTCTTCCCCCCATCTCTCTCCCTCTTCCCTGTCAACTACATCTATCAATAATGGCAAAAAAGCCCCAAAAATATCTTTAAAAAAAGAAGACAACAAACGCACGCATGCACGCAAACACAAGATCCTCATATCAGTCCATCTGAGAATATATACATGATTTCATATTTTGTCATAGACATTCAACTTTCCATTAATTTTGTAATCCAAATAATCTAGAGGTATGTAACTAGACATTTCTGCCTTCCACTGGGCCAGTGTTGTATGCTTAATATGAAGTACAAATAAATACGTACAGTACAGATATGATATTTTTAAATCATTCCATTACGGTAATTTCCAAACCTTCCTTGGTGGAGCGTGCCGTTTTATTTACATTTTTATTTTGGGAGTAAATGTGAAATGAAATTGTTTGATGATGAAGAAAAGTGGTGATTATTCTCTAATTACAGCATGCAAGTAGCTATGACTATACATGTACTTGCTTCATGAAGGAAAAGCAACAGTAGGGGGCAGCACAAGTTAAACCACAGGAAACAGCATTGCTCCTACTGGTTATGCCTTCATACTATGATGATGATAATGATGTATCTGCTCAATGCATTTTAAGTGATTAGCAATGTCTAAATGTTTATCAATAATCATAATGTAAAAGACACACCTCTTAATTTTGGGGGATTCTTTTTTCTTCTGAACACAAGTGAATTCTTCAGTGTGAATAATAAATCGCCTTTTAACCACATGTAACATTAAGGTTACTTTAGTAACCATGGTTCTTTAAGTAAGTGAGCGAAATACTTCGCTTATGGGAGGTTTCGATCTGAGAAAGCGAGGTGCAGATTTTCATTTATGAACTCACACAGGCATTATTTAATGCACTGTGGGTTTAAGGCTCGTGACGTAGGCACCCAGCGCCCTAGGCGTATATAAGGCCTAGCTGCTACGTCACAGGCCACTCGAACAATTTCCTTCTGCCACAGAGCATGACAGAAGGGTGTTCAGCGAAGTATTTCGCTCACTTACTTAAAGAACCATGGTTACTAAAGTAACCTTAATGTTCTTTTAAGTTGTGTTCGCGAAATACTTCGCTTATGGGACTTTATGAACTCCCGTATCCAGAACTTAGCCAGTCCTAGGACTTGGGAATAATTTAAGGGCTGGGGACAAACCTCAGGTTTGTGGCCCGGTCCCACCTAGTGGCTAATTGGGGTAGAGAAGGGTTACCCCAGATAGCCTGGGTTTATAGAGGAAGGAGGGGGCATTGTTCCCTTCCCTCCGGGGCTCTGTAAGGTGGACTTTATTATTATTATGTTATTATATATATAATGTACGTAGTCCACCTATGGTGCGGCTGCTCCCAAGACCGCGTGCGCTATAGAAGGCACTGCCACATCTAGGTTATAGTATGTGGCAAAGGTCGAGGAGGAGGACCAGCTCGCTGCTGTGCAGACGTCCTGGATCGAGATGCCCTTGTGGAGCGCCCAGGATGCTGCCATGCCTCTCGTGGAATGAGCCTTCAGCGTAAGCGGTGGCTCTACCCCTTGAGTGGTATAGGCCAGGCGAATGGCCTGCACTATCCAGTTGGAGATAGTGACCTTGGTGACAGGTTTTCCCCTGGTTCTTTCACCCCAGGATACGAACAGTTGATGGCCTATCCTGTAGGGGCCTGTCCTATCCATGTAGGCGCGGAGCGCTCTTACTGGACAAAGGCAGTTCAGCCTCCTGTCCTCTTCCGTGGCGAAGGGGGGAGGGTGGAAAGCCTGTAGGTCCACCGGTACGCAGACCGAGAAAGCGTTCTTTGGTAAGAAGGCTGGGTTTGCTTTGATGGTGACCTTGGTTGACCTGTCGTCGAATCTCATGCACTCTGGAGTGGTCAAAAGTGCATGTAGATCGCTGACCCTCTTAGCGGTCGTTAGAGCGATTAGGAGGGCTGTCTTAAGAGTAAGGGATTTTAAGTCAGCCGTCTGCAGTGGCTCGAAGGGCTCATTTGTTAGAGCCCTGAGTACTAGTGACAGATCCCAGGAGGGGGCCAGGGGCCTGTTGACCCTACAGTCCCTGCGTACGCCCTTCACAAACTGTTTTACCAGCGGATGTTTCCATACTGTCTGGTTGTCAATGCCCACGTGGCAAGCCGAAATGGCTGAAAGGTGGGTTTTCACTGAGGAGAGGCCTAGACCTCTATCCAGGAACTCCTGCAAGAATGTCAGGATGTTGACTATTGAAGCTTGGAAGGGGATAACCTGGTTAGGTCGTTCTAAGCACCACCGCTCGAACACGTTCCAGGCTGTTTCGTAGCGTATTGCTGTTGACTGGGCTCTGGCCCTCTGAATTGTTGCAATAACATTCGGAGGGAGGCCGGTTTCTGTCAGCATCACCCTTTCACGGGCCAGACCCAAAGGTCCAGGTCCCTGGGGCAAGGGTGGAAGATCTCTCCTCTCGCTTGCGTGAGGAGGTCCGCTCGTAGAGGGAGCTGCCATGGTTGGCTGTAGAGGAGGGGGGCTATTTCCGTCCTCCACACGCCCCAGGCTGGTGCTACTAGAAGTAGCGTCAGACCCTGAGTCCTCACTCTGTCCAGAGTGTGAAGAATGAGACCCAGTGGAGGGAAGGCGTAGAGAAGGGACCTGGGCCATTGGTGAGCTAGAGCGTCTAGTCCCAATGTTGATGGTCCTCTCATGGCGAAGAAGAGAGGACATTTCGTGTCCTGCTCTGAGGCGAACAGGTCTACCTCGGGTGCTCCGAACCTGCACCAGATCTGGTTCGCTACTTGGGGGTGTAGTGACCAGTCTGCGTATCGGAGGTCTCCCCTGGACAGCAGGTCCGCCCCTGTGTTTAGAACACCCGGGACGTGGCACGCTGTAATGGATAAGAGACGAGCGTCGCACCATAACGTGAGCTTCTGAGCCAGTTGGTGCAAGCGGGGGGACCTGAGTCCTCCCTGCTTGTTGATGTAGCACATCGTTGTCATGTTGTCTGTCCTGACCAGGACGTGCCAACCTTGGATGCACCTTGGAGGAACACCGCCATCAACTCCAGATAATTGATGTGGCAGGACAGTAATTGTCCCGTCCACAGTCCTCTGGCTGTGGTGCCCTCCAATGTGGCTCCCCAGCCAGACATGCTGGCGTCTGTGGTGATGACTTTCCTGGTCAGAGGTCTGCCCATAGGGACGCCTTCTGAGAGGGCTCGTCTGTCCGCCCACCATTTCAGTGCTAGCACGCATTGTGACGTCACTGTTATTCTCTGGCGGCGACGGTGCATGGGTATGCGTAACGCATTCATCCACCGTTGAAAAGGTCTCATATTTACCCTGGCTAGGCGTATTATGTAAACCACTGAGGCCATAAGCCCCGCCATCCGCAGGCATGCATGAAAAGGGATCGAGCGATCCCTTTTGAATGACGCCGTGGACTGTATTATTGCCTCTATTCTTTCTTGGCTCGGACGAGCCGTGAAAGAAATCGAGTCCAGCGTTATACCGATGAAGTCTATAGACTGTGTCGGAGTTAACACGCTCTTTTCCTGGTTCACTCGGAACCCTAGGGAGTGGAGGTGGTTGAGCACTTGTTGTGTGTGCAACAGCGCCTCCTGCTGTGAGTCTGCTGACAGGAGCCAGTCGTCTATGTACGTTGCTAGACGAATGCCCTGTTGTCGGAGTGGAGCTATAGCTGCGGCTGTAACTTTCACAAAGACTCTCGGACTCACGGACATTCCGAAGGGGAGTACGTTGTATTCGTAAATTCTCCCTTCGAACCCGAAGCGCAGGAATTTTCTGTGCGGGGGGTAAATTGGAACGTGAAAGTAGGCGTCCTGTAGGTCTATTGACGTGAACCAGTCCCCCTCGCGGAGTGAGCGTAGTAGGACTGGCGGCGTCAGCATCCTGAATCGAAATTTCCTCAGAAATTGATTCAGGGCTCTGAGGTCTAGAATGGGGCGAAGTCCGCCCCCTTTCTTTTTTACCAAGAAATAACGGGAGTAAAATCCGTTTAGGGATTGTATGGTAGGGACCTCTGAGATGGCGCCTTTCTGCAGGAGGGAATTGATTTCCCCCTGTAGAATGTGCACTGCCTCCCCGCTTGCTTTTGAAAAGATGACTTTGTCGAAAGTGGGCGGCTTTGAGGCGAATTGGAGCATGTAACCTTTTGCTATAGTGCGCATGACCCATGGGTAATCCCCCTGCGTCTGCCACTGTGGTAGGTGACGTAACAGGGAACCCTCCATGTTCAGAGGGGATCCTGTCCGTGGTGCTCTGGCGCTCTCTAGCGTTTTGGACGCGTAGAGGCATGGCCACTTGTTCCTGCTCACACTCTGTGTCAGAGTGTCGAGAGGAAAATCGGGCGTGACGGCTCTGGCCTACGACAGCTAATGCTGTCGTAGAGTGGGTTATGCCTCCCACATGTGGGCTTATGCCCGTCAGAGTGCGCCTTATTGTTTTGTTTTTGTGTTTTTTTGTTTTTTCTTTCTTTATTGAATTGAAAACATACACATGTGATTCTCTTGCACATAAAACAACATTTTTCTGAGAGACAAATACAGGGGCAATTTTTGCATATACAGTCTCTCTGAAGCGCTTGTGTTGCGGTTCGGGGCTGAGGTCCGTGACCACTAGTCCCCTCGCAGAACTCTGAACTGTAGGAGGAAGGGGGGGTGCGGCCTTGACCCCCCTCTGGACCCGGCCGGGCGCCTCACTTACGCTTCCCATAACCACGTCCTCTGGGAGCGTCCTTCTTGTAGGGCGGGGGAGAGCGGCGGCGGCTGTCATCCCTCTTGGTACGTCCTCCGCGCTGCGCTGGTCTGTCCCCGCCACGGTCCTGGTTCCTGGGTGGTCCCTTGACGTCCGTTCTGGTCTTCCATGGTGCCTTCTTAGGCCTGGTAGGGCGGTTGGAAGGGGCCTGGACAGCCAAAGGTTCGAGAGCCTTCATTGTCTTAGTGGAGGACTCGGCCTGCTGTATGGATACGGACATTTTCTCTAGGACCCCGTGGAACAGGCTTGTAGGAGAGATAGGGGCTCCTATCATGTCCTTCTTGACGGGCTCTGAGAGAGGGGCCAGGCTGACCCACCTCATCCTCTCTTGTAGAACGGAGGACACTAGGGCTTTCCCAGTGTGCTCCGCTATCTCGCACTGTAGAGACGCCATCTCGTGATTGAGGCGGCGGAGCTCGGCGAGGTCCTGTGGGCAGGACATGTTGCCCATCTGGGCCAGGAGTCTTTCTGCAGATCCCTGTAGGAGGGCTCCAGCGTTGACTGCCTTGGCCACGAAACACATGTGGGCGTGCATCCACTTGTTGACTTTCGCTGCCTCCTTGTCTGCTGTGGAGGAGAAGACAGGGTCTCTGTTCAGTGGGATGACGTGTGGGACGGATGGATTGGCGAGGTAGGCCGCCACGTCCTGCCGTCCATGCCGTCCAGACCCATGTCACCGGCGTCCACCATCTCCATCACCCCTCTGGTGCTGCGAGTGGTGCACTCCACCTCCGTCAGTGGGTCCCCCCACGCCATAGTAATGGTGTCGAGGAAACCTTTCCCCTGGGGGAGCTTCTGCTTCTTAAGTGGGAGGGGAGGACAGCGGTCTTCGTTCCTACCTTCCCACTGGATTCTTTTAACTGAAGACTGGGGCCATTCGTGGCCGCAGCGCAGGACCGCCTTCTTGTAAATGCCCATGATGTCGGATTCATCCGTCAGCATTTCTTCGCGGTGCTGCTGCTCCTCGGTCTGCATGTCCCCGTCGTCCTCCTCGTAGAGAGTGCCGCGGGGCATGCTGCCGTCGTCCTCGTCGTCTATGTAGTCCGAGTATTCGGCCTCGTCGACGACGACGTAGTCCTGGACGTAGGGTTCCTGCTGGTAGGAAGGGAGGCTACCCTCCTCTTCCTCCTCGTCGTACGCTGGGGACGGGTCCATGCGGTCAGCCATCCTCCTAGGCACGACAGTATGTGCTGCGCGCTTCGGGGGAGGCTCCACTGCAGCTTTGACTAACAGCGGGCGCGGTCTAGTCAATGGAGAAACTCTTCTACGGTAATAGGCCGTATAGTGTGTAACTTCCCCCGCTCCGCTGGCTGCTTTGGCTGGGTCGACATTTTCTGCTTTGCTCCCCAGGCCCCGTAGTCATGGGTTTCGGCCCTGTCTTTCGGGACCCGGGAGGCTGCAGAGTTGGCCGTGGCCGGGGCGCGCGTGCGCGGAGCCGGCACAGGCTTTTCTTTTTCTTTGTTAGCCGCGCTAGCATGCGGCACTGGTGTGCTACGTGCTAACGGCGGCCAGTCGACCTTCTGTCTAGGCGTGGAACGTGGAGGCCCTTCGCAGACCTGCTTCTCCCTTTGAGGAGGCAGGTCTGGGTCGGGTCTTTCGCCTTCGAACTTTTCATAGAACATCTTCACGCGTTGAAGACGGGACCTCTTGAGCGCGTCAGGGATGGTGTTGCAGGGGATGCAGCCGGGGCCTTCCCCGGTGATAGCGTCGCGAGCATGAGTCTGTCCTAAGCAGTAGACACAAATAGCATGCTCGTCCTTTACAGCCATGGTGTTGTTACACCCCCCCACGGCACACGTCTTTCCCCCGGAGAGGTTGTTCTTCTTCGAAGCACACTTAGACATATTGTTTCTTCTTTTTCACTATCGTCACAGTTAGAGACGGCTAGCTAAAAAACAAGAGCGGCTAAAAAAGAAAGCGGGTTCACCCTTTCCTTCCGTTCGCTATCGTCACAGCTAGTGAGCGGCTAGCTTAAAAAAGAGCGGGCTCGCCCGTTCCTTTGTTCTTAAGTTAGCTAAAGCTAGCGGAGCCGCGGGTAATAGGCCCGTGATTCCGCGCAGCTAAGGCTAATTAGCTTGCTACGGTAATAGGCCGTATCGGAATTAGCTAGTTTTCCTAGAGTCAAAACAAGTTTTAACGTCGAGAAAAAAGCTGTAAATAGAGTTCTTTTCTGCTTTTAAAATTACAATGAATGCTAACCAGTTATACCAGGGAGCCTCACGGAGCTTGAGTCTTGTCCTCTTGCCCGGTTTTCGAGACGGTGAATTGCCCAAAGCACAGGCTGGCTAGCTTAATCATGCGACCTCTGTGGCAGAAGGAAAACGAGTGGCCTGTGACGTAGCAGCTAGGCCTTATATACGCCTAGGGCGCTGGGTGCCTACGTCACGAGCCTTAAACCCACAGTGCATTAAATAATGCCTGTGTGAGTTCATAAATGAAAATCTGCACCTCGCTTTCTCAGATCGAAACCTCCCATAAGCGAAGTATTTCGTGAACACAACTTAAAAGAACCTAGCATGTCATAGCCTAATTAAATGAAAATACGAAGTGACACATTGAGCTTGGAGAGATTAGCGAAGACAAATTGTGATTGTAGATCAGAAAAACAGTCAGGGGTGAGGGTATACCCACCCAGTCAACAATCTATAAGGTTTTAAGTGATTAATGATATTCATTCATTACTTTGTATTTTTTGTCGAGCACTTAACAGAAGGAAATTACATATCTATGGGGGGAAAAAAATCTAAACACTCACACTCACACTCAAAAACAACAAGGGATGGATATAAGATTGTTATTTTTTATTGCTGTCCTCGCTCTGTCTGCAATATGTGACAATAAAACAAGTTATTAAATTACAACATAACTGTTGCTATAGACTGTACTGATACCCAGAACACTAAACACGGGTGATTTTCACCCGGACAATATATTTGTGTAATTTTCATAATTTCGCTGATCTCTGAGGTGGGTGTTCATGATGCTCAGCTCAGTGACAGAATGTGGGTTTGTTTCCCTTTTTTTAGTGTGTGTCCCTGGGTCCCTGTGTCCGAGCACGGAAATAGCGTTATAGCGTTTGTTCACCAAGTGTCACTGTTGCACAGCCTATATACACAGACACACACAGGCCAGGGAGGAGGGACTGCACTGCACTGTACTGTACTGTAGACTGTACAGCACCACTCACTTCAGACAGGTCTGATTTTTTTATACAGGTTTAATGTTTGTGTTTAGTTCAATGTTTGTCATCTCGTCCCTAACACTGTCACGGTCCGTGACATGTGTTATGTTTTGCTAGTGTCTTGTTCTTAGTTTTGGTTTTACTTTACACTTGTGTGCTTTTATTTTGCAGTCTGTTAGTGTTTCCTGTGTTGCTCGTGTTACCTGTGTTGTCTCACCAGTACCCTGATTACCCTAGTGTTTCCACCCTGTCTTGTTAGTCCTTTTAGCCAATCATTGTGATAATTATATGTTGAGTTCACCTGTGTCTGTGTATTTATACTCCCCTGGTTTTGTCTTTTCCTTTGTCAGATCATTGTTTTATGTCACTTGTGTTTGCTCCTAGTGAATTCCCAGGTTATTTCTAGTTCTTGTTTTGCCTCGTGTTCCTGCTGTTTTTGGATTTTGGTAATAAACCTTCTGCAATTCCACTACTTTGCCTCTCTGCCTCTGTCCTGCACTTGGGTCCGAAAACCTCCTGCCTCGTATCGTGACAGAATGATCTGACCAGTTGGACCCAGCGGACAGGTTCGGATAGGTTTGTTTTTTGGATTTTTTGGATTTTTGCCATGCTGCCAAGGCTGTCCACAATGGCGGATAGCCACCAGCCCAGCCTACCTTTTGCACCTAAGGACTTTGGTGTAACAAGGGAAGTATTTTATGAGGATACTCAGTTCCTTGTTCAACTGGAGAAATATTGGAGGCAGAATCCTGTATTTGCCCAGTTCATGGGTTTTTTCCGATGGGAGAGTCGGGGAGCCATTTTTCCCCAAGTGCCTCCTCTGCCTGCCGCCCCAGCTCCTCTGCCTGCCGCCCCAGCTCCTCTGCCTGCAGCCTCAGCTCCTCCGTCTGCAGCCCCAGCTCCTCCGTCTGCAGCCCCAGCTCCTCCGCCTGCAGCCCCAGCTCCTCAGCATGCAGCCCCAGCTCCTCTGCCTGCAGCCCCAGCTCCTCTGCCTGCAGCCCCAGCTCCTCTGCCTGCAGCCACAGCTCCTCTGGCTGCAGCCCCAGCTCCTCTGGCTGCAGCCCCAGCTCCTCTGCCTGCAGCCCCAGCTCCTCTGGCTGCAGCCCCAGCTCCTCGGCCTGCGGCCCCAGCTCCTCAGCCTGCAGCCCCAGCTCCTCTGGCTGCAGCCCCAGCTCCTCTGGCTGCAGCCCCAGCTCCTCTAGCTGCAGCCCCAGCTCCTCTGGCTGCAGCCCCAGCTCCTCGGCCTGCGGCCCCAGCTCCTCTGGCTGCGGCCCCAGCTCCTCAGCCTGCAACCCCAGCTCCTCGGCCTGCGGCCCCAGCTCCTCTGCCTGTAGCCCCGGCTCCTATGCCTGCAGTCCTGCCTACCGTGCCTGCAGCCCTGCCTCCCGTACCGCTGCCAAGGTCCTCCGCCTCGCCTCGGCCTCCAGGCCGACCTCCTGACGGCACCCCCCTCTCGTCCCGGCCTCCAAGCAGACCTCCGGACGGTGCCCCCCCCTCGTCCCGGCCTCCAAGGAGACCTCCGGACGGTGCCCCCCTCTCGTCCCGGCCTCCAAGCAGACCTCCGGACGGTGCCCCCCTCTCGTCCCGGCCTCCAGGCCGACCTCCGGACGGTGCCCCCCTCTCGTCCCGGCCTCCAAGCCGACCTCCGGAAATCACCTTCTCAGATCTGGTCTATCCTCCAGGCCGTCCCCCTGAGGTTACCCCCGCCTCTGTCCATTATCCAGGCTGGCCCCCTGATGTCACCTGGTCTGTCCCTCTTGCCCTCCTCCGGCCCCTGCCACCCACCCTGCTCGATGCTCTTGAGTCTGGACAATATTGAGGCATGTCTGGAATCCATGCCTTAAAGGGGAGGTACTGTCACGGTCCGTGACATGTGTTATGTTTTGCTAGTGTCTTGTTCTTAGTTTTGGTTTTACTTTACACTTGTGTGCTTTTATTTTGCAGTCTGTTAGTGTTTCCTGTGTTGCTCGTGTTACCTGTGTTGTCTCACCAGTACCCTGATTACCCTAGTGTTTCCACCCTGTCTTGTTAGTCCTTTTAGCCAATCATTGTGATAATTATATGTTGAGTTCACCTGTGTCTGTGTATTTATACTCCCCTGGTTTTGTCTTTTCCTTTGTCAGATCATTGTTTTATGTCACTTGTGTTTGCTCCTAGTGAATTCCCAGGTTATTTCTAGTTCTTGTTTTGCCTCGTGTTCCTGCTGTTTTTGGATTTTGGTAATAAACCTTCTGCAATTCCACTACTTTGCCTCTCTGCCTCTGTCCTGCACTTGGGTCCGAAAACCTCCTGCCTCGTATCGTGACAAACACAAACAGTAAATGCATTTAACAATACAGACAATTTAATGTTTGTTTTGACACCGTTTGTTTCACATCATCATTACATCACCTAATCATATAGCAACATGAGTTAGACTCAGGGGGGCAGTCAGACGGATATTTTGTGAAGCCACTAAGCAAATTAAAGTTCATATAATGGCCTGTTGTGGCGCTCTCACTGGACCCAGAAAAACCCATAGCCCCATAGAAGTCCATGTATTTTGGCCCAACTGTATTTACCTGTACTTAATAAACATGGTCATGAATACTTTTTTCTTCCAGTCACTAGTTTAAAGTCTCATTTCTAATGTCATAATATTCTTTTTGGAAAATTATGGTCCCATTTATTTAAAAAATTACCATAAAGTCGCGCATGTTCTGAGGGGCGTGGCTACCGTTACAGTCTATGAACGGGAGTTCATAGACCCACCCACTCGAGTCAAAATAAAAACCAACGAAGAAGAAGGGGGAAGTCCCGCCTCGTTGTCTGGGCCAGCCAATGGGCCAGCTGGGCCTGGGCCCGGATATAGAAAGATGGCTGCCTCCATGGCAAGGACTGACACATAGAGACAGGCTTCATTTTACGGTCACGTTAGACCCGCGGAACGCTTTGTCCATATTTTTTACAGTCTATGGTTAGACTTTATTACAGTGGCGTCAACTCCGTGGGTGCTCAGGAGCAGAAGCACCCACTGGCAAAATAATAAGCCAATAATGATAAGTTGCGGGGCGGTTGGGCACCTTAAAATATATAGGCTACTCTAAGGTGGGCGCCCACTGTCGTTATAGGAACCTTCCGCCACTGCTTTATTAGTTAGATTAATAGAGGTCACACATAGTTTAACTGAAGTTAACTTGTAGCGGTTTGTTGGGGCGAGCTCGCGTCGGGGTGCCAGTCAGAGACCCAGTCTGACAAACGAGGTAAAATAATAACAGCCCCCACCACCGTACAAGGTATAGATAAATAAATATATCATCCACTGGAACAAACAGTAGACACACAATAATACCATATAGAATCATAAAGGAAAACAGTGCCGTTTCTACGGGGGGGGGGGGAGGCACTAGGGGACCCCCAGTCCAAAACCCTACCCCACCATTATTTTTAATGTTTTACAGGTTTAAAATATATATGTGTTCTTTTCATGTTCTTTGTGTTTATAATAAATATACATTTTCTAATGAATTCATAGTAATAAAAATGAAATAATAAAAAGTACACTGGCAATTAATAGTCTGAATGGTTGCACCTAGTCGGATTCGTTTTGATGCAGCACCGCACCAAACGCTACGTCATTACCTGTGTACAGTTGCCACGCAGGGCGGGTCAATTCAAATATTTTCAGACTTCAGTCACAGTGAAAACAACCCCAAACCGGTAAAATGTAATCCTGGATATTAGGAACTGGCTCAAAGCCAAAACACCAAACTCTATAAACCCACCAGCACCTTCAGAAAGGCAGACTGATGACGATACTGAAACCACCGCCATGTCGCCTGTTGTTGTTAATATTGCGGGGAGTCGTTCGAGCACTGAGCACTACTAAATGGGCAACGAAATTCGGTCGTCGGATCACATTACTGGGGGTTCGCGAGTGTCGGATAGCATTGTTCCAGTGAGGCAGAGGGCTGCTGCAGCAACTTCCACAGCAGCAGCTCAACTTTCGGACCTCCACCGGTGCATGCTTCTCCACCAGAGGTTCTTGGTTCTGGCACACCGTCACCGAATCAGGTAAAACGGGACAAATACCCAAGTAGCCTTTATAATGGCAAAAACCGCTCGTTTATGAGTGCATGGTTTCAGGGCAGGGACTGGCTGGGGACATATGTTGCATTTTGTTTCCCATGCAGGAAATTCCGTGCAGCATGTAATGGCAATGTTGAGACTACATTCACGTTGAAAGAATTTCGTAATTGGATGCACGCAACAGAATCAAACAAAGGCTTAAATAAGCATGCGCTCTCTAAAGAGCATTTAGACATTAGACATTTGGACATTTGCCATTTGCCTCCCGACATAAATACACTATATAGACTTGTTGTTTTTGGTTGGTGCATAAACCTTTACTCATATTCCCCTACCATGGAGGGGAACTACCCATGGAGATGGCGACATATAAAAGACACAATATGCCTAAATGCTCAACTATTTGTTGGTGATTAATGGTTGGTGCATCTAGGCTATAGTCTTTTTTTTCTACTTTCCTCCCGCCGTGGAGATGCTCATTGTGTTCAAATTGTGTTGTTGGTGCGATGCGATCGTGTTTCCACATGACAGTATATAGGCTATGTTTGTTTGTTTGTTCTGTTGGCTACAATAATTAGGCTATATTATTTGTTCTGGTGTATAATTGGAACCTATACTTGTAGCCCTTCTCCAAGCCTTTTGTGTTGTTTTATTGTATAGGCCTATGTGAGAGCTTAATTGCTATATATGGGTGTGAACTTGAAAAATCAAGTGCCCCCCTTGGAAATATGAATGCCCCCCTGCTGATTATTCCCTGGATACGGCACTGAAGGAAACACGCACACACAGAGGACTTAATTTAAGTCAATATATCATCAATATGCCGCACAAATAATGTTCAGGCACGCAGCACCAGTATCCGACAGTTTATTCATTGAATGTTCCCCCAAACAAATGAAAGAACAAAACAAAGTCAGTCCGAACGTCAGACAGTCACGGTCAGAGTGCTGTGTATTAAATCCCTTACTGACAGTTGATGACGCGGTTAGCGTTTCCTCATCATATGATCCGGGATGATCCACACAGTGTTAGCGACGCCAGCGCGAACCGGACGTCGGACGAGCAGCCACACTCCGTCGGGGAAATCACTAAACTCACTTCTTGGATGGGGTGGTGTTGACTATTCCCACTGCTGGCTACAAACTATGCACGGTTTGTCTCTCACAAGCCAGAGGTAGGCTACAAACGGACACTTCATTAAGACGATCATTAAGACATGTGAATCCCTTGGCTCCTTCAAAACTGCTCTCAAAGGGCACCTACGGATGGCTGCAATTCGAAACTGGCCTCTGTAAAAGCTGAATTTTTATCTGGATTGTACTATGTTTTTGTATGGACGTGGTGTTGGGTGCCTGCACATATGCACACATGGCATCAACGCATGGTGTTGTGTGCAGGCGCCCTACACTCTGTCTTTGTACTATGGATTGTACTATGTTTTTGTATGGACGTGGTGTTGGGTGCCTGCACATATGCACACATGGCATCAACGCATGGTGTTGTGTGCAGGCGCCCTACACTCTGTCTTTCGTTTTCTTTTCTTTTATCCCCCTGTTCCCCTCACTGTATATATATTTTTTTCCCTTTTCGCTTCCTATATGATGAATTCCTGTTCTGTTCTTTAACTACATAGAAGTGTCTATTTGTTTGTCTCTAAATGTTTTGATGAATTGAACAATGTGGACCCTGTTGTAAACAAGTGTAAGGCTTAATTGGGTCGTCCACTCACAGTTAACAGTCTTTGTATTGAGTTTGTGCTTGAAATGTACTGTAATTCTGCAAACTGTTAATAAAGATTTCAATCAATCAATCAATCAAGATCAGCGGGCGGCCGAGTTGACAGCTGTCAGTGTCAACAGCTCACTTCCTCAAGCGCGCTCCCGTTCCATTCATTCATTCTCGTAGCGTGTGTCTGCGTGATGTGCGTGTGCGTGCGTAGTAGAGTGTTAAAGGCGCGGAGCGCCACAAACTTAGTTTCTGAGCCATTCCCATTCCCGTTATTTATTTGCCATATTTCAGTTATATTTCGGGTTATATTGCCCCCGGAGTGACAGCCGGGCAGCTTTCATCACACATGTCATGAGCATTATCATCTGATCAAATATCAATAGCTGCTAGCTAGCAATCATTCATATTTCATAAGCTGTAGGCTATAATACAAATAGAAATAAATCCACTTGAATTAGATGAGGCTATTGTAAATGATTCACAGCACACTGCAGTGCACGTGCGTCAGTCATGGTAAATTGCAGACAGTTCATTATTTTCAATTTTTTACTAGCAAATCTTTTACACAAATAATAAAATGAAATAAATTCAAGGCAAGTATCATTATTCCAAATGTTTTCCAAGTTTTATTAAACGAAACTACATGACATCATGTACAGCATTGTTTTTATTACAATATCAATCGGAGACGACGGGGCTTTCTGTTGAACACTGTAATTATGTCGTCATAATTCAGTTTGTCAGTTTCTTCCCGTTCAAATTCCCGACAACAGGGACAAATTATTGAGACGAGAAGTTGACATTGAAGTCCGTAGACAGGTTTTGATGCGGTTTACCGTGGAAAATAGCCTTTCAACCGTGCAGGATGTCATTGGTAGAGTGACGAGTGCCTTAACCATGTTGTGTATGCCAGTGAAGCGTCGCATGGCGTATTATCCAGCACATTAATACGTTTTGGGAACTCCTCTCCCGCATCAGACTTACGTTTCAGATACTGCGTGTTAGGGGTGCAACGGTTCAGTTACACCTCGGTTCGGTTCGTACCTCGGTATGGGGGCCACGGTTTCGGGTCGATTTCGGTACATGTTTTGCATAAAAAGAACAAGAAATTTTACTATTTCCAAAATTGTTTTATTTTGCTTATAAGCAAATTCAAGTATGACAAAAACAATAAACATTTTAAACTGTTAAAGTGCCTCTGGATACACTACAGTGACAGTAGCAGGGGTCATTGCCATGCTGGCTTGTGGTGGACATTGGCAAGCCAAATATACGCACAGGCATACAAGTACCGTGTGGCAAACCAGGGGAAACAGCCAGGCCTATTCCCCACAGAATGAGGCTGGGGGAGGTGATAGAGGGAGTATATCACCCGGTACAGGTATTGCAACCAATGGGAGCCTGGACATGGACGCACCTGCAGCCAGTAAGGCAATCACCAGAAGCTGTTAAAGAGCCGACGCCCAAGCTGTCTGGTGAGTGAATTTGAACTACTGGAGGAGTGAGGAAGGAGGCATCTCTCTGTGCATGAGGAGGCTGGTATGTCGTATGAGGGAGATCTCTCAAGCCGACTGAACTCCTCAAGGGAGAGCCTACAGCACCCTCCCCCAACTAAAAGTCACTAGCTCTCTCTCTGCTCTACCCACAGGACTGCAAGTGACTAGAAGCCTAAGCCCATGAGAAGAGGAACCTTATGTTGATGTTTTGCCCCGTTTTCCCCTTTCCCTAAGACTTTAAATAAAATACAATTTAAGTTAATGTTGCCTCTGACTCCGAGCCTCTTACTTTATTGTGAATCTGTACCTATTCTCCCCTGGGTTGCCACAACCGGTATAACAAAATTAGCACACACACACACACACACACTCAAATTATTTTATTTGGATCTGCACAAGAGGCGTAATACAATAGACCCAAACACTGATTGTTATAGTTTGTGAGTTGGGTTCTTAATAATAACAGACGAACACACTGGAGTATATTGTAGTAGCAGGTCCAGTTTACTGGGTAGAATATCAGAATGAAATACAACAGGCATGAGCAGTCGATCACACAACAGTCCGTGCAGTACTCTTAATAGAACACCGAGTACAATCTATCACACTGATCAGAATTAGGTTATACATTATATGGTCCAACCAGATATAGCTGCTGCACATGCTTAACACACAGAGGGAAAAGAAGGAAAAATATATATATATATATGTGACCAAATGGACACTGATAATATATTGGAATAAATCAATGTGACTACGCCACTCTCTTTAAGGGGAGAGACCCTGAACCAACCATACATTTACTGTTACTGTGGTGACCCAAACTCAGGTTAACAAGACAACAGAGGCTTTTTGTGTGTACAACCATTGAACACTTTATTTAAATAAGCAGAATGTTTATCAACAATACGATGTGTGTACCAACACTCTCATCGACCGGGGACAATAAGTATAATAATAATAATAAGCACTCAGCACACTGCTAAAACTAATAGTCCACTACAAAGGTTAAAACCACTGCGGCTTAATATGCGCACACACTAATACAAGTACACTCGTTAACACACTACACACTTAGAAAAGGGGGGAACGGGAACAGCACGGTCATTATTGTGAAGGTACACAGCTCGGACTATGACGATAAACTGGTGAGGCACTTGAGTAGCAACTATCAGTAAAATAAAATACAGGAGAAGAGCAGCGGCTGCCTGCTGACCACGATGTGTGTCACCAGTCAGCCTACAATATACAAAAATATCATTACTCCCTGAGCACCATCATCATTACAAATAACACATACAATGTACTGGCAAGCCCATCTTCCTACCTATAGGCCGAGGCATGTACACCCACGGCAGGAGCATGGGCTGACCAGGGTCTGGGTCTGTCTGGTCTGTCTACAACATGATACAGAAAAGCATATTATTTACACATCACAAGACACCCTGTGGATCTAGTCATAAACCACCGTGCTGGGTAAATGCACTCAACTAGTATGTACATGAACCTCTGGTTGCTAATAAACAACGTAACATAAGTTAACTCCTACCTATAAACTCTTGTTAACGTGCATACATAGTAGCTGCTGGTTCCTAGCCGTCCTGCTGCACAGCACCACCAGAACTGTGGAGTGCAGTGACAGTGATAAGTACGTATAAACTGACTCATGACCAGGGGCGCAATAGGCTAGGGGACGGAGGGGACGAATCCCCTGCCAGCGTCACATTGGTCCCCCCCAAATTAGTTTGGGGGTCCCCCTCTGGCTGGGGGGTCCCCCCCCTTTATCCCCCCTGGCTCCAAAGTTATCTTAGGAGTAATACTTGTGAAATCCTGCGTTCATAAACGCGATATATTTTAAAGGGTATATTTGATCCACCCCTGTCTAAATCCCAAAATGGTTTGGCCCATCTACCTTTTTTGGAAGTTGTTACACCGCCATCAGTGACCCAATGTGCTTTGCACTCTGTGGTGATTGCGTAATGATTCTAATAATACAGGAACAGGATTCAATAGATCACCAATTTTGGTGTCACACACAACTTTTGGTAACGTCTAACGTATATTGACTAGATCGATAGGAGATTAATGAATATACTTTATCCTCTACTCTAGTACAGTGCAGGTTCCCAAACCTTTTCGTGTCAAGGACCCCCAAATGGACACGTATTAGCCCGCGGACCCCCTCCCCCCATTTGAAGAGAAGAGAAGGACCCCCATAACAGAAGATTTATATAGCAGTAGCAGTGATTCTCAACCCGTTTCATTTCAAGGACCCCGCTGCGTCCACATGACATGCCACAAGGCTACATATTTAAAACATGCGAACCCAGTCTGCTCTCCTGAAAACTGCCCAGGTGTTGTACATTTTATATAGAATAGGCTGACTTACAGATGGTCAGTGAGTTTTGACCTGTTTTAGGCGCTGCTGATAATGTGGTTAAACTTTTACGTTTTGAGACACATGGGAGGAGGAGGAATCACAGCCACTGCCAGGTAATTCATAATAATAATAATAACTGTGCCAAAGCAGTTTTGTATGTGCATTGAGTCACTGGAACAACCTCTCTGTAGTCCGACCCTAACCATAACCCCACGTTTTGGTGGTTAGACCCCCCCATCCCCCCCTCCCCTAGGGTGGTGGGGGGGACGGGGGGGACGGATTTTTCGGCGGCGCCGCGAAGCGGCGCCGCTCTATTTCCCCCCCTAGCGTTCGGTCAGTGTTGCGCCTCTGCATGAAACAAACAAAATAAAGCATAGCTCGCATTGCAACATACCTGTTTTAGTCAAGTTTGGGCGCACGGTGCTGGCCACCGATGTGCGACGCTAGCCCCGGACTGAACCACACCCCAGTGACGGACGAGAACAAACGCGACTCTCTGATCTCACGAGAGCTTCTCTGGCCATATAAAGGCTGTTGCTGCCGCCTGTTCTGAGCTCCCAGGTCCTAAGGTCCCACCTCTCGCATATATAGCACATTGTTGACATACTATTACTTGACACTACTAGACAGGATGTATGTTTGTTTTGGGATTTTTTAAGCCACCTAGGGATAAATGAAACAATGCCTTCTCCAGACAGACTGACTGCCCTAGTAGCTGAGACAGAACACACACACACACACACACACACACACACACACACACACACACACACACACACACACACACACACACACACACACACACACTGTATAAAAGGAGGTAGGTACAAAAGGTGCACATTAGCTTTGGCCAATGGCAATAAAACAAAATTAAAAAAGTGCTTCAGTAGTACTATAGGCTCATTAGACTACTGTATAAGTGTATACATTCAAGATGTAGGGGAAACATTCAAATAAAAATGGGCACCAGCAAACAAAATAGCCTATTTTAAAGTACTTCAGTACTAGTATAATGGCTATCTATTCTTAAACATATAAAAAATAAAAAATAAAAAAAAAAATAATATCTCTCAGCTGTTTGTTCTCTATTCATTAAATTGTAAGGTTCTTCTGTAAGAAGACAAGCTTGTCAACATTCTCAGGTTGAAGGCGAGAGCGACATGCACTAACAATGTCCCCTGCGGTGGAGAACACTCTCTGCACTTGGAACAGAGGTTCCAGAGACACAGAGGTGACGACGTGCAGCTTTTGCTACATGGGGGAACCTGCTCTCGTTGCTCTTCCACCAGGCAAAAGGATCACTATCAACATTGATGCAGTCCGCTGACATGTATGATGTGACTTCCTCCTCAATTAACTGGGAATGGGGCTTGACCTGGTTCTGTGTTTTGAAGACGTCTCCAAATAGCTCTGCCATGGCTGTCTTCTTCTGGGGAGGAGGGGAGGATGGATTCCGTCCCTCTGTGGATCCCTCTGTTGGCCTCGCCTCTGGCTCTGCTTGACTCTGCAAGAATAACAGGTGTTTTAATATATATTCAATTACATTTTTATTAAAGTGTCAAGTCTCAAGACACTTTAAATAAATTAATAACTAACAGCTAATCTAAATAAATGTACATTCTGTTTCTGAGGACCACAATTGAAATAAGCTATCATCTCATGAATAACATGACAGACATGTATTCTGCATTTGCATCAATACAAAATATAATAATAATAATAATAATAATAATAATACAACAATACAATTATATGCAATCATAAAATCACAAAAACAAAAATAATACCTGCTGTTCATTCTCCAGGATTTCTGTGATGAGGTCCCAGCTGTAGAGTCTGTCACAGGATGGGTCATCTAGGGATGGCAGGGATTTAAACCTGGGGTCCAGGAGGTACTTTTGGAGATCAGGGTCATTGTACCTTTTTTGCACGTCTTTTATAATCCCTGCTTTGGCATCTCTGATTGTTGGGGTGTCCTTAGGCTGCTGTGGGTCTAGTGTGTGCTCACGGTCTGGAGCCATGTCGTTGATAATCTTTTCTTTCAGAGGGAAGATCATTGATACGGTGGGGTGTGTTTCACTACTCATGAGAATTGTCATAGTCTTGAGTGGTTTGAGTAGTTCAACAAATTGTTCTCAAATTAGCTGCTCATCATCATTCAACATGGCCATGTCCTTTGTGACATTCTTCTTTACAGCCGGGTCCATTAATGTAGAGTAGATGGCAGGCTGCTGTTCAAGATAACGTTCCAACATGTCATGTGTTGAATTCCAACGAGTGTTGACGTCATGGATTAACTTGTTTTTTTTAATCCAAATTTAACGATCGTTGTCTCTCGGTCAGAACAGCGGCAGCTGTGGTGCTTTTGTGGAAGAAAGATACAACTCTCCTTACCTTCCCAAGGAGTCGTGACACCGTGTTGCCTGCCACTGCCTTCTTGGCTAAACGGTGTGAGCAAAGCAGCCGATATGTGGCCCCAGTTGCTCGGCTTCATTAATCGCGTTCACTATATTTGAAGCATTATCTGTTGTAACTGGGATGGTTATGTTTGGCCGTTCCAACTTCCATTCGGTCACTGCTTTGTGTGTGTCTATCGGCGATAGTTTCCATAAGCCATACAGCACTGATTCAGAGAGATACAAGAAAATAACCCATGCAATAGGGATGTGGATTGCTAAAGATATGCAGCCATTTTCCGTGGTTGAAGATGTTGGCTTTCGCCACTTAATGAAAACGGTCGACCCACGTTACATTGTACCCTACCGTACTCATTTCACCACCAAAATAATTCCTGGCATCTATAATAAGGTGCGCGAAGGCATTGAAGAAGATTTGGCTAACACACAAAGCCTCATGCTGACCACAGATGGGGTTGGACCCCCCGGGCTACAGAGAGTTACCTCACCGTGACGGTCCACTAGATGTCGGATTGGGAAATGAAGAGGGCAGTCCTGCAAACTCGCCCCATGGGGCGAGTTTCTTCAATGCCTTCGCGCACGTTATTGTAGATGCCAGGAATTATTTTGGTGGTGAAATGAGTACGGGAGGGTACAATGTAACATGGGTCGACCGTTTTCATTAAGTGGCGAAAGCCAACATCTTCAACCACGGAAAATGGCTGCATATCTTTAGCAATCCACATCCCTATTGCATGGGTTATTTTCTTGTATCTCTCTGAATCAGTGCTGTATGGCTTATGGAAACTATCGCCGATAGACTGTTGTTTTCTCGCTGGCGTTACCTGCGGGGCTGCTGGTCTGCTCCGAGAGAGCTTTACCTCTGGGTGGTGACGCTGGAGATGCGCCCCCATGTTGGAAGTGTTTCCATTTGCGTACGGGATATGCTTATATGGCCAGGGCACTAAGGCCCGGACACAGAACACCAGACTATGCCACTCTGGGAGTTTCACCCAAAGAATATATGTACAATAGCCCACTGGGCAATGATAAAAAGGGGGAGCAGAGATGTGTAGTTCCAGTGGAAATATATTGCTTTATTACGTTTACTACAAAATGTTCATTAAAACGTGACTTTAATCAAAGGGTCGATATCTAAAATGATCTAAAAATGGCAATAGCCTGCAAAGCTTAAAACCTGTATACCAGTAGCCAGGGGGAGTGCCGTGGTGTCCTTACGGACAGGAGGATTAAGGCAGGGAGTGAGGGGAATGAGGGGAAAGGTCACCGCCACCAAGAGAGCGCACACTTCACATCAAACACTGCAAGAAAAGAGAAATATAATTAATTATACACAGCACATTAAACCCACATTAAACAGATAGCATGCACTATAACTAAACACCCAGACAACATGACCCACCACCTGTCGGGACTACAACACAGCACCCTTAGCTACTGGCAATACTATAGACTGCTAGGCAGAGCCCAATACTACATTACCCGTTATGTTCAATCAAGCATTTATCAAAGGAAAGGGGGCATTAAGTCTGAGATACTTGGAACAGGGCTGGTTTGCACCAAACAATAAACTAAAATAAAACAAAACTAAACTAAATCATGAACAAATTAACTAGGACAAAAACAGCAGCAGCAAGGCAGCAGCAGCAAGGCAAACCAGCCTAACAAGACAAAAACATATGATTAATAACTTTGCGATTTGAACAATGTAAAATCATTAAATCCAGCAGCGCAACTGCCTTACCTCTCGAAGATTAAGCACGCACGTATATTTTAGGCGGAGGACACCCGGCGTGGGCCACCTAGTTCTGGATGAGTCGGCAAAAAGAAAAGATTAATTACTATATTTAAATAATTAGCCGACCACATCCAAATCTCTACTATAACTCCGCCTCACCTCCGTCAACAGCACCTACACCCAGGGCAGACGTGCCCACAGCACGAGAGGACTGAATGACAGGACCACAGAAGCAGGGGTCTGCCGAGAGCACCTGCAGAGTTAGGGCAGTACTATATTAAGTATAAAGGACGCCAAGCAGCGACAAACATTAAGTGTACCCAAGTGCAGGTACCATATCCCGAGACGCTCTTGCCTACGACCCCCCGCACAAATAGACAAACAATGTCAACTGCACGCCAGCCGCTCACGGCTCCCATTAATCAGCCTGACAAGGATGTGGGCGTTGCGTTGCTAGGGGCAACCCGTAAAGCTCAACCCACTACACTTAAAACAAAGCTTGCATACAGTGTTAGTAGCTGTACTCAACAGCAAAACCAAAATGCTCCCACACCGCAGATTTGAACGAAGCGGGTACTTCTTCAAACTTAACTCGGCCTCGCTCTCGCTCGGCAGCTCTCTGAGTTTCGGCTCAGGTTACACACGGGCAGTGGGGTGGGGGGGGGAGCTCGACAGTGATTGGATATTAGTTTACTCATGGGGCGGGGGTTTCTTTCTGTAGTACAGCAGCATGCTGTCTCTGCCTGTGAGTCTGTGTGCGCTCCGCTCCAGCTGTAAGAAATTAATTAATGCAAACCGAAATAGCGCGGTTCATTAGAGCCCATTGAACCGTGTATGCTGTACCGAACGGTTCGGTTTTAAACAGAAAACCGTTGCACCCCTACTGCGTGTAGACTGTCCAGTCAGCTTCACTGACAGCTAAATCATAATGGTCAAATTATTTTCCCGCAAATGTATTGGACTTTGGCTGGCATGCAGCAGCGGCACGCCCAAAACCGTAAGTGTCTTCTTGAAAACGGTTGTCCATCTCCGTGATTTGACGGTCCAGCATCTCATTCCACAACTGCCTCAAATTGTCATTTTTAATTGGGGTAGATTTACCGAGTGAACATGTAACCACAGACACAGAGGGATCTAACCTTGCAGGCAATCTCCTCGCTCGGACACTACCGACATCCCAATTTGCAATGTCGTGTGTCGTGTTGTGTCATCAAGTCATCAGTTCATTTGATGACTTTATTGAAGTCATCTGTATTGTTCCTGAACTTTCTAAAATTTGATTTAAGGCCCTCAATCAAATGCGTGCAGTCTGCGACAGAGTGGACGACTGCAGTCCCTTTGTTGCACTATCAGACACATCAAACAACATTCCAAATGTCACCAATAGAAAGAGAAACTGTTTGGTCTGAATCTGTTGCAGAAGAGCTCCTGCCTGCAGTTTAGTTGCTGCACAGTTGCTTTCGGAAAATTCTGCAAGTGTTTCCAAGATCGCATCAAGCAAAGTTAACACCTTTCTAACTGACCCGACTTGGAGCTCCACCTTGTGTCCACTGACTGTTCCATAGCTCCATGGGCTGCCTGCCTGGGTGCAACTCCCTCTAAACGTCTACAAACCGTGCATGACGGCTGCTACCAGTCATAAATGCGTGTAAACTGTTCAGTGTCTCCAAAAACATAGCCACATGTCCACACCCTTTTGCAACACTGCAGAGAACTAGATCAAGGCGATGGGCATTGTAGTGCACATACACTGCCTTTGGGAAAGTGTGTTTAAGAATAGCTTGCACTCCTGCATGGCTACCCGACATCACAGAGGCACCATCAAAACAGAATCTGACACACAATAATGGATCTAAATTGAAAGGTGCGACCAACACCTGCAGGATTTTGTCTGCAATTCCAATCGTACTCATGTCGGCTGTATCCAAAAACCCTACTGCTCGTTCCTTGACCATTCCATCTTTCACATACCTAAGGCACACAGCAACAAGTTCTTTTTTGGACATATCTTTACACTCATCTGCCATTATGGCATACTAGTTGTTTGAAACAGAGCCATCTTTGTTTTGTTTTGCATGCAAATCATCTTTTATCTTTTGGAGAAGGAGTAGCTCATTTTGTATGTCTGAGCTCAACATTTGAGCATTTTTATTTAGCTGACCAAGGCGAGTTTGAATATCTGCATCATATTTTTTTAGCACATCAAAAAGTGACGTGGAGTCAACCAATAACAAAGAAGCAGTTTACGTCTTGCTTGTGTGTGCGCGTGCGTGCATGTGCGCGCGCATATCACTCCCGTCTCCCATAAATTCCATAGCAACACCAGCGCCTGTGTGTGTGTGTGTGTGTGTGTGTGTGTGTGTGTGTATTTATCACTCCAATTGCTTTTAACTGTGTTTTTGTACTGTTTTTAACCTGTAGGGCGACCTTGAGTGCCCTGAAAGGCGCCTTATAAATAAAATGTATTATTATTATTATTATTATTATTATTGTAACAATAACCAATAATATATATATATATAGGCATATACCGGTATGCCTATATATACACACATAATATAGGCCTAATATAATTGATCGCAATTATATTATTATTATTATTATTATTATATGATTATCGAAGGTTAACTATATCGTACGTCACCCAAAATCCCCATACATGGGGAAAACTATTGTGCCCAAGTCTTGTGACATCATTATGACATCATCAGGGATGATAGTAAATCAGGGATTATATAGTAAATGCGACCTGCTATGGAGATCCTGATGTCATCAATATTTGCGAACGCAGTGAGCACTTACTATGAGACCTAGCAGATCATGTCTGTCTGTGTGTGTGTCTGTCTGTCTGTCTGTCTGTCTGTCTGTCTGTCTGTCTGTCTGTCTGTCTGTCTGTCTGTCTGTCCCGCTATACGTCCAAATATGGAGTGTGTTGCATCATCAGCTCCATATATGGGCACAAAAGGGGCCAGGTCCACATATACAGTAACAGCGGGACAGACGGACAGACAGACATGATCTGCAGGGTCTCAGCTGCGTTCGCTTCCCGCGTTTGCGCGTCTTACTGGTTGCGAACGCAGTGAGCACTTACTATGAGACCTAGCAGATCATGTCTGTCTGTGTGTCTGTGTGTGTGTCTGTCCCGCTATCCAAATATGGAGTGTGTTGCGTCATGAGAAACATGTCAGTCAGTGACTCCGTCGCACCACCATATATGGCCGTCAGTCCGTCACGCCTATATGTGTCCATACGACACTGTCAGTGAGGGAGAAGACTGGATCATCACCTAGAATAGATCATCACGCTCCATAAATGGAGCTGACCTGTTCTGACATTCCATATGTTGATCTGACCTCATCAAAAGCCAGTACACTCAATACACCAGCTATACCAGCTTGGCTTTGCTGGTCTGTCCAGTCATTAGACCAGCTAAGTTCAGATGGTAAGCTGGTTTTTGTTGGTCAGTCCACCATTTGACCATCTACCAGCTTGGCTGGTCACCGATTGGCTTTTCATCAATTCCTGGTGGCTTCTTCTGCCATTCATTATGCTTCTGGTCGTCGCAGCATTCATCGTTGCCTTTGTGTTACTGTTGTACATGATATCGCCTCTCATTAGTCCCAAACCTCTGAAACTGAACGGGGCCCATGTCGTGGTGACTGGTGGATCCAGTGGGATAGGAAAGTGCATTGCTATGGAGTGCTACAAGCAAGGAGCTTTCATCACTTTGGTGGCACGGGACGAGACCAAATTAGTTCAAGCTAAGAAGGAGGTGGAGAAATGTGCTATAAATGACAAACAGGTGGTGCTCTGCATATCTGTGGATGTTTCCAAGGATTATAATCAGGTGGAGAGTGTGATAAAACAGGTTCAAGAGAAGCTGGGACCTGTGGATATGCTGGTATGCTGTGCAGGAACATCCATTTCTGCAAAGTTTGATGAAGTGGAGGTGGAGCTCTTCAAAAGTATGATGGAGGTGAACTACCTCGGCAGCGTGTACCCAACACGGGCCGTCATAAACACCATGAAGGAACGCCGGATGGGACGCATTATGTTCGTGTCCTCACAAGCAGGCCAGATTGGCCTGTTTGGCTACACTGCCTACTCTCCTTCTAAGTTTGCTCTCCGTGGCCTGGCAGAGTCACTGCAGATGGAGATGAAGCCATACAACATCTATGTGACTGTGGCCTACCCGCCTGACACAGATACTCCAGGACTCGCAGAGGAGAACAAAACAAAGCCACTAGAGACCAAGTTAATCTCTGAGACCTCTGGGGTTTGTCAACCAGAGCAAGTGGCCAAGATTTTCGTTAGGGATGCTGTGCAAGGCAACTTCAACAGCTCTGTGGGCCCTGATGGCTATATGCTTTCAGCACTCACCTGTGGAATGTCACCTGTTACTTCCATCACTGAAGGCCTCCAACAGATAGTGACCATGGGATTGTTTCGGACCATCGCCCTCTTCTACCTGGGGAGCTTTGACAGCATTGTGCGCCGTTGCATGATCCAGAGAGAGCAGTCCAAAGCAGCCGATAAAGCATCCGATAAGAGGGAGTAATACTTTGAAAGCACCCCTTACCCCACTTCATTTCACCGTCTCCCCTCCTTCTATTATAGCCACTGGAGGAGACCAGCTACACACATCCACCCCCACTCCCTAAAATATTAAATGTCATAGCCTACTCCTTAAGAGTATAATACTCTTAAGGAGTAGGCTATGACATTTAATATTTTTGTATTGCCAGAGAAAGGACATGCTCAAAGACCGCAGTGGGCCACTTTGTCAGAAACCCACTGTGGATAACATCCCACACTTCTCCTGGGATGCCACATTGGGCTGGGGAGATGAAAAGGCTCCAGTAACGATGACGTTTTTGAGGTCAATGTTCCCTGAGGCAGCGAATATCAGGACCCACAAGTTTGCTGGTGGCAGGAGAAATGTAAGGTAAGATGAGTTCAAGGTCGAAATGATTCTTCCTATCTGAATTTGTATGTAAGCAATATATTATTTTTTAAATTAATGTTTATATATATTTTAAAGAAAGCTTACAGACAGAGGAAGAGGCACAGCCGATCATAAATAAGCGTTTGGGGATGGTCCTTTCCACTGTGCTCTTCACATCATGTGTGATGAGGCACAACTTCATCCAGGCCTGTGTAGGGGTCGAACTATGGAGACAAGGCTGTACCATCAATGCATTTAAAATGCTTAATGCACTTGGTACAAGCCAATCCAAGGATTCAGCACGGAGTCATGTTGACAAGATTCGGCGTGGCCATGATGCACAGATCATGGAATGGAAAGCTGCTGTTGAGGTATTATAACATTTGTACTAACAGTATTTAATTAATATAATGTTATAGCTGACAGAAGAATGAAAAATGTATTACATTGACTAATTGTCTATTTGTGGTTATTGCCTTATTCATTCAGAACACCCCAAATAGAAGACGGCAGCTGTTCACCCCACAGAAGATGTCCTATTCTCTATGCTGGGACAATGTTCAAGTAATCATTTTAAATTTTCATTTATTGTATTGAATATCAATATCATTACGCCTTTGATTGAAATACTGACACTTTCTGTGTGGAGTTTGCATGTTCTCCCCGTGTCCCCTAGGGTAGGTACCGTCACAAAAACATGCAGTAATCCTGGTCTCTAAACTGCCTCCCCCTGGCCAGCCGGGGCGCTTGATGGAGGGGAAAGGAACTGGTTGGGATAACGTGTTCCTTCCACGCGCTACGTCCCAACCAGGGAAACTCCCCCCTGTCAGGTGTAAAGGAGCAACTTGGACACTCAGGCATGAAGGGAGCACGAGTTAAGTCCGTTGCTCTCCCCAGGTTGGCGGAGGGTGTGTAGAGCCCAGGATCACAGTAGATGATTGGCACAGGGGTGAAAACTGGGTTACAAAATCGTGGGATAAAAAATATATTAAAAAAAATAAAAAATACTGTGATACAATATATAGTTAGTTATTAGATGAGTCATATAATTAATATAAAGTATTGAGTAATGCAATTGTGTTCTACAGATTTCTGTGCATGGGCGACACCACTCAAAGGATCATGTCAATCATTTCAATGTCAATGAATTTTGCCCACAAAAACAAGGTGGATTTTAGGCATTTCCCACTAAGGTCCTACAAAGACAGCAGGAGAAATCTCCCCACTGCTTTTGATGTCATTATCTCCAGCTACCCTTACTGTCTCTGTATGGAAGGTAGGCTCTTGTGTTTTTAATATTACAGTGGGCAGTACTTTATGAAATGGTTTTATAGAATCCTCCTCTAGTCAAATGATCTCAGCTCTGTCATTAAAGTAAAATCAATAACAATACTAATACAATTCTACAGAAAAAGAAGAGGAGTTGATCCGTTGCTGTAGTTAGTGGAAGGCACCGTGGTTCCACCTGTCTTTCACTGACCTGGAAGCAGCACCTGATGGGGACTGGTACTGCTCTGACAGTTGTGGCAATGATGGCACTTTTGCCTACTGTGTCTGCCATGAACGCTTGGGAGGGCAAATGGTACAGTGCCACAAAGGTCACGACTGCCTTCGGTCAGAGTGGTACCACCTGAAGTGCTTGGGCAATATCGCACCTGCAGACACTGAAGGTAAACATCATCACTGATCCTCAAACTTTAAAAACATCATTGTTTGCACTGATGACTGATTAATGTATACACTGTTGGTTTTTAATTTACTTGTTTGCACTCATTTGTGGACGGGCCTGCCATGATTAATAGCTGGAGGATGGACCTGGTACAGTTCTGGGAATACAAACGCTGGAAGTACTTGGCCATTGCCACAAGCTCCTGACTGGTTAGTAAACTTTTAAGCAGATAACTTGAATAACACTAATGCACATTCATGCTCCTGCCAAGATTTTCTTGGCAGACCCCTTGTCCCTCTCAAAAATATGTATTAACCAATTTGGACCTGGTGAATGAGTTTATAAACGGAGAGTTTAAAGGTAAACACAGTACAGCTTTTTATTAAGTGTCTCACACTAAACTATTTGAATAAAAATATAAATTATGCAGTCAAAATGTACTGTCTGGTGACAGTTGGACACATGCAAAATGGCTAAGGTATAACACATGGGCTCAAAGCCTCAAAGAAAAAGGCTGGTTCAATTGTCTCTCTTCACGGTACCTGAAAAGAGTACTCCAATAAAGACCTAATAATAATAGCTAATAAAATAATATTTTTTTAAATAAGAAAGCAATGTTGCATTGACATATTTACACCATAACTGTCTGCATATATCTCCCCTCAAAAGAAATGCTGAAAAAGTCAGGTGGAAGGTACACTGACACCCAAGTTGTGCAGTGTGCCCAGATGTACGGTGATTTCGGGAAAGACATGCAATGCATCCTGTCAGCATCTGGACTTGGCCAAGCAGCAGCCCCCATCACCACCAGCAAGGGATACAGGAAGAGAATGACAGCAGACATCGCAAAGCCAAGAGCTACGGGCATGATGAACTGTTCATCTACCCGGAAGGTCCCATGAAGGGTTTCCCACTTTCACCTGCAAAAAGGACATTCGAAAGCCAGAGGAGATGGGACAACACATCAACAAATTGAACAAACAGATTGATAAGTGGGACAGGTTGAGGAAGAGGAGACAAGGTATGATCATAATACTTACAGATATGTTCCATCACAGATAACACAGCAGCCTTTTCTGTTGCATGCTGTCAGTATGGTTTCATTGTCCATTCCTTTGACATAGAGGTAGTCGAGGATGGCCTTTCGGTAGCACGTTTCGGTTTTGACCAGCTCCAACATGCTCTTGTCAACAAGATTTTTGGCCGTTGACCTGGGGAAAGCATAGAGTTGTGCATTCCCAGGTGCAGAGTCTCTGGAACACCTTCCGACTTCTTGCCAGTAGGCTAGCAGGTTTTCAGATGGTCCCCAGTGTATGACATGTCGAACATCTGGTATTTCAACACCCATTCCAAAGGCCACAGAGGTAATTAGACACCTGATGGTGCTGTCAGTGCGTGGGAACTCTTCCAAGATTTCTGTCTGCGATTTGCGGGCACTGTTGCTATAATACAACTCAACAATGCTTTTTTGTCCTTCCCAAGCACTTTCCCCCAATGTGTCCATCACATCTCCATACACTTCTGTGACTGTTCCTATTGTCCTGTAATGACATATTAATATGATTGCTCCGTAATTAAAAGTGTACATTAAGTAATAACGTAAACAAACTTTAATACCTGCAATAAACTATGGTCTTGTCTGCCTTTTTCCTCTCAGTTTGCAAATGCTGAACAAGCCAGGGAACCTCTTTGGTGAATTCATCTGTGTCACACCTGGAGATTGCTAGGTGAATATTTGGCCTGTAGCCAAATGTACATATTTTGGTTTTGTCAATAAAAAAACATGTCTTAGTAAACAATATTTAAGACAAATGTTCATGTTTTTGGTGTAACAATTTGTGATAGCTATTATACATCCTAAAGCTAATCAACATGTTATTATCTGTCCGGGACAACAGCTATTGTCTCTGTGGTTGTTAAATTCATTGCTTCGGTTATTTGAGTAACCATGGACTGTGTTGCAGTTGCAGTTAGCATCAACACAGGTGCACTCAAAACACCCCTTATTTTGGACAATTTCATATATTCCGGTCTAAATGATGAACCCCTGAAAGGCATAACATGATTATAATCTGTAAAACAAAGCTACTGTGTATAAATAAATACAACTGGGATAGGTACTGTACATTAAAAGATTACTTAACATCCATGCAATTATCTTACTCAGCACTAGGGTCAAATTTTGTTTTTTTAAATGTGCTCTATAAATGTTGGACTGGATAATATGTAGTGACAGGTGAACTTAAATGTTTTTGTACATACTGTAGTGTAGATGACAGCAAAGAAAATATTACATACCATGTGCACATAATGAACCTCATCAATGGCCAAAAGACAGATTAGTCCTGCATCTGATGTGGACTTTAGCCAACCCCAACACGGCTCTTTCAGAATAACTTCTAGTGACATGAACAGTAACCCAAATTCACCTCTGCGGATACCTGACAACAACAGACATTTATGTGTTTTGTTTTTCATGTACAGTAGTTGATCTCATCACATTTCAGAAAAGGTTTACAGTTGTTTCAATAACAAAAAAAGGACACAGGATATATTTAAAAAATGGGGTCGTCTTATAATCGGGAACTAGACTATTTGGTCTTCAATGTTCGTTTTCCAGTCTTGAAAAATGAGGTTCGTCCTACAATCAGAGTCTGTTATATTTGGCACACTTATTGCATTTTGTTAAGGACTGCATCCATTTTAAAACGATCTACAATTGACTATCATAATGGTCATTATGAATTGGTACCATGTTGGTGAACACTTACAGTATGAAACATAACATGACATCATTAGGCTATTTGTTGTTAAATATGATAGTTTATTTAAATGTGTATTCATTACAATAACTATGGCATCCATAACAGCAAGCTTACTTTCCAGATATAGAAAGACTACATTTTCTACATCGATTTCCCATTGATGATATGTCACTGGGTATCTGAACTGTCCTCAACCAGACACAGCATAGAGAAGACGAAAATGGTGCCATATTATTTTAATGAGAACCAATTATATAAATAGGTTAAGTTTTAATTTAATTATATATATCAACTGTATATAAGATCACAGTTGATACTCATGCATTGCAGTCTCACTGTCCATGTCACCAGTTATGGCTGCAGCTGGGATCCCAAGGTCTGACCAGCGTTTGACCTAATCCGCCATTAATGCCTTCAATGGGCTTACCACAATGACTTTGTGTCCTACTTCAGGGTTCATCTAAAAAAGGAAAATGTATTCAATTCTACACAGTTCTGTAAATGTGTGTAGTCACATTTATTTGTACAATGCATAGAGTAAATAATACATACAGTATAGGCTATTGTTGTGTTGACATAGGCCTACATATAGTTTGTTTATTTTTTTTACTTTTTTTTTTCAAAGTATTAACAATAAGTACAATGTAAACATATTCTAGCATGATCACATCATTATGATTAGTAATTGCTGTTGTGTTTACATTTGTAGCAGTCAGTGACCATCCCCCAATCACAATTAATAAATAATAGGCTACACGCACACACACACACACACACACACACACACACACACACACACACACACACACACGTTTAAATAATATAATTCATATAATTAATATAATATAATTTTTGGTACTTACTTTGTCCATAATTGCACCAAATATTCCAAAACAAATACTTTTCCCATACCCTGTTGGTAAAAGGGCAAACACATTTTGACCATTTAACAGGGCTTCAATTACCCGTTTTTGTTGCTCTTTCAATTGAAAGGGTAGAGACAAACTGGTTATTATCTCTGATAAAGTTGCCATATTGACTCAAGAGATGCTGCGTGTTTGGTCGTGTAAACTAATTTAAACTTTTAATCTGATTTTTTCTTTTTTTTTTTTTTATATGTCGAAAAGAGACCAGGAATAACTGCAAGCGAGACGACCCAGGCCTGGCTCCAGTAGGTGTAAATCATTATTTAAACAGAGGCGGCACTGTTCTCACTGTGTTGTGCATTTTGAATTCCTGGTTGTGCTTGCGCCGGTGAAGTTGGAACATGACATAAATAGTGCATTTTTGAGAGAAACTGGGGACCTGAGACGCTTCCCAGGTTCGAGAATAGACTTTTACCAAGGTCTAGCAGGCTTTATTTCGGTAAGTGGTTACGTCGTTTTGTTTATTCGCTGGCGTCAGAGAGGGACTCGCTGTAAGCCTTGGACCAGGGCTAATGTTATTGCAGACTGTGGGCTAGATTTTGAAGGTGCGTTTTACCTATTACAGTAATATGAGCTGGGGGCGTGAGGTATGTCATATTGCAATTTTAAGCATGTTAAGAAGCGCTTTCGACACCCCGTGGAGTGCGCAAAACGGCCTTGAATTAGTCATGGGAGTGTTTAAGGCGTGTTTGAGAGTTACCCAATCAACATGTCCGTACTATTTTCTTTACCAGTCAGCTGATGTCACATACGGAATGCGCACTTTGGGGATCGTTATTATTACATTTCTTCAGGCTGGCACCATAGAAGACATGACATATATGACTTTGTCACATTTGGGTTAATTATTCCTATTGCACTGCATGCTGTCACCTTCATGCCTCAAAATAAGTTGTTTCTATTGAGAAACACCAGTAAAATTATATTTTAATTTAAATTATAATTATATTATATTTGAAATGAGTAATGAGTTGAATGCCTGGTGCGTATGCCCGTGATGCGGTATGGTCCCGTGATGGTATGGTCTTCGCTCGTAGCATTTTATTGAAGAAGACTTGAATCAAGTGTGATACAGCGTATGAAAGCAAACTTCCCAAGGATTATGCATATGTTTTTTTTTTTTTTTAAGGTTGAGAAATGAAAGAATTATGGCCGTTTCTAATCTCAACATTCCCAATAAAATGACGCAATAAAAAGACGCTGTTGCCATGTCTCAGAGAAACAAGTAAATAGGTCTATAAAAATAATCCCAAAATAAGCGCATATAACAGGGGTCTGTAACCTATTTTAAATGAAGTGCCATGTTTTTATTTTCTAGATATTGAGTCTGCCATATCCAGATTAATTTTAATGACACCACATTAAAATAAAAAACATATTTTGATTGTCCACAAATATAAAGTTCTTACATCTTTTTAAATATTTTCTTGCACATTGTTATAATGATCATTATATATCCGCCTGCAGTCAGAGTTCATAGTTTTAATGAATGAATGTGATGCATTGTGAGCTGGTAGATCTGCTATTTTCAAAATGTAATTACATTTTTGTATTAGCCGTCCTTAGTTGGGCAAATGCATTCATCTGGGGATGCCTGACATGGGAATGTGCTGTGTGAGGATCACTGGTTTAAACAACATTAGGAGAGAAACCTTTAGAAACAAGAAAAGCAACCACAACTACCAATATTTACAAGCAACTTTACAGAAAAAGAAGCCGCTTATAATAAACAGACTTGGCAACACTCCAGCAGCGTCCCAGAGCCGCTCAAGTGTAAAATCAAACAGTGCTTTTATCTGCTTTTGCGTTTATGAGGTGCCTAGACCCACGTCTAATCGTTATGCGCAGGTCAAGGGGCTTAATAGCAAATTGCGCAAAGCGAAAATAATTAACATATGGACACTCCCACAATGCTAAAATATTCAGCAACGTCGTATTCCATATGTGTGTGCGTTCAACACGGGACGATAAGGCTTTCATAATACGATTGTGCGCAGAGCGAGGCCAATTTATGTATTACCACATGGTAAAACGCACCTTCAAAATCCAGCCCTGTGTGTTCAGTCTTAGAAGGGAGTAGTGTAATGCGTGTGCCCGGCCGGACACATTAGGAGGCGACACGACTGGTTATACAAGCGGACACAGGAAGTGTAAGCTGTCAGATTTACTCTTGTTATTGTGGGCAGCGGTGTGGAGCTCCCGGTTGGCACGCAAACCATGATTACACTGTGAATACAAATAAATACATTCTACTTTGGAAATGCAGCACGCCTGAAGACTGTCTACTTGTTGTGTGAGTGAGCGGCACGTTACAATAGCACGTCATAGTCATAGTCATGTATAGCCCTGAAAACATGACTGCCATGATGATTATCATGACAGTGATGCAGTAACTGCACCCTGTTTTTTGCGATCGCTACATTTACAGTACACGAAATCCGTATATATAAACATTCGGATTGCAAATATAAAGTACTCACTTTTTATCCCACGGGTGTTAGTTAGTTGCTGCGCCCAAAATTAGCACTGCTGCATCCCGCCTTGTTTAATAAAAATTAGCACTGCTGCATCCCGCCTTGTTTAATAAAAAGCATTTTTATCCGAGCGCCCCGGCTACTTTTTTCAAACGGGGTTCGTTTGGGAAATCCACAGTTGCACACCGGGAGCGCACTCGCCTATTAGTCTGTATTGGCAGGGCGGTCAGCGTACATATATCGAACACACCGAGTGCCACCCTCCTCCCGACCGATAGGGGCGCGTAGTTGAAAGCCAATGGCAAAATAACAGCTCGGATAAAAATGCTTTTTATTAAACAACGCGGGATGCAGCAAATCTAATCGCTGGAGCAGCAACTAACTAACACCCGTGGGATAAAAAGTGAGTACTTTATATTTGTAATCCGAATGTTTATATATAGCCTACGGATGTCATGTAAATGTAGCGATCGCAAAAAACAGGGTGCAGTTACTGCATGACTCTCGTATGAATACGAGAGTCATGTTTTCAGGGCTAAGTCATGTATAGCATTAGCCCCGCAAGCAGAACCCAAATGTAGTAAAGTTTCTGACACTTTGATTACTTTACCCATTGGGTCCTGTTTCACGCTGGGCTGCCGCCAGTTACGCACACACAAATACAATGTAAACATGCCATGAGAAAAGCTTCTGCGCACTTTTACGATGTTCTTTCATATGTTGACTTACGAATGTGCGAACTATAAGTACCTTACATACCATACCGACACATCTCCTGTGTCGCGGAAGCCGTTAGGTATTTTTAATCCATGATTGATTAAAAATGTCGCTTCTTCCTACCTTGTTTATTGACACCTCATTGTACCGCCTATCTGGCTAGCTAGTGGTGCTACAGCTATGACGGAGCAGATCAGAGGCAGGGACGTAGCCCGCAAAGCCAACCGCACATCGGGAGGCGGTACAATAAACGGTAAATAAACAAGAAGAAATCAAAGCGACATTTTTAATCAAACATGGATTAAAAATACTTAACGGCTTCCACGACACAGGAGATTTTATCAGAGGTATGTAAGGTACTTATAGTTCGCACATCCGTAAGCAAACACAATAAAAAACGTGGTAATAGCGCGCCGATCGACGAAACGATGAGTTTGTATATATCCGCGTTCCAACAATCGCATTAGAAAATCTTAGCATGGCCAGGAACCCTATATAAAGCGACAATCAAATTTCATAAAAGCTTTATGTAGGGTTCCGAGAGGGGCTAGTATAGCATAGTAGTATAGATGTATAGTTTATCTATAGTTTCATTATATAGATATTCCACTGTTACTTTCTTAGCTTACGCATGTTTCATGATAAATGTTTTTATGTGATGTATTCCCATGCTTTTTTGTTCTTGATCAAAATATGATCTCCCATCCCTACTTACAATTTACGCTCAGAAAAATGGTTTCACTGTATGCTCCCTGTTGCTAATTGAACTGAGGGAAATAGAACATTAAAAACACATTGGTTACTTTCACCTTATTCACTTTACACCATTGCTTCTCTAAGTTTAGATTGCTTCCCTAATGCAATCTCCACATTCACGAGTTGGGCTAACACCACCAGGTCTCCAGCTATTAAAGTCCTTCCTTATTCACTTGATTTCAGAGCAGTGAGTGGAGTCCAGACTGCAGGTGAAGATGAACTCTCCAGACCCAGCCAGGGACGTTTCTATTAAACAGGAACCTGAAGACATTTATATTAAACAGGAAGCTGAAGACATTCCTATTAAACAGGAGGCTGAAGACCAGCCACACCCCAGTAAGTTTCATGTGCTCTTCCTTGAATATGTTCTGTTCTGAGTCTGACGTCAATATCGGTAGAGGGTGCAGGTTCTTTTGTACTTTTTATTTGCATTGTAATCCACATAGGGTGATCTTAGATCGCCTCATATAAGAACTGTGTTTTATTTGTATTATAATCCCCATAGGGGGATCTTAGATCGCCTCATAAGAACTGTGTTTGAAAATTAAACAAATAATCCTGTCCTTTTCATTGATATGGAAATTAGTGCAGCAGATTAAGTCAATATTTCATGAGAATCGTTCACTTGATGGTACAAGCACCAAAATTGGCACACAAGTGCTTCGAAACCTACTCTCTCAGAAAAGTACGTTGTACACTTGAAAAAACAAAATGGACACCATTTTTCAAGATGGCCGCCATTTGAGGTGGTTTTAAACAGTGTTTGAGCTATGTTGAGCTATAAATCCTATTGTTATGGCCTATACATTGAAATAACATTGAAATATATGTTTCTGAGTATGAAAAATCAATTCCGCATTTAGACAATTTAAATTATTTAATATTATGATACAATGGTAATTAAATGATAAAGTGGGGCAGATTAAGTAAATATTCCATAATCCTTCACTTGGTGGTACAAGCACCACATTTGGCACAAATGATGTCCAGGATGTACTTTTTAAGAAAAGTACGTTATACAGCTGAAAATCCAAGATGGCTTCCAGTTTTCAAGATGGCCACCTCATCAAATGAATAAGTAGAACTTTAATTAACAGAAATGTGTGATCCACACATTGATCCAAACATCAAAATGAATGTATTCTCACTGGAAGAACTCAATGGTGTCAATTGGATTTCAATATGGCCGCCAGTTTTCAAGATGGCGGCAATTATGCAACTCAAAATTAGCGTTTTCGGAAGCTGTCTGATTACAGATATTGTTGAAGGGCAACATCATTCATTGATCATTACTTGAAATGCTGTGATCAAGCTCTATTGGTTTGTAATTTTGTATATGAGTGAAAGCACAACCCTGACACACTGGTGACATCACTGCTGTGAGACTGTGGGGTTCAGTGTTGGCTTGTAGTGTACTAGCTGTAGTTGTGGTTTACTAACTGTTGTAGTGGTGTACTCACTGTAGTTTGTAGTATAATTTAGTGTCCTAAATGCTAATAAGCTCCTGTATACTGGAAACTAGAAGTTAGTTGTAGTATTGTAGTTAGATAGCTACCCCTGAATTGACAGGATGTGGGAGAGCCAAGGGTAACAGGGCTTTAGTTACCTAGATGGTGTACAGATCGCACAGGACTTGCACTGGATGAACGGTCGGGCTAGGTGTAGGGCACTAAGGTTGGGCGATATGCCAATTTCTTTCAAACAACCATAGTCTGTCCAAAAATCGCCGATGGACGATATATTCATGTCATAAAAGTAAAGTGAGAACAGCTCACTGCACGTCGCAAAAAAGCCAGATCTACAAGCTCCGCGCCGCGTCCTGCCTGTTTTTGCAGCTCCGTTCGCTACGCGCTGAGAGCTTGTAGATCCGTCTGTTTTTGCAGCGCAGCCAGGGTAACAAAATAAGAAATAAGTTACAGGTGGACATGAAGTGAAGTTGGAACGGACAAGCAGCTGCAAGCCAAGCTAACATCACAATCACTGGCTGGTGACAGTGTTATCATTAGCCGCAGCAACATGTAGTCTGCCCTAGTAACGTCTCCTCCCCGGAGAAGTCGGGCTTGGAGCGGCGCCCACATGGTGCCGTGTCATTAGTCAGAAGCTTCATTGTTCCGAAATTACTATCCCTATCTCTAACCCTAACCTAAACGCACAGGAGCAGTGCATGTTCGCCAACCTTAATGCATGTTCGGACTAACGGGACTTCGGATCTATGGGCAGTTCCCGCCCACATGCTGCTGCGGCCGGGCTGCTGCTGACAGGCTCTCAAGGCATCGCGTCATGCCTGGTTCTGCAGCGCCGTTCGCTTCGCATTGAGAGCTTGTAGATCTGTCTATTTTTGCAGCGCTGGTGTCGGGGTTCGTTCACTTCACGTTGTCAGTAAAAAAATAACTTCGATTACAGGCGGAGATGAAGTTTAATCAGTGGGTTGAATCAGTAGCTACTCGCTAAACTAACGCTAAGCTAAGTGCTAAGCTAACGATCCCCGAGCCTACACTAACTAGCAGCCTGTTTTTTTTTCCCCCGACTTCACGGGTGGCGCATTGGGATGCAATGACACGAGACAGCAGTGTGCATTCTGTTGTGACTGTATATTATTAAACTGCATGGGTCTGGACTCCGGAGCATAAACAACATGTAGGCTACAGTACAGTAGCCTCCATCGGCTCGGTCCCAGCCTTTACTCTGGCTGCCAGAGTGAGTGAGCATCACGGCCGTTCCCCAATGCTGCGGAGTGCGGGGAATCTTGAATCTTGGGGCCAAAATGAGGTCTTATGATTAAAATGATGTCAGATTTGGAATCCTCATGGTTGACTTGTATGAAAAAGTGTCTTCATACATGATTCTAGGTCATTTGGATCAAAAGTAAATTTTTGGCTATTGCGCCGGGCGCCATTTTGAATGTGGCCCTCTAGCAAAAAAATCGAGAAGCCCCTGACTGCAGCCCACAGATCGGGGCGGGGCTTCTCCTAGGAGGAGTGGGCGGGGTTATGGAGGAGGAGTGGGTGGGGTTTTGAGAGGAGTGGGTGGGGTTACCCCCTATGGTTACACCCAGCCCCTTGAGTGAAGGGTACAATACTTATTAATTATCAATGTTTATAAGTTAAATACCGAAATTAAACTAAAAATAATTATGTATAAATTAGCCTATATTTTATTTAAGACATTATAATAATAATAGTAATAATGAATGTTTATAGTTTAATATAATATAATAATACCGAAATTCTTTATAGGCCTAAATGGTAAATGGTGCATTTATATAGCGCCTTTATCTAAATAAATCTAAATCTATCTAATCTAAATCCTGGTATAAAAAGCTTGTTTCATGGTAGGCCTACAATGTCTTATAACAATGGAATCAGCATGATATAACGTAATAATGGAAAATACCATACATATTATGACATCAATAGTCCAATAATAATAATACTAATACTACTACTACTACTAATAATAATAATAATAAAGTTGTGCAATTGCTATAGTCTGGCACTTGCCCACTCACAATATGTTGCGTATTGAGTCATTGCAACCGAAGGTTGCTGTTAGGAACCTGATGTCATAGTAAATGTGACAGGAGGCCCCTGATGTCATCCCTTAGATCTCCATATATGGATATATGTCAGAACATGTTCTGACATATATCCATATGTTGATCCTTCCCCATCCATCCCTTCATCTTTGATGTCTCCCTTTTGACTTATACCTGTCCATTCAAATTACAAACTCTATAGACGGGCCTGCCCCAAAGTTAGTAGTGCAGCCGCACCCGGCAGCCGGTGAAAACTAAGGTTCTAAACAGGCCCGAAAATGAAGGCCCGGCCCTACCTGGGCCCTCATTAAACCCTGTACACTCAAGAGAATGTCCCCGCTACCGATCTCCATATACTGTATGGAGCTCACTTGTTCTGACATCCCATATGTTGATCTGACCACATCAAACCCTTTACACTCAAAGCTATAGACATACAAAGCTATTGGATATACTGTGATATCCCACTAATGGATGCTAACAGAAGTAAGCAAACAGAGAAGTGGACCCTCTTAACTCTCAACAGTGTTTGTTTTCACAAGCTCTTTACACCTGGGTGTACTTTCATAAGCTTTTGTCAAACACATGTACAGTAATTGGCAAGCACAGCAGAACAGAAAGTAGGCTGATGTCGACTTAAATGTTATTATTTTCGGTAGAGCAGGTCGTCCAATGAATCATGGGTCGGCGGTTCGAATCCCGGCTCCTCCTGTCTACATGTCGAAGTGTTCTTGGGCAAGACACTGAACCCCAAATTGCTCCTGATGTGTTGGTTGGTACCTTGCATGGCTTCCGTCGCAATCGGTGTATGAATGTGTGAATGTAATGCACAATCTATGTAAAGCACCTTGGATAAAGGCGCTATAGAAATGCACCATTTACCATTTACACAATATGTACAGTTTAAAGTGTCTCAATCCCAATGTCTATGGAATTAGTTCTTATGGGTCCAAATTTGCTAAGCAAGCTCAGCTGTTTTGGTGTAGAAGAATCATCAATCAAGAAGGTCATAACATCTAGATAGAATATTGCCATCGATAAGTGCATATTTATAATAAACAGTATGAGTAGATGCGTTTTACTTTATCAAGCAGACGGGCCTGATACATTTCATTACAATGTATAAAGGGCCTATACTGTATTTGTTAAATCTAAGAATATGTGAAAATTGTGCTGTGGGCTTGGAGATCTAGTGACATGATGATATACCATAAGTGACACCAAGTTGGGGAAGGTCTGTGGTTCAAAACCCATACTAGCTGGGAAAGTCCTGGCTGGGAAAGTCCTGGTTAGGAAGGTAAATGAGAAATGCCGTACACTCCCTCAGCAATTACCAAATAGGTTCCCTTGAGCAAGTAATTTAACCCTCAATAATAAATGTGATTTCTATATGAAAAATCACTGTCCTGAACCATCTATGAGGAGGTAAAATGGTACAATTATAGAACGCCTTTATCCAAGGCTCTTTACATAGATTGTGCATTACATTCACCCATTTACACATGAGGAATTAAACTGCAAGGTAACAACGTTTCAGTGTCTTGCTCAAGGACACTTCGACACTAACTCTAGCCCGGGTTTGAACTGGGAACCTTGTGGTTGCCATCCAGCCAATGTGTTATAAATCATTATAAGGCCAAGTATAAATGCATCATGAAATGCATATAACACAGTTCTACGCATCTCATAACACAAACCATTGTATAATGACAGTTTCTATCTATGTTAAATATCATAGTTGTAAGACATTGCAATCATTTTATAATGCTTTATAGTCACTCTTAAAATGCATTAAAATCCATTATACAGTGAGTACATAATAAGTCACTATAAGAGGTAATTTGTTGTTCATATTTTATTTGAATTGCACTTGTCACTCACAGGGACTCTCAGAGTGCTATAAATTAAATCATATTGAAGATTAGAATTAGAAGGTACTCATCAAGGATCCAGTCATCCCAAAAAAGGTGCCAAGATGTCTGAGGTCCCTTGTATTTATAACACAACACAATAAAAAAATGTACAGTCGCATTAAAAACATTAGTGTACATAGTGTATACAGACAGACTAGTGTTTCATTTGTCATAGTAAACAGACACTGGCACTGGTACAGTAACTCACCTTGATTACAGCTGCTCTACAATAGGCACTGTGTGTGTGTGTGTGTGTGTGTGTGTGTGTGTGTGTGTGTGTGTGTGTGTGTGTGTGTGTGTGCGCGTGCGTGCGTGCGTGCGTGCGTGCGCGCGCGCGTGCGTGCGTGTTTATCTCAATACGCAACATTGTGAGTGCTTAAGTGGGCAATAATCTGGTTGCCAGACTATAGTAATTGCACAACTTTATTATTATTATTAGTAGTAGTATTAGTATTATTATTATTGGACTATTGATGTCATAATCTGTATGGTATTTTCCATTATTACGTTAAATCATGCTGATTCCATTGTTATAAGACATTGTAGGCCTACCATAAAACAAGCTTTTTATACCAGGATTTAGATTAGATAGATTTAGATTTATTAAAGGCGCTATATAAATGCACCATTTACCATTTAGGCCTATAAAGAATTTCGGTATTATTATATTATATTAAACTATAAACATTCATTATTACTAAGAATTTTAATCAGTAGTAGCCTATGATTTTTTGATTAGCGATTTTTACTATGTCTTAAATAAAATATAGGCTCTATTATACTGTAGATTCGGTCTGTGCCCTCCGAATTGATTTATTTTTATCATCACGCTTACATATTTATGCTATAAAGATGGCGTGTATAGTCAACATTTTATCTATTGAGCTATGCGCTTGGTGGAAACAATACAACGCATATGACAAATATAACCTAAAACAACATTTAGTCTATGTTGTGAGTAGCCTACATTAAAGCCTACAGTCAGTCACACCAACACACCATATAGTATTTGGAATGTAAATGACCCATTAGCTTGAACAATGGCCGTCTCCAGCCGGGAGGGAGGTGTGAACTTCACTGCTTGCGGGGGAGAAAGGGTGACGGCGGAAAAGACCAGACCTACTAGGCATAAGTATGCCTAAAATCAAGCAAGAAGCTTCTTCTAGCTTCTTTGGTGTGAACGCGGCTTAATGTTGGTCGTATGGATTATGGAACCTTTCCCTCCGATATTGCACACAACCAAACAGTAGTTTGTGAGATTTGGTCGCTACAGTAGTTTGTGAGATTTTCCTCAGACACACAGGCAGACAGACTCACAGACCCATTTACAGACATGCAGAGCTACGCCATGGCAACCTTTTACATAGATTGTTGAGCTACCATCTGTCCACATTTCAAGCTGTCATTGTCAGAGTGGCGCATCATGACTGATTTACTACCAACTCAGAGTGCAGGTGTGAAGTACCATGTTGTTTTGAAATTGTTTCTGAATTTCATGATTCAAATAAAACATTTGCTGTAACGCCTTATCTTGGTAGGTAATAGCTCATTTTGTACATGGAAATGGAAGAAGAATGAATTTACATTTTAGGAATCCAGTGTTGACCATCATGTTATGTTTCTGGTCCTAGACATCCTGCACATTGTTGTGTGTGAAGAGAAGGTTTCTCCTGAACATGAGAGGAGTCCCAGTCTGCTCCAGGAGGAACATCAGTCTCCACACATTAAAGATAAACAGGAGGAACTACTTCAAAGACCAGAGGAACCTTTTGGGTCAACGTTGACCTTACTAGCAGTGAAAGGTGAAGATGATGATGATGAAGACGCCTCTTCCCACCGCTCTGAAGTTGAACTTGAATCTGACACTGATGTCACTGAAGACAGTGATGATTGGGAGACCAGTGATGACGATGAACGCCGGGGCAAGAGTTTCAGTAGCTCAGGTTCCCTGAAGAAGCACCAGCGTGTCCACACTGGAGAAAAACCTTTCCACTGTAAACGTTGTAACAAGAGTTTCAGTAGGTCATCTCACCTGAAGACACACCAACGTGTCCACACTGGAGAAAAACCTTTCCAATGTGAACACTGTGGCAAGAGTTTCAGTGACTCATCTCACCGGAACAGACACCAACGTGTCCACACTGGAGAAAAACCCTTCCAGTGTAAACATTGTAACAAGAGTTTCAGTGACTCTGGTTCTGTGAAGAAGCACCAGCATGTCCACACTGGAGAAAAACCTTTCCAATGTAAACATTGTAACAAGTGTTTCATTAAGTCATCTCACCTGAAGACACACCAACGTGTCCACACTGGAGAAAAACCTTTCCAATGTGAACACTGTGGCAAGAGTTTCAGTGAATCATCTCACCGGAACAGACACCAACGTGTCCACACTGGAGAAAAACCCTTCCAGTGTAAACATTGTAACAAGAGTTTCATTGACTCTGGTTCTGTGAAGAAGCACCAGCATGTCCACACTGGAGAAAAACCTTTCCAATGTAAACATTGTAACAAGGCTTTCATTAATTCATTTAACCTGAAGTTACACCATCGTGTCCACACTGGAGAAAAACCTTTTCACTGTATACAGTGTAACAAGGGTTTCAATGGGTCAGGTTCCCTGAAGACACACCAACGTGTCCACGCTGGAGAAAAACGTTTCCAATGTAAACATTGTAACAAGAGTTTCAATCTGTCATCAACACTGAACAGACACCAACGTGTCCACACTGGAGAAAAACCTTTCCAATGTGAACACTGTGGCAAGAGTTACAGTGACTCAGGTTCCCTGAAGAAGCACCAGCGTGTCCACACTGGAGAAAAACCTTTCCAATGTGAACACTGTGGTAAGTGTTTCAGTAAGTCATCTCACCTGAAGACACACCAACGTGTCCACACTGGAGAAAAACCTTTCCAATGTGAACACTGTGGTAAGTGTTTCAGTAAGTCATCTCACCTGAAGACACACCAACGTGTCCACACTGGAGAAAAACCTTTCCAATGTGAACACTGTGGCAAGAGTTTCAGAGACTCATCTCACCGGAACAGACACCAACGTGTCCACACTGGAGAAAAACCCTTCCAGTGTAAACATTGTAACAAGAGTTTCAGTGACTCTGGTTCTGTGAAGAAGCACCAGCATGTCCACACTGGAAAAAAACTTTTCCAATGTAAACATTGTAACAAGGCTTTCATTAATTCATTTAACCTGAAGTTACACCAACGTGTCCACACTGGAGAAAAACCTTTTCACTGTATACAGTGTAACAAGGGTTTCAATGGGTCAGGTTCCCTGAAGACACACCAACGTGTCCACGCTGGAGAAAAACGTTTCCAACGTAAACATTGTAACAAGAGTTTCAATCTGTCATCTACACTGAACAGACACCAACTTGTCCACACTGGAGAAAAACCTTTCCAATGTGAACACTGTGGCAAGAGTTACAGTGACTCAGGTTCCCTGAAGAAGCACCAGCGTGTCCACACTGGAGAAAAACCTTTCCACTGTAAACGTTGTAACAAGAGTTTCAGTAGGTCATCTCACCTGAAGACACACCAACGTGTCCACACTGGAGAAAAACCTTTCCAATGTGAACACTGTGGCAAGAGTTTCAGTGACTCATCTCACCGGAACAGACACCAACGTGTCCACACTGGAGAAAAACCTTTCCAATGTAAACACTGCAACAAGAGTTTCAGTGACTCAGGTTCCCTGAAGAGGCACCAGCGTGTCCACACTCGAGAATTAATTTGCTGACCTTTTCCCGGGATACCAGGGAATTCCTGTCTAAAAGAAAATAAAGTCCCCACTAAAATGCATTTATATGTAGATAAGAGAGAGATCAGCGGGCTGATAGCAGCGGACCGGTCCCCCCTCTCTTGCATCTGTTTTTCTCTCAGTCCCGGCCGCTGCACTGTTCCTTAATAGTAGTGTGGTCCATATACTGTACATATCAAACGTTTGAAAATGATGATGGGAGGGTTAAGATTGGTGTTAATTAGGTGTGCAGTACCCGGGATTAAACTCTAATGATCACTTATCCCATAAATAGGTGATCTTTTTTTCCCACTCTCTACATAGTGTTTTTTTTTTCCTGTAATGATTTTGTTGTTATTGATGATATTGATTTTTTGTTGATGGGCGCTAGCCCTCCTATGGCTGATCACCCCATAGCGATGATTTGATTGGCTGATGAACAGTGAGGGCAGAAAAGTGAAGATGCCAAAAGTGATTGGCCGGAATGACATTTGTGATGATTTGATTGGCTGAGCAGAGCACGGAATGTGATGTATGATGATAAGAGCGCCCCTGACTTCACACAAGTAAGATTTTTGTTATTCTTCATGTTTATGAATTGATTACATAGGGCCTAAATGGAAAGACTGCAATGACTGTATTCTGTTGCTGTTTTTGCATTCTGTCTAATAAACTATTCAATCAATCAATCAATCCCGTCAATAGAGGACTCCATTCTCCTGCTCTTTTGTTTTCTCCTTAAACCCTTCGAAGTCTAATGCAACTAATTGTGACATTTTCAATTCATTTCTGATACTATTTTGACCATTAAGGATCATCTTGTCATTGAGATATCAATATAAATGTTTTTATTCAATAATTAAATTCTGATTTTTGTCATTACTGTCACTCTAAAGGCTCATACATAGTCTGGATTTACGTTGGTGGGGTGACCACCGAACTACAACATGACGTCACGAGCTGCGGTGAATAGCAAAGCACCGCCATCGCTCCAGCCCTTCTCTCTGTTTTTACTCACCACCGCTCAATGTTATTTCAGCTCCGGTGGTCACCTCATCACCGAAAATCCAGACTATGAATAGGCCTTTATTGTATTTTTTCCACAATTTGTTTTATAACAAGACATGAACCTAAAAACTATAACAATTATAAATGTCCCCCATAAAATCTAAACAAAATCAAACACACAAAGTGCACCATTGTGTGCATGCAAGTTAGTGTGATGGGTTTTAACTTTTTACATGATGGGTTTTCCATGACAAAATTTTATGCATGGGATGATGGGACCCCATCAGCACAGCAGCTATATCGTCGAGTGTAACTTCCCTGCACACTTGCATACTGTGAGCAAACTGGGTGGTAAGGGCTTCAGACATTTTGATGGCAGGAGTGTACCAAAGTGCTCCTCCCATCCATGTTCCATTGGCTCTAGTCTTTACTTGGGTTCCTTTGCTGTCTCAAGCAGGTGGCAAGCCCTATGCACCAGAAAGCACCCCGTTCGATTTGACCTCTGATCACACTGCTTGTGGGAGGTAGAGCATCAATTCCAGCACTGGCAGTGGTATAGCTTTCCACCCTAAGGTCATCAAATGTCTCAGCAGTTGTACTTGACCTGGCCCCCGCCCAGACACGCACCAAGTACTTCTCTGCCAACACTGCATCTTGTTCTGTCAAGGTGTCTGACTCTCCAAAGTTAGTTAAAGGCGCAGTGAAATGAAAAAGACGTTTTTCACACTTTTAGACCATATCCGTGGTCATCATATGGGCATACCTAACAATGGATGCCAAAAAAATGGGGAAATTCTCACATACCACGCTGTAGCGCATAGCATAGCTACCGTCCCTAGCTACCGTCCCATCGCCTGAAGGGATGCGACACTCTGATTGGTTCAGAAACTTCAGACCGGTGTTTCATGTGGAAACACCATTTTCATGTTGTTCACCATTTCCGTTTCACTGCGCCTTTAAATATTTTACTGGGTCAGAAGCCATAGCTGCATGTTTGGTCCCCCACCTTGCTCATGCAGTCTTCTCCAGTCAGGATATGTGCCTTGATCACTGTCTTTGCTAGTGGTGGTCCAAGACGAGAGACTGCTTGATGCAGTGGAAGCATGCACAGCTTCTCACCAGTGCAATAATACTGCTGCCAGATCTCCTTCAACCCCAGTGATTGGACGTACGGGGTGTAGTGTAGCAGTAATGCGAAGGTGTCTGTATGACAACTCTCTTGCTCTGCTTCACTCGAACAGCCCACTCCACATGCAACACCAATCTGGTGTCAGCCTCCTCAATCCAGTTCAAGAGGTCTGGGAACTCTTGCTGGGAGCACCTTATCATCACAGACAACAAAGCTGACAATTATGGTAGCATTGCTAAATTTGCCATAGACTTGATAGTGCGGCAGTTAAGCTCATATTATGGAAGGTATTGTGCAGTTTAGGTCTAAAGCATGAAACTTTCAGAATTTCATCTACACACCCCAAGGTTTGATTTCAGACGTGGAACCACTTCCTGACTGACCTCTGGTGACCTTGAGGGGTCATTGACCTCAGAATTGCATTTTTTGCACGTTTTGCTCCATTATTTTCCACTATAATAATTATTTATGTTTTGTTCTAATGAATGACAACTTAAACCCCATTAGTCTACCTAGATGGTAAATCATGTCAACTTTTATGATATAAATGTTATGACATTGTTATAACATTAAACACATCTAGGAGAGCGGTTAAGCTCATTATGGAAGGTATTGTGCATTTTACGACCAAAGCATGACACTTTCTACAGTGCTAGCAAAATAAAGTAAAGATGCAGCTCTTCATACAGCTGCAAAAAGGACTGTCTGAAGAGGTATAAGGAACTGGTGGAGATGGTCAAAGCCAAGAAAGCTGCACAGGAGCTTGTGGCAGCGAAGAGTAAACCACAACCACAGAAGAGATAGTTGTCGTTATTTTAACATTATCGTATTGGTCTTCATTTATTTTAATGAAGTTATGGAAGAAATAAATACAGAGACACTTATTTGATGAGTTTATTTGGTTTTTATATCCAATGAATATCGTTACAGTATATTCAAAGGTGCTATAGGGCATAGCAGTGGTGGCCATTCTTTTTCTGGTTCCATCCATCCAGACCCCATTCATTTTCCACATATAGAGATTTCCAAACTATATATATATCAATCATTCTAAGCCTATGTAATCAAGCCATCCAGGACCCTGGTAATTAATGACCATAAATGCTGTGAAAAACAAATGAAAAAACCTCAAAACAAAGGCTATTGTATATTATATTAAAAATAAATCACAGAATCAAATGTTTTATCGTCATGATTCAGTAGGGTCCTGGATGACTTGATTGTTTAGGCTTATTATTTTTTTATATTCGTAGAAAAAGAATGGGGTCTGGAACGATGGAACCCGAATATGGCTGCCACTGCTACTGTATGCCCTATTCATCTCATGATTTTGGTTTTGGAGGCAGTACATGGCGAGCGTTCAGGGTTGATATGTTTTGGGGGAAGTAATTGTTGAATACTCTTAAACCTCCTACCAGGTGGCAGGAATTTAAGGAGATGTTGGGAGATAATATGGTACCATTTATGTCATAACACTTTCTACCAGTGACATCGATGGAGAATCCAAGCTAATATAAACTGAAGACTTTATATTTTTGGAAAGTTAGCTATTATAGAAGTCATTGTTCTCACAATAATACAAAATCAAATTAAAACATTTAAATGTTCGAAATGAACAAACCTGCCTACCGACAATGTCACCGGTAGGCAAGTCTCTGAACTGTCCACAGCCCTACTCTGAGACACAGACTGAGTGGACAAAAATTGTACCATAATGAGCACTAGTGAGTTCACTTAGAACCACAACCTCACACTCAATGGTCTTTTACCACTATCTTCATCATCTCTCTCATTCCCTTCAGCGTCTACATCTTCTTTGTCTTCATCTTTGTGTATTAGACCTTATATATTTATCATATTGGAAAATTCTGTTTTCTGCTTCAATTATGTTATTGCTGCTCAAGGCCGTCAGACCTTTGAGGTCAGGGGGTAGTTGGGGATTAAGGCTCTTGGTTATGTATACCTCGACACATTGCCGGGGCCTGGAATTGAACCTGGGACGTTCTGTTTCCCAGGTGGCTCATTCAGCTATGGCCATCCTTCTTGTGAATGGGTTGTAGAAGTTCCAACAGGAACTGTATTGAGATACTATTACTATAGGCATAGTACTTTCTCACAGGGTTGGAGAGTAAGGAGACAGTATCATATTCACATCCTAACAGGAAGGAGGACAAGCACAAGCATCTGATAACACTCGATGCCTGCTTTTATCACAGACATGTTCATCAATGTTCCAATGCAGCCAATGCATGACATCAGAGTGTGCATCATGCTGTGCTTTCAGATTCCAAGACGTTCGATCTACCTCATGAGCCACTGCTGCCCCGTCACTTCACTGGATTAGACATGTCATAAAACAGGCCGAAAGACAAATTATTATATACTTTATGCAAATTATGCAAATGAGGAACAATTTCATCATTTAGTTATGGCAAGAGATTGATTTATGTAACATAATATAGACGTAGACTCTAAAACAACCTTGATATGTTGACTAAAAGCAATAACACTGTATAGCTAATTCCTAATTTGTACCTATGGTGGGGTAGCTGTTTCACCAGACCAAAAAAAAAACACACAGAGTCCAAGTTCAGAGTGCTAAAACAATGGGCACTTTTATTTGTTTTCGCATCAAAAAGGATTAACTCATAGGCTCGCCCACTATAGGGAAAGGGGCTTTGACTCAGTGGCTCTTGGTTTATCAGAGCATGGTCATAAAATAAAGTTCCTTCTGTAATTAAGGCTGGGGACCTTGTCCCACAGCATTCATCGGGGGGGGGCTAGGGACACTCCGGTGTCCCAGCCAGTATGAGCCTATAGTTCCCAGAGCCCAGCGGTCACTTCCAGGTATTGGGTAGGTGAGCCTGAGAGATGAGATGCACAGAATTAGTATTGACATCACATCAAGTTAACGTCGGACTCATAACTGGTATACTAAATAGGAGGGGGAATCTGCATGGTTCAGTCTTACCGGATTGCCGCACGCCAGCCTGTCTCTCGGGAGAGTCTCTGAGAGTGTGCGCCGGAGAGGACAGAGTCTTTTAAGCTGCCTGGGTGTGGTCGCGCAGCCGGTGTCCCATTAAGGCAGACGAGGAGCCGGGCTGGGATGTACCTCCCTTCCAGGACCCGCCCTCGTTGCCGTTGGCAACGCTTCACTCTGCCTGTCTCTCTCCCACTCTCCCCGAGGTGGCTATGCCGTGGCGCGCGGTCCCGGACCGAGACGCCACACTATGTTTTACATAATTTATGCCAATTATGCTAATGAAGAAAGGGTGTATGACTTCACCATAATAACAGATGAATTTCTGGATATCACAAACATAGACTTTGACTCTTAAGTCACCTTTCGAAGTTAAATGGATGCAAAATGATAGCCATTTCCAGTTATTTTGCTCATTAAGCAATTTATTTGCTCATTATGCTAATTACTCAAATTGTCCAACATATAACTTTTAGCAAACAATCATCATCTGCTAGCCTATAGATGACATTTTAATCATAAAAGTTTAAAGGAAACAACATTTCTAGGTTTAACATGGGCCCTATGGCGGTTTACAGCATGGTTTGACCGGATGGCTCGTATGTACATATGGGCCTATCTTATAGAGTAAAGATGAGAAATTATTAAAAAAAAAATTTTTAGAATAGATACTTTTATATTCTGGTATAATCTAAAGCAGCAACAGCATCAAATAGTTACAAGAAAAACACAAAATAGGTCAAAATGGGCTGATTTTTTACAGCCCAAAATGCTTCCATTGGCTTTCATTGCGTTGAATGATTGACAGCTGCCAAGACACGCCTACTTGGTTTACTTGCCATTGGGGCTAAAATCTCTCAGCCCCAGAGCCAATAGAGGGCTGTGCTCAGCCCTAATGCCGCCTCAGACCGTGAGGTCATTGGCTATTGACCAATCACAGCACCTGCTCGTGTGTGGTTGTTTATGATGTGAAAGAATGGCGGGTGGAAGTATTTTAAATTAAATACGTTTATTATTTACTTTATAATCCGTTTTGTCCCGTGTCCGTGGAGGGGAAAATGAAGTTAAGAGACTGGGAGCATATCGTCCATTTTGGATCATATAACAAAAGGAAAGGATACGAAGAATACGTTTTGTGAGTTTGAAATTCTTGCATGGGGCAAACAGCTGACCGCACACCGGACCCACAGAAAGGTAAAGTGGTCTGCTTCATTCATCTCACAAAGTTAAGAAACATAATCGCTGGTTTAATCACATTGAAAGTGGCTCGAGCTCTCATTGAGTTGGGAAGAGAGAGAGAGAGAGGCTGTGTTTGTGTGCGTGTGCGTGTGTTAGTGTTGTTTCGGTGCCGTGTGCATGCGCACGTGCGTGCAGGTGTGTGTGCCTTGCAAGTTGCTTGTTTCGAAACGGCACCGACGCGCGTGCGCAACGCAACTGGCGCAAACTGCCCGTTTGCGCCAGTTGCGCTTGTGCGTGCGTGCATGCATGTGTACTGTTATTATTAATGACAGTATAAGAGAAGCTATCTGTACATACAAATACAAACAATGTTCAGTGGAGTGTTTGTTGTGGGCATGCACTTCTGTTGTTGTGGAGCATTTGCTGTAACAAAGTATAGGCCTGTAGTAGTGTCATTGCTGTACTTTGATATCTGGAATATGATGCTATTGCTGCAGGTTGAACTAGTTGGGTAGCATAGTCAGTGTTGGCAAAATATTACTTTAACACTAATATACTACTTATTACTTATTACTTTAAAAAAAAGGAATAAAGTTATACTTTTTATTACTCCCTGAGAAAAGTAACTAGTTACTTATTACTTATTACTTTACTTATTACTTTTTTTCCCTCTCGCCTCCAGTAATTGCATATTTTGTCCCCAAAAGTCTTACTTTGCATTTTCAACATTAGCAGTCCCCCCTCCCCTATTCTGCAGAGTTTATTTAACTCTAAAAAGTGTACTGTATAGTGTACACATGATGATGGGTCCATTTGTACACATTGATTAGAAGTAGATTTTTTCGACGTGGAATATAGATTCTTCCCTATGCACAACTTGCAGCGCACAATAATGTTCATCTCGTCTCGATCGCGGACATACTCAAAATAATGCGAATAATTCCAAGTATTGAATGTTATAACGCTTTGTTGTGCCGGTGTTTCTGTCTCCTCCACCTCCTCCATTGTTAGTTTATTTACATCTCTTCTCTCTAACAGTGCAGTCTAACGAGTTACACACACTAGTTTAGGTTGTTGTTCCGTGTTCCGGACAGTTTAAGGCCCGCCCTTCTGCATCCGATACTTCACACATACGTACCGACGAGTGTGCATCGTTTCCGTATCCGCTCTAGAGTCTAGATCTAGAGCGGATCAGCAGTCTGCAAAGCAACTTGACCCCTATCCAGTCTACCATTATAAATAAACACTCAAACCCACAGTTCCACCAAGGCTCGTGAAAATAGTAATAATATTACTTTTGAAAAAAAGTAAATGTAATATTATTACTCAAAATGTGAAAGTAACTAGTTAAAAAAGTAATAATATTACTGAAAGTAGTATATTACTTAAGTTACTTGCCAACACTGAGCATAGTGTAATAGATTTTCGAGTAGCACTGCATGGGTACTGGGTTGTTGTGGAATGTGATGCTGATGCTGTTGTTGTGTAGGTCTGCCAGTATTCTGTGAACATGCTGTATTATAGGGTGAACAATGGATAGCATGTTTTTGTATTGAGTTGAACTGTAAATAAATCAATCAATCAATTAGCATATACTATCGTATATTGGCCCGTAGCATAAGATTTCTTAGGCAGCCCCAGCTCCAACCAACATCACCAAGAGCCGCTACTGGGTTTGACAGCCCGAAATATGTAGAGCCTCTGACAATTTCCAGATGTAAATTCAGAAGTGTTTCCACGTCTAAAAACAAACTGGAGCAAAACATGCAAAAATGCAATTCTGAGGTCAATGACTCCTCAAGGTCACCAGAGGTCAGTCAGAAAGTGGTTCCACATCTGAAATCAAATAGGTTTGGTTATCTGCCGTACTATGATGGCACACCATATCCCGAACCAGCTGGAGATTCAGTTTGTTTTCCTCAGACACCCAGAATTTGTCAAGTTGCTGAGGGATATCTCAATGTAAGAATCGAGTATGATATGGATGAACTCTGGGATGATGTTGACCTGATGATGGTATTGAAGACAGCACCTAAAGTATGGAATTGTGCTAGTGGCATCTGCTGCATTTTTGCCATAAAGTCTAATACAATTTGAGTGGCAAGAGTAGACTTTGGACTCCATTGGGTGAGGTCAAGTTCAGGCTTAATCTAACTGGCAGGTTTTGACTTGTCGACATGAGCTGGAAGGTCACCATCAAGCAGCGGAAATGCTGAGAGCACATCATGCCCCGCTCCTTAGCAATGTCCATGCTCCTCTGTGCCTCGGCCATGTATTTGGACGAAACTAACTTCTACTCTTTCAGAATGGTTGTTGGTGTCTTCTGTGGTTGCTCATTGAAATTAGGTATCTTCCGCTTTGGTATGGTTGTGCTCAATGTCTTGGTCTTCCCAACTAACATTTCCTGTCTGTATGAGCAGTACACACGCTCCCCATTTTAGACAGTTTAGCAAGCGTGCAGCGACCCCTCGTCAACAGCCTGCTTTATGAGCAGATTGTGCCGTGTCACAGGCACATTGACCGCTATCGAGTATGAGTTCAACTTCTGACACTCTAGCACAAAGTTCATCAGCTTCGCCACATTACGATTGAATGTAAGGCTCAGTGCATGTGGGAGATGGCATTCTGTCTTTCATGGTGTGGTTGTTGGTTACCATGAGCCATGCCAGGTACTTTATGCAGTCACATTCTGCAAAGATTGGCATATAGAGTCGTTGATAGTAGTCTCATGTAGATTCCAGTTTACTTCTTTTGGAGATTAAAGCACTCAATTAAAATAAAAGTTAAAGAGGGACATTTAGAATTGTTATATTTGTATGTTCATGTCTTTTGATATAATAAATAAAACAAATGATTACGAGAAATACAATAAAAGTGAAAGTAAAGACAAATCGTAATTGAGTTATTGAATAAAAAGATGTATATTGATACCTCAATGATTAGGATCCTTAATGGTCAACACAATATCAGAAATGAATTATAAATGTCAGAATTAGTTGAAATAGACTTATTGTACTTATTTTTACTCCTAACAATGGCCAATGTCTTTGGAATAGCTAAATGACCTTGACCATGACCTTTCAAGGTCAATTAAAATAGTATCAGAAATGAATTCCACATGCCTCAATTAGTCAGAATGGAGGTATTACATGTGCAAATACACTCAGAAACAAAAAAGTTGTATTTTCATCATAGCCGATGGTGGCCATTTTTTTTATGCGGCCATTGCGCCATTCGTAGCACTATGGCGGACGAGCACCTCGTTGATTTTTCAAGTTCAGGGACCCATTGACTCAGTTCAAGTGAGAAATTCCCCCAACACCAAATTGGTGTTGGGGGAATTTACAGGCAGGTACTGGACTATGGGAGAGACTGAGTTTCTAACTGCCCTCAACGAAGATATGTGAATACCCAAAAATGTCTTGCATGCTAATGTTTTGATGGAAGTATTGGCCATCATCATTAGCCTATATTTGCATTAGAACCACTATCTGGACATCCCAAAAACAACAATGGAGACTCTTAAAGAGGCAGTGTTATAAAAGTGCACTGCCAAAAATGTAACCTCATAGAAAATGGCTTTTGCACATTTTTACACACACAAGAGCAGACCGTGTCAACCTTTTTAAAGTATCACTATTCATAATGCTTGACATGGTGGAGAGTTGACCCTAAATATTGAACTATTGCTTAATTTACACAAAATCTACACAATTAGTGAATGTAGAATAATTGTTATTTGGATCAACGACTGTTATCTATCCTATAATACCAACATCAATACAGCATGGAATTGTGTACAAAATCCAATCTGACGACAACATTCTTCTAAGTTTTGGGTCTTAGAGGCTAAATATCATCAAATGGTGGTCTGTGGCTCAAATGCCAAATAATCAATGGACCCTGATATGAAAAGAACCAAGCTTGCTTAAAAACGCAGCATCTGTATAGATATCTTACGTGTGAAGTTATATGCAATGTTGGCATCTCTTTAATACTTGTCAACATGTGATTATATTGTAATGGCATTGATTTCACAGGCTTGCTGGTGAAAAGTGAGGCAGTGATATTCACCATAATGTGCTGGAAAATAACTATCTTTGTTGTTGGTTAAGCGGACAGTATATTGTTTGTGTTTCTGGGGATAATGTAGAACATAATAAAAAATAAAACAATGGTACTGTAGTTCATGGCAATCCACAGTAAACAGTTGTTTTATTTACCTGTGCCTTTGTTTGAAATGTACCCATTCTGCATACTGTGAAACACCTCTCCCTTCCAGATGGGTCATCATCAGATATATTTGATTATTTATTTCTTCATCCACATGCTAACATGCTGTCTTCATCAATATAGTATGTCAACCCCACAGATGTTATAGTTCATTTTCAGAGTGATCACATTATTTTGTGCAATTGTCAGCTAGATCATGAAAGGTGAGTACTGGTATGTCACTGTATGTGAATACAATAAAGTGATATTTTTCTGTGCATTCTTCTTAGGATTATTCCCAAATCCAAACACTTACTAAATAGCTAATCAACAAGCACATGTTGAGTTTCTGCACATGAGATGCACCAAACAGATACCACTTTACCAGCTCAGTGGCCTTGTGGTTAGAGTGTCCGCCCTGAGACTGGGAGGTCGGGGTTCAATCCCCTGCCGGGTCATACCAAAGACTCTAAATAATGGGACCCAGTGCCTCCCTGCTTGACACTCAGCATCAAGGGTTGGATTGGGGGTGGGAAGTGAGGACGCTGGCGTCGACTGTTCGCCGCTTCACCTCCCAATGTATGAATGAATGAACAATTGTAAAGCGCTTTGAGCACTTGGAAAAGCGCTATAAAAATGCAATTCATTACTATATTTTATGCATGTAGAAGCCATTTGACGGGTCCGTGTCAATATTCCGACGGGCCGGTGTTCCGACGGGTTGGTGTTCCGACGGTCCATTGTTCTGAAGGGTCGGTGTTCCGACGACACCCCGTGCCGTGTGGCTGCTGTTCCTCGTCACGCATCACTGTCCGTGCGCCACTGTAACTCTTGGGCAACATTCAGTTTCGAGTAGGCCTATACCTAGATGATCATTAAAATAATTCTGATTATGATTGATTGAGAGTCCTAAACGTATAGCCAGCAAGTAGCTCCAGCAAACGTATGCACCTCTCTCTTTCTCTCTCTCTCTCTAGCTCTCTCTCATATATACAGCAAACCTGTACTTTCAACAGTGCACGTTAAAACATTATTCACATAGCCTAACTGTTCTAGCCTGCGGTGGTCCTCGGCTCATATATGTATAGGCTAACGGGATGTCATAATAAAATGATATAATTTAGCTTTATAATTCAGCTTGTTGGAACGCAGTTGCGGACTGACGGTGGTGTGTGTGTGTGTGTGTGTGTGTGTGTGTGTGTGTGTGCGCTTGTGGTTTACGCACATTACGCATTGTGGCTTTGTGTGTTTAAACAGAAATGAAGCTTTTGTTTGTAGAGCTGGACTTGTTGGTTAATATAATTGATTGATATAATTATGGTATGTATGGATCATCATTGCATGGTTCCTTTTGTGTCCCGAAAAAAGCGGAAAATACATATAGCCTTTATATCTTCACTTTTCTTCACTTTTTTATTTGAAAATAAAGTGGGGAATATCAATACTGCAATGTAGAAATAAGTCCAGAATTCAAAACATTATTGTACTTAAAAATTACACCACTGATTCTGGCTGATCACATAAAATCGGGCACAGAATTCCGCACAGCATCCCAATATTCATACAGATCGCGATCCCCCTGTTGTAGTCCCGCTTGAGGCGACGAATCCTCTTCTCCAGGTCCCTCCATTTGTTCTTCTGGGGTGGTCGGGTGGCACCTCGCTCAGCAGCTCTGGTGGTAGACGCTGTTCGTCTTTCAGCTGCCTGAGGAAGATCCAAAGTGACGGATGCCGCCGATCCAGCTTCTGGTTCCACCTTTTATGAAAGGCTAAAACATTGAATGAAAAAACATATGCATATGGTATATGAACAAACTCTTACATTTAACATGTTTTTGTGTGCAAGAAAGATATATAGTTACCTGCGAGTCCCTCCGCCTGGATGTTCCTCCACTGTCCACAGGCTCTGCGTAAAGTGGAAATAACATCCCGACCTCTGGCTGTTGGGCATCTCCGTCTCCATGGCCAGGAGGAGGGAGCTTTCAAAGTCAGTGATGACCCGCTGGGGTGTCCACTGGTGCCCAGTGACAAGCAGTACCCGCTGTTTGATATATGGCTTAGGATTTCCTATATGCTGCATAGGATTATTGATTTGCACATTTGAAAACAACAAATTATACCCATCATATTGGGTTGTGCAAGTGAGATTTAATAAACCCTGTGGGGTTTAAAAGGTTAAATATCTCCCCTCATTTAACAACAAAATAATACAAATAAATCATAAAACATAAAACATCAAACGTAAATTATTTGGCAACATAATAATACAAGAATGGATACACAGTAGGCCTATAATGAAAGTCAAAATATTTGTAGGAAAAAAGGAAGTGTGTGTGTGTGTGTGTGTGTGTGTGTGTGTGTGTGTGTGTGTGTGTGCGTGCGTGCGTGCGTGCGTGCGTGTGTGTGTGTGCGTGCGTGCGTGCGTGTGTGTTCAACAAAAAAATGGCTTCTAAGCTTCTATTTAAAATAAAATGACTTAAAGTTAGACTTTCATGAGATCACACTGTTCCATAGCTGCTCCCCACTGTATTACATTATACCATGGCTCCCCCTAGTGACGGTTTATGTTACGTGCATCGTATGCTCCAGCAGCGCTAGTGCGTATGTGCACAACATGTGTGTTCGTCTGACTGTTGACACTTGAATTATATACAAAGAAAACTAAAACGTGTCGTTTGAAAACAGTGTCGTCGTTAAGTAGCTCAACCCCTGTAACACAGCAGCTGATTCACTACGTGTTATTACTCTATTTACCTTTTATACTATATACTCATATTTTAAGATGTATTTCTCTCATATCTGTTTGTTTGTTATAAATGTGATCCTAAACAACCACATTACATTCAGTCATTCTTGATTTGTATATAGAAGTGTATAATTGTAAGTCTCTAAATGTTCTGATGAATTGAAAATGGTGGGCCTTTGTAAACAAGTGTCCAGTTTTTGTATTGAGTTCTACTTTTGTTTAAATGTAGGCCTACTCATTCTGCATACTGTTTATAAATCAATACATTGAAACTGGGACTCACTCAACTGATGCAAATTACAGTTGTTGTTATTCAACAGTGAGTGACTTGTGAAATGACGCGAGTCAGTTGACCAATGGGGTCCTACTCCTTCCTAGTACTTCCTGCTTTATCTCTCTCATGGCATCCTCCTCAGTTCATAGGCTACTAGTAGTTCATACGATCTTTGAGACTTTGACTTTGCATTCATCTCCTCGATATCGTCGACGTTGTTCCACGCTCCCAAGGCTAAAAGGTACGTTTTGACAAGTTTTTATCCCGTTTTGCAATTGTAAGAAATTGTCTGTATACTCTTAAGTAAATAGCTCTTAGCTAACGTTGTAACCCTAAGGTGTATACAGGGGGTGGTTATAACGTGGTATCGCCCGCATTAGCGCTTATAACTGCGTCTGCATGGTGAATTAATTACTGCTTTATTACTTAACATGTTTTATATTTGCGAGTGTGGCAAACTGGTTGTATTAAGGCACAATTAACTTGCTGAACTCCCCCGAATTTATTGCTAATGCTAGCATAGCTATCTCCATACCATAACAATAGAACGTCAAGATAGCTTTTCCGCTTCCGTTTCTCTAGCGTTTGACGTCAGCACTTGTTTACATTCAACAGGAAGATCAATCCCTCTAGACTTGGTAAAGTTGCACTGTAGCCTACTCAAATTACAGCTGTTGTTATTCAATTGAGCCATTTACACGTCGCATATATAAGTTATGCCACAAGTGTTCACTTCGTAAAAGTGTGTCAACCCCCATCCTCTGCCAGAGAAATGCCTGCTGCCTCTTAAGGTTACACTATATCCTTATACTACAAACGTATACATCTTTGGGGTATTCCTGAATCTTATGTCATATTATATGGTACATAATCATGCAAGTATTAACCCACAAGACAGTACAGTACAAGAGGAAATATCAGATTCCACTAGAAGGCTGAAACTAACTTGATATACCTGACATATTACATTCAATCATTCTTGATTTGTATATAGAAGTGTATAATTGTAAGTCTCTAAATGTTCCGATGAATTGAAAATGGTGGGCCTTTGTAAATTGTGTCCAGTTTTTGTATTGAGTTCTACTTTTGTTTAAATGTAGGCCTGTGTTGTAGTATTGCAGTGGATAGATAGATAGTAAAATATGAGGAAAATGTACACAGTATGTAGAAAAGCACTGTAAATCAATACAACAACTACTACTTTGAGGACGAAACCATGAAAAGCACTGAGACTTGTTTACATCAGGGTCATCCATTTTCAATTCATCAGAACATTTAAAGACATAGCCTACAGACATACACAGTAGGCTACTCTTATGCAAAAAAGGAAATCATCATAAACATCATAATCATACGTAATCATAATCTGGGTTGCATGTGGTTTGTTGTACTCACTGTTGTGATTGTGGACTTTGTTGACATTAAGGAAGTATTTAGACAGGTACATGGTATCTTAAGGTGTAGTGAATCTTGTAGACCAGGCCCATTGCAAGTTGCTGTACTGGGCAGGGGTGAAGTGGGTTCTGGGAGTGAGGCCAAGTAGTAGCCTGACCAGTTTGTTTTGGGAAGTCTGGAGCCTTGTTTTAAGAGCCTTTGAGGTACTGTGGTACATAGCCCCTTTTGGGACCCTCTGTTACTTTTTCTGAATTTTGGACGGTGGTACCCTAGTGTCCCTCGAAAGTTATTCCACTCTCCATAGGACGCAGCTTCTGCACCGCTGTCTGTTCACGGAGACCTGCACGGTCGCTTGAGTGTTGGTGAGATGTTTCAAATATGCATACAGCAGCAGTAGGAGACAGCAGGATTGTGTGCAAAGCGGCATTCATTGGCGTTGCCGTGAAGTATTTTTAATCTTCTCTAAAATTCTCTCTTCCTCACTTCCCATGTCCCGCCTCCCAAGACACAACAGCATTCAAATCATCCAGCCTGTACGCGGTCGGCCAATCAGAGGCGGTGACTAGGACGTGCAGCTAGCCAGCCGTGGTGCGGGAGGTGGAAATTTCAGAAAAGGTAACCGAGGTCCCGAAAGGGGGTATGTGGTACCAAGAGGTGCATGCAGTCTGATAGGCAATTCACACTGAGACGGACTGAATCCGTTTCATTGGAACCGTTTCCGAATACGGTTGCCTGGTCCCCGATGGCCATGATTCACATTGCCCGAGATTCAACAGCAAACCAGGGTACAGGTTGCACACTTTAATCCTCCAGATGGCGGTGTCCTTGATGGCTGGCGCGCCCGGACACTGATCAAATCTGCAACATTGTCTCAAATAAATCCAGACACACTGCATTGCATTGCCTCTTTGCCGTTATACTACTTCACTGTCAGCCTGCCTGCTATTCACTGTGTCAGTCAGTTCTGTGCTCCAGTGTCGTGTTTGATATTAGTTTGCTATGTATTCTACTTTAGCATTATTATTATTTTGTTTTACTTTGGAAACTATGCCAGGCAAAGCCCAAGAGCCACGTGTAGTCCGCAGAATAAGATCAGTGCGTACTGCGGTGCTGCGAGTATACGCAGATTCAACCCCCCGAAGTCTCTCGTGAGGCGTGCCTCTGTCAGTTCGTGGTGAACCAGCTGCTGCTGCGCTCAGAGCGAGGGCGGCTTTTATACTCGGCCTGATGTCGCGCGGCTGGCGGCGATTGCTCGCGGCATAATTTCCTTCTAGCCTAGTATGAGATTCGGCAAATACACCTGACCTATCACCTGCCCGAGTGGGCGTCTCACGCTCTGAGGTGACAGACAGCGTGGCTGGTCACCATGGCAAAATCAAATCATATTATGGCACGCATGTTCAATCAAAGTTTGCCTCTTCTACAAAAATACAACTTACAGTTCTCTTGTATCATACCCTACTTGTATTATTTTCCCCCACGGAGTAACCTCGCATCAGACTATCCAGCATAGCTATATCCACCTCAGTGAACAGTCAAGACTGGCAGTGTCAGTAGGCCAATCAGAAGCAGGCGGGCGTTAAGCGTCAAGCGTCAAGCTGTTTTTCCAAAACACGCAACATCTCTTCTCCCACCAACGTCATGTGTTCATTTATGGACAGCCGTACAGACTCCATTTGACTCATTTTACCTCCTCTATGAGATATTTTCCACCAAGCACCAAATAAATACTTGTCAACGTGTCATACGGGTCAACGTGTGCTCAATGTTCAATCAATTATTACATCAAAGCAAACGGCATAAACAATATTAGTTTGCCTCTTCTACAAAAATAAAAGGTCCAAGTTACAGTTATCTTGCATCATACCGTACTTATACATCATATACGTATTATTTCCCACCACGGAGTAACCTCGCACCAGACTATCCAGCATACTGTAGCTATATCCAGGTGGGGCGTGTTACCATGTCTATGTTCTGACGCAAAATAGATTAACACGCACCGGCAACGTGCATTGTCGCGCACACGCATACATACAGCTCCTTTGAATAGTATAGATTTGTACTCTGTCCACTGTAATGTTAACGCATCTTAGTCAATCTTATTTTTAAATTATATATTTTTTGACTTTCTACACCATTAATAAATCTCATGATTGATTGATTTTATCAGACAATATAAAATGCAAACGGTGCAAGGTACAGTCAAGTATTTGGTCCAAAAGGATTACACCAAAGAAAGACCTTGTTCTTGTTTCCATGCGGGTCCTATGCACTCATGAACAATAAAAAACAACAACAGAAATTGAAACATGGAATCAGATTGGGGCCGAAGTAAGTCGGAGATGGGATAACGAGGTGGGGGTGATCACCTCGTGCCGCATCATTAGTCAGAAGGTATTTTTTTCCAGAAATTACTATCTCTAACCCTAACCTAAACATAACCGCAAGCACGGGAGCCGTGCATGTTCTCCATAGACTGTAAAAAAATATGGACAAAGCGTTCGCTGGGTCTGATATGGACGTAAAATGAAGCCAGTCAGTCCTTGTATTGTAAATCGCATATTGTAAAGATCTTTCTAGATCCGTTTTGGCCCAGCTGGCCATTGGCTGGCCCAGACAACGAGGCGGGACTTCCCACCTTCTTCTTAGTTGGTTTTTATTTTGACTCGAACAGGGGTGGCTCCCGCTCATAGACTGTAACAGTAGCCACGCCGCTCAGAACCATCATTTTCCAAAAATAATATTATGACATGAGAAATAAGACTTTAAACTAGTGACTGGAAGCAGAAAGTATTCATGACCATGTTTATTAAGGTAATAAATAATAAGTAATAAGTCTAGGTTGAAGTTGGGCCCAAATACATGGACCTCTATGGGGATATGGGTTTTTTTTGGGCCCAATGACAGCGCCACAACAGGCAACTTTCAGGATGTCCCGATTTCCTTAGTGGCATCACAAAATATCTGATGTTCGGCAACCTTAATGCATGTTCGGACTAACAGGACTTCGGATCTATGGGCAGTTCCCGATCACCTCTCCCTTTGACCTAACCTGACTCCGCCAGATGGGGCAGCAGAGAGTACACTGGGTTCCCCCCTCCTGCTCCCATCTGGGAACTCTCAGGCAGACTCGATGCTCCGGCCACCAAACGGCCTGGCCAATCAGCGGCAGCTAGAGGTGGGATCAAGGCAAACACAGTCCTGGCGTCATCATGAAAGCGGGCGGGGCTGGGACACTATTGTGTTGTGGTACACGCACCATTCTAACAATGGTTAGTGCCCTATTGTGTTGTGGGGCACACACCATTGAAATGGAACACTAACACACACCATTGTCAGGGCCGCTTTTAGGGTAGATCGAATGGTGCCGCCGCACTAGGCCTCGCGCATGCGAGGCCTCGTGCTAGGCAGCGTTTTTTTCTATTTTTTTTAGAAACACTTTCCATCTCAGAGTCAAGAGCTAAAATATAGGCAGCTACGCACGGCGGCTAGAGGCCCCGAGAGTTCTCCCTGCATCGCAGTTCGCAGCCCGTTCCGTCGCAGTTGATTTTTCACCTATTTAATCTGCGGTCGGTTGGGGGGCCTCCAACGGCCGCGCGTCGCCTCCTCCATTCAACCGCCGTCACTTCTTCATCCTACCGTTAAGCGACACCCGGCTGTCCGGTCGTGGGCCCCCCTGTTGTCCCCCTCTGCGCTGCGCTGTGCCGGCTTGCGCTGCAGAATTAGAGCAGATCTACAAGCTCACAATGCGTTGAAGCGCGACGCGTTGTGAGCTTGTAGATCGGCCGCACCACCGCGCAACGCATGCAGTCGAATTATACACACAATGGAATCGAAACAAAAACAACTGAACACATGTAGGCTAATTGAGTGTACAACGGCTCCGCTCACAATCAAAACGACTCGTCACTCGAGTGAAGTGAAAAGGTATGCTGTCATGTCATGTAGGACTGTGTGTGGACAAAAAAAAGTTTTATTTCAAATAATTTGTCACGCAAGGACCGACGACCTCTTTCTCTCTCTCTCTCTCTCTCTCTCTCTCTCTCACTCTCTCTTTCAGTCTCTCTCTGTCAGTCCAGTCAGTCAGTGTCATGATTTCACAATTTTCAAATTGAATTTTGATCGATCACAAACTGTCTGCAGGCAATCAAGCAAATGTGATACTTAATATTTATAACAAATAACAGCAACACAAGCAAGCAGCTGTTCATTTTACTTGTATAACCAGTAAGTTGAGCTGCATTGCAGGGCAGACTGGTTGGGTGGTGGTTTTATATCAGTTTATGATCAGGGCAACAGGTTTGTGTTCCATTGGTATTCGTTGTAGAGTAGAGTAATACATAGACAAGTTAAATTGCTCATATAGATCATCAGACAGTGTCAGCCCCAGAGACCCCTCCTGTGACAGCTTGCTTGACATGACTCATGTCATGTTAATTGTTAACTATAGCTTCCTTACAACAAATAAAATAACATAATGTGGAGGACCACAATCTCTGCATTCACACTGTTAAGCTGCTAAATTAGGCAGTGCATGTCAATTTCTTACTCATTGGAGATGAGAACCTGGCATATATTATCTGTAGGAAAGTGAAGGCAAAAGTAAGTATTAATTCATTAATTAATTCAAAACATTTGCGCGTGCTTTCCCCCGACATCTCGCACAGGGCCTCGCATTTCTCCCAGACGCCCCTGACCATTGTAATACATCTTAACACAGTATTGGTTTGTTCTTAATTCCTCACCAGACTCCTTGAAAGACTCCTTTCAATCTCTGGCCTAGATCTGAACTAAACATCTCACTGAGCTGAACATAATGGATGTGCTTAAGAAAGACGCAGGAGTGCAAAGCACCAGCGAGCTGGCCAGATGTATAGAGAGAGACAGAGAGCACTTTTAGGGAGCGGCAATAGAGGGTGTTCATAGCAAGACAAAATAAAGAGCATCATTGTGAAAAAATATATTCTTTAAAAAATATAAATTTGTGAAATAAAAAAGTAATTCATTGAGCAGTGTGGAAAAATACGGGGGGGGACTTTTTCCACAGGCCAGTTTAAAAGCAGACGCCCGTGAGTGCTCTTTGAGAACGGTTTTGAAGGATTCTATTTCTAGGGATCCACATGTCTTTAACTTAATGATTGTTGGTAATGCTTGTGAACCGTTACAATTTAGAACGTTAAAAACAAATTGGATACTTTCACGTTATTCACTTTACACACCATTGTTCCTTGTGTGTGATTTTTTTCCCCTAATGCATGATCCATAATCCATAATCTCAAGATTCACATGTTGGAGAGTTGGGCTAACACCACTAGGTGTATAGGTGAATAAGTCCTTCCTTATTCACTTGATTTCAGATCAGTCCAGACTGCAGGTGAAGATGAACTCTCCAGACTCAGCCATGGACATTTCTATTAAACGGGAACCTGCAGACATTTCTGTTACACAGGAACATGAAGAACACCCACACCTCAGTAAGTTTCATGTGCTCTTCCTTTCTTTAATAATATAGCGATCCAGCGACACGTTGTGAGCTTGTAGATTGACTATACACTGTGCTTCCCTGCAGCAGATTGCAGGTGGTTGCGGATATATAAATTGGATTAATTAATGAATGCGGTCGGATAAAAGTCGCATTATAAGTATGCACGGATTCGGGTGACATAAAAGCTCATCCGCCGGTCTCTAGCGTCCACTAAGGAAAGTAGGCTTTCTAATTACACAAGCCGTCTTTGTATTGGTGAGTAGGTACAAAGTTATTTTTATTTACGCTACAGACGAGAGAGGCTGGTCTACATTTGTGCGAGCCCTGGAAGTCATCGGTAACATAGCTCTAAATGCAACGGCATTAGAGCTATGGATCAGAGCTAATAGTAATACCCAGGGGGCAAACCACCCTTTTTTGAGGAAACCTGCATTTGTCATAACATACAAAGTTGTCCACCAGAAATAATATCTATGACCCCATAGGATCACAACCTATTATGGATAACTCGGTCAATTTCGTTGCCAATATGGACTTATTAAAACAGTTTAAGAGCCATAAACAACAAGATGTCTAATTTCAAATTATGGAACGGATGCCACGAACGACAAGACGTGCTCCCTTGGGATTTTTTTTTATTCTCATTTTCTTATCCATATTTTGAAAATTCCTCTAATCTGGTGTACAGGTGATGACATGCACATTACATGCATAATCTACTATACAAGTGAAAAGGTGTACCCATACTCATTCTTTGTGCTCTATCTCCGACCGAACCACACTTTCACCACACATCTCTATATGCAAAATAAATTCGGCACGCTCCCCGAACTGACATAGCCTATTTTTTAGCCGTTCAAGTGTCTTATTTACTCTATTAAATATTACTTTTATGAAACATTCCTACACGGAACACGGAATCACTGCTGCCCCAACACGGTCAGAAACAAGCCCAACCAGCCCACAAACAAGCCCTTTAAACCACGCTACTTACATACACTACAACTCGCTTACAATTCGCAAACCTGGCAACACCCTGCCTCATACGTCACCAGCTCTGCTCTGTCCGTCGAGCTCACACTCTGTCGCAGCCATCTTGCTTTTCTTTTTGATGGGCGAGTGGACATTTAATGCAAATAAATTAATTATAGGTCCAGCAAGCAAATCATGATGGTCTGTTTGTGCTCAATAGGTCACAATAACATTCCGAAATTAGGTGTTGTGTTTTCTATGACATTTTCCCCAGTAGTAGTTGCATATCTGTCTCAGCTTTGGCTTGATGATAGCACATGCTAACAGTGGTGAACACAATGTTAGCAGCATTTGATGACAGGTTGCCATAGCAGCGTACAGTGTGCGCAGACCTAACGTCAGTTGTTTACCACAAAAACACACGATGTAACTTTATAAACTCATGTAACCTAACCTTGCGTGTCTTGATTGCCCGTTTTTTAAGACACACCATGCTAACGGTGTTAGCGCGTTAGCATCACACAGCTTATGACAATCCAAACGTTTTTAATGTGAGATGTTCTGGTGAGTTGCTGATCACAGAGGATTGTGTATTATATCAACCTGGGATTTTATAATAGGCTATACATTGCATTTTACATTTATTTTTGTCTCATGAAAAGCGTTAATGACCTGACAATGAAAAAACAATTACTTTATTTCAATTTAAGTGAAAAACCATTTATTTTATTTCAATTTAAGTTCGTTAGCATCACACAGCTTACAGGCTCAGTGTTGCATGTAGAATACTTTCAAACATGACAATCCAAACGTTTTTAATGAGAGATGTTCTGGTGAGTTGGTGATCACAGAGGATTGTGTATTATATCAACCTGGGATTTTATAATAGGCTATACATTGCATTTCACATTTATTTTTGTCTCATGAAAAGCGTTAATGACCTGACAATGAAAAACCATTTCTTTTATTTCAATTGAAGTTTGCTTTGGACCAACACAACTACACACACTACAACTCGCTTTTCCAATAACCCATCCGTTACTACAGTGGCGGAACAACATTGGGCCGGGCCGGGGGGTGAGACAGCACGACCGGGCCTCAACGAACCTGACTCCCAACAGCGTCCCCCCCCCCCCCCCCCCCCAAACGGGCAAAAAATAATTTATGCTAACAGTTGCTGCTAATTTGAGCAGGCCTACATGAACGAGAGAGGAGTTATATGTGTGAGGAGCTGATCACAGTCACAGATAGACAGGAAAAGTGTTATATCTTGCCTATTATTTCTGCTATATATTATTGATCGCGTCTGTGTCTGTCTGTGACATTGCGCAGCAGTGCACACACACGAGAGAGAGAGATAGAAAGAGAGAGAGAGACGTAGAGAGAGAGAGGTGCTGCGTGTTAAAAAAAAATAGGCTACTACTCATCTTTGTGTTCTGTTTCAACAATATTGGACAAAGTTTGAGCCACAAACACATTGCTCTCTCTCTCTCTCTTCTCCTTTTCTATAAATTAAATAGGCCTATTCATGATTCTGCTTATAGAGAAGTAGCCTATGTTAGTTTGTTTTATGGACTTCAGAGCTACTTTCAAATCCCTTTCTCACAATCTACAACACAACGTTATCATTGTCATTGTGCTATAATAATAACTAATAACCCATCCGATGTGGAGTCAACTCCCGCAATTTCCTTCTTCCCATAGTGCGTGGCGAAGTCACTCTGGGATTGAGTGGCCGCGTAGCGGCCACGAAATTCTAGTATAATTACAATTTCTTTCTTTTTTTATAATGGGAGAATTGGCACTCAAAGCCTAAACTGGTGACCACCAGGTGGCGCTGAAAGAGTTATGTCCAATATGGACAAAATCCCAATATTAGCCCTTATTAGTTATAATGGGGGGTGAATAGGGCACAATTTTGAACTGAGAGATATTTCCACAAAACTTCTCAGGTTGATCAATGATATGAATTTGTTTTGTATTGCAAGTTTCCATGAAATCCAATATGGCCGCCACAATATTAGCACCAAGGAAATTGGTTTTTGCTAACTTCTGAACCAGATGAGCTAGAAATGCAAACTTGGTGTGTATTTCATGGTTTCTGACCATGAGAGACTCAATGGAATACCTATTTTTATTATTGGGTGTGTCTGGACCCTTATTGTGCATATTTACAAGATGGTGGCTACCCGAAATAGTGCTTTACCATGATTTCTACCATGATTGTTGACTGTTTTGGCAAACACAAGCAATATTAATCCATTGGGTAATATTCATGGCACAGAAGGAACATATATTCTTGAGCTTGCATATTGTCAAAATGGCTGCAAAAAGAAAAGAGACATTACATTTCCTGTCAGTTCCTATTACCCAGGTGGGCAAACCACCCCTTTATTGGATATACCTGCATTTGCCATAACATCAAAGGTTGTCCACCAGAAATATCTATGACCCTATAGAATCATAACCTATATGGACACACCGGTCAATTTTTTTGCTGGAAATCCAATATGGCCGCCACAATGTTAGTCCCCATTAGCCTTAACTGAGGGATATTTCCACGGAATTTCACAGGTTGATCAATGATATGAATACCATAATTTCTTTATTGGAAGTTTCCATGATATCCAATATGGCCACCACAATACAAGCACCCTAGCTCTAGATGAGCTAGAACTTTCTAACCACGAAATATATTATTGTTCTGGGGTGTTTCTTTGCAGAAAGACATCCCTCTGGCTGTATTTTGGTCTTGATCTACTGTTTGTTGGCATTTCCTCCCTTTTATGTTGACAATCATCCCAGGCAGGGACGTGCATCGTCCCTGTACCAGGTAATCTGGAAGAGGGGGAAGTCCCCCAAGACATCGCAGGAAAGATCTTAGCAAGAATAATCCTCAACCGTCTAATCAGCCATGCTGAGAATGTTGTCCCTGGATCCCAATGTGGTTTCCACGGAGGCAGAGGTACCTGTGACATGATCTTTTCCATTTGCCAGCTGCAAGAAAAGTGCAGAGAGCAGAAGGATCTCTATATGGTGTTTGCCGACCTCACCAAGGCCTCTCACACAGCAATCGTGACTAGTGAGGGCCTATGTCAGATCCATGGCAAGTTTGGCTGTCCAGGGACATTGATCTCTCTCATCGAGGCCTTTCATGACAGGATGCCAGCCAGAGTCCAAGAGAATGGTGATGCATCCGAGCCATTCCCAGTCAGGAATGGAATGAAGCTCCTGCTGCATCTGCACATGCACAGATTTTCTGTCAGCCTTTGATACAGCTACATGATATTGTCTTGTTCATTGACACAGGCCAGGCTGGCTCTGTAGATGGACAGGGGACTGCATTCCCGTCACTGAGAGACCATCCATACTCAGAGACAGAAAGGGATGTCCGGCTTGGCGTTGCACGTCCCTGCCTGGGATGATTGTCCACATAAACAGAGGAAATGCCAACAGAAACAGTAGAACAAAACCAAAATACAGCCAGAGGGATGTCTATCTGCAAAGAAACACCCCAGAACAATAATCATCATCATCATCATCATCATACTATAATTCTGTCAATGTCTGTGTCTCTGTCTGTCTGTCTGTCTGTCTGTCTGTCTGTCTGTCTGTCTGTCTGTGTGTGTGTGTGTGTGTCAGAAACACCGCCGTAGCTCCTCACTGCCTGCACCAATCACTCCCACTTTTCACACAGGCATTGACTATAATAATATGGAGGTCTTAACGAAGCCCTTTTTCGATTTGACACATTAATGATTAATAATGAATTTATTAGTGAATTAAAAATGCGAAAACGCACCCGGGCGCAGTACCCCCCGCGAGGGGTGTCAAATATCTCACAAAGGGTAAGGGCTAGTATACTTAATTGAGGGAAATTATGTCAATAAAATATTTATATATCTCTCGTGGTTAGAAACCATGAGTTTGTATTTCTAGCTCATCTTTCAGAATTTAGAGCAAAACCAATTTTCTGGGTGCTAGTATTGTGGTGGCCCTATTATATATCATGGAAACTTCCAATACAAAAAAATATGGTTTTCATATCATTGATCAACCTGTGAAGTTTCGTGGAAATATCCCTCAGTTAAAAATGTTGCCCTATTCACCTGCATTATAGGCTAATGGGGGCTAATATTGTGGCGGCCATATTGGATTTCCAGAAAATAAATTGACCGGTTTGTACATATAGGTCGTGATTTTATTGGGTCATAGATATTTCTGGTGGACAATCTTTGATGTTATGGCAAATGCAGGTATCCAAAAAAGGGGTGGTTTGCCCCCCATGGGTAATATACGATCTGACAGGAAATGTAATGTCTCTTTTCTTTTTCATGTTTGCAGCCATTTTGACAATATGCAAGCTCAAGAATATATGTCCCTTCTGTGCCATGAATCTTAGCCAATGGATTAATATTGCTTGTGAAACAGTCAACAATCATGGTAGAAATCTTCGCAACAAAATTGACCGAGTTGTCCATATAGGTTGTGATCCTACTGGGTCATAGATATTATTTCTGGTGGACAACTTTGTATGTTATGACAAATGCAAATGTGTGCAACCACACCAATGCAACTAATTGAGTTTCAATGAGTTGAATTGGTGTGGGTGACCTTAAAACGGTTTTGTCCCAAGGAGTCCCTATCATTATGTGCAATTTATATCAGGTGTGGACAATACTTATTGCTGGGCCGTCTGGCACCGTGAACAAGATCTGGCACTGATCACTACAGTAGTTTGTGATATTTCATCGCTACAGTAGTTTGTGAGATTTGATGGCTACAGTAGTTTACAGACCCATTTACAGACGTACAGAGCTACGCCATGGAAATATTTTACCTACAGTAGATTGTCCACATTTCAAGCATTGTCAGAAGTGCTTCTGTTTCATAATGTCATGCACTCATTTACTACCAGATCAGAGCTCAGGTGTGTTGTATATCATGTATCATGTTTTAAAATTGTTTCAGAATTTCATGATTCAAATAAAAACATTTGCTGTAACACCATTGTTCATTTGAGTTAAAGTAACTCAATATATTTAAATATATTTGTATTTGTATTTATTTTTTGTATTTAGCTTACTTTCAAAACATTTTAGGAATCCAGTGTTGACCATCATGTTATGTTTCTGCTCCTAGACATCCTGCACATGGTTGTGTGGCCTGAAGTTGAAGTTGAACTTGAATCCGACACTGAAGTCACTGAAGACAGTGATGATTGGGAGGAGACCAGTGGAGGTCAGTCAGTGTTAAACACAGGCACAATAACTACATGTGTGGGTGTTACGTTCTCCAAACAAAGTATGAAAGAATAACAAGTGGCTCAAATTGGAGACCTCAACATAAGGAATAACAATGAGTCAAGCACAATTCATTGTTAAAGTTAGGTACTTTACCAAAGTAGAACTCAGGCAGGCCACCCCCCATGGGGACATAGAAGCCCCCCCCCCCCCCCCCCCCCCCAACCAAAAAGACAGTTCTAAACGAAATGCTAATAACAAAAAGTTTGACTGCCGGCCATCTCCAGGCCAAACTGAAATAACAATTAATAAAGCTAAGGGACTGATCGTTATTTATCCACCAGGGGGGGGTGGTGCAGATGTGATTTCATTTTTTTATTTTACCTCATCCCCCCCCCAGCCTCCAAATATAAACTCAGGGACTGGAAGAATATATATGACCCCCCCCCAAACACCATAGACCATATTTATTTTATATTCACACCAACAGTATAGCAGCATAAAGTAAACGCTGATCGTTTATTAGGCGGCGGCCGTCTGGGGTTCATTTGGTTCCATATCCGTCATTACATTATGGTCAACACTCAACACTGATGATATGCCATTGCATTCTTCCAACTAAAGATTTAAATATGAATCTGGCAGCTTCGAAAATAGCATATGCAGACCTACAAGCTCACAACAACACGCTGATGACGCGACGCAAATTTATGAGCTTAGATTGGCTATTTTTAAGGTTCGCCTCGTGCGTAAAGTCATTCTAGCCAAGCTGCCAAGGCAGTGGGCACCCCTCGCCTCTGTGCCCAAGCCCAGGATGATGAAAATGAATGCTAAATAAATATGTCACGCAGTCGCATACCATAATACTACAGCGTCATACTCCACAGAGAAAAGCACAATTTGCGCAACACCAACGTTCAACTGCCTGCTCGGCTCATTTAGCCAGCCAGGCACCACCAAATAGTATAACTCTTTCTTTAATCTATTACAACCACATACGCAGACAAAAGTACATGGCACCGCGGACAAAACACAAGTAGGCTACTAAACTCTGCATGGCTCATTTCCATGCGTCACACAGTCAGGGACCCTGCTGAGGATTTGGTCCACTGTTTACCCTCCTACTGCATATATCGGCGCTGCATGCAGATCGGCTATTTTACCGTTTGTGAGGATGCACACATGAGCGCCGCGGAGAAAATTGTTATTTATAATGCGTGTGAAATGGCATGTGTAAAGGGTTAAATTGCGTGACTGTCACACTCAAAGGGTGAGACAAGGCAGCCCTGGCTACTGTGACGCACACACCAACAATCCACCATTGCAATGCGAGTGCGCAAAGATGCACATGATAGCTGCATGCTTTTAGACCAGCCCTACCGTATTCTGAATGAGAATCTGTCTCGCCTGCATGCCACCATGTTGACGATGCGTTGTCCAAAGACGGTAGAGTCTCTTCCATCAAAATGTTCCATGCCCATCAACATAAAGGCCTCAAGGTGTTCCTGTGATGTTTTGCTACTTTCTATGTTCGTTCACAAGCAACTTCAGTCACAAACAGTAACTTGTGAGAAGTTTATATCGTAACATCATCCACGACCTCAGCCCCAACATTATTATTATTGTTGTTATTATCATCTCAGTGTGACATTTTCCTGACTCAGTGATGCGGTGCTGGGTTTCACCGAGACACCTCACACCACCACCGCAACCTCAGCAGCGGTGCTGTCAACCTGCTGCTCCTCGCCTTCCTCCTCTCTGACCGACAACACTCGCTCTTTACAGCGGCCTGGTGCTGCTGGCCCACAATTCAAACATCACGGTTCATAGCTTGAAACATTTTTCGCCTTTTCTACTGGAAATGTTATGAACGCAGAATCAATCTGTCCCGCGCTGTTTTGAAATGGGTACATGTCAGACGTAGCAAACTACATCAGCGGCCGGGGGAGGGACCTTTGCTGGTAGAATAGAATCAGATCTACAAGCTAACAACGTGTCACCAAGCAACACATTAGCTTGTAGATCTGTTCTATTTGCATGCGCAGTTGCGCACACATGGAAGATACCAAGTACACTCGCCACACAGGGTAAACTTTATATAGATATATGAGTGAAACACTATGAAAAACAAAATAATCAAAACATTTTTTAAATACAAAATTCAGCAAAATAAAGTTGTACAACCTCCCCCAAGCCAAAATAAAAATAAACATATCCCCCCAGGCTCAAAAAATAGTTTAATGACCCCCCCCCCCCCCCTTTTTTTGCACCATACCAACCTTTGATGAATAACGATCAGTCCCTAACAGAAAGAAAAGGCTAACTAAAGGATTATGGTTGGATTGGAGCTGTTGCTGTCTGTGTCTGCACACTGAGTTGGACTGGCTTGTATAGTAGAGAACTGTGGCATGTGATAATTGGGGAGCCTGCTGCAGGTGTGCCAGTCTGAGTGGAGAGACAATGGGGATTAGGCACAGACAATGATCGAGTGAGTGAGTGATGTCATGGCCACACGCAACAGTGGGAACACTGGGAATTTGGCATGAATGAAAATATTAGAAACATGATGAATAGAAAATAAATATAAATGTCTCTCTCTCTCTCTCTCTCTCTCTCTCTCTCTCTCTCTCAGGAGTGAGGTCCCAGTCTCCCCAGACTCAGTCCTTCTCCTGTACAGGGTGTTCAAACTCCTACACATCTCAGGTCTTCCTGCAAAGACACGTCAGGAGGAGTCACAATGACCTCTACTGCCAAATGCTGAGGAATGGACAGATAACCTCAGCAGCCTGTCAGCAAATCACCAGCCAGAAACAAGGAGACACTGACGAATTGAGATCGTACAGTCATCAACGGATTACTAAGACGTTCCACTGTAAACATTGTAACAAGAGTTTCAGTAAGTCATGTCACCTGAAGACACACCAGTATGTCCACACTGGAGAAAAACCTTTCCACTGTAAACATTGTAACAAGAGTTTCAGTATTTCAGCTCACCTGAAGAGACACCAGCATGTCCACACTGGAGAAAAACCATTCCAATGTAAACATTGTGACAAGAGTTTTAGTGTGTCATGCTCCCTGAAGAATCACCAGCGTGTCCACACTGGAGAAAAACCCTTCCATTGTCAACATTGTGACAAAAGTTTCAAGCAGTCAGGTGTTCTGACAATACACCAGCGTGTCCACACTGGAGAAAAACCTTTCCACTGTAAACATTGTAACAAGAGTTTCAGTCAGTCATGTGACCTGAAGAATCACCAGCGTATCCACACTGGCGAAAAACCTTTCCAATGTAAACATTGTAACAAGAGCTTCAGTCGGTCAGGTTCACTGAAGAATCACCAGCAGCGTGTCCACAGCGTGTAAACAGTGTGACAAAAGTTTAAATAACTCTGTTCACTTGCTAAAACACCATTGCATTCACACCATGGGAGTAAAAAAGTTTCCACTATACATGAGCTCACTGGGAGGATCAGATTAAACAGCTATATGTTCGTAGAGAGGTCGATAGATAAGACAAATATTATGGATTATTACTCCTATATTTCAAACCAAATATGGATAAATTATCCTTCTACAGCAAGGCCACCCAGACCTGAAATGCCATGACCCCCTCCCTTTTTTTAAACGGTCCTGAAAATCCACCTTTCAGCAGGCCCAAGGGAGAGGGAATGATCACCCTCCCACTCTTTACATAGTGTTTTTTCCTTTGTACATAGTGTTTTGTTTCCTTTAATGATGTATTAGAGTGGGAGGGTGTTATTGATGATATTGATCTTTTGTTGAGGGGCGCAAGCCCTCCACTACCATAGTGATGATTTGATTGGCTGATGAACATATTGAGGATAAAAAGTGAGGGCAGAAAAGTGAAGATGCCAAAAGTGATTGGCTGGAATGACATTTGTGATGATTTGATTGGCTGAGCACGCTGAGCACTGAGCACTGCCTGCACCAATCACTCCCACTTTTCACACAGGCATTGACCATAATAATATGGAGGTCTTAACGAATCCCTTTTTCCCATTTTACAAATTACAAATTAATAATTACTTTATTAGTATTAGTTTATTAAAACTCCGACTTAAACGCGCAACCTTGCACCCTCACACACCTCCGCCCCTTAGCGACACCTGCATCACATGCCACCGTTCTCATTGTTACCCCACTGGCATGCTTCCTCTAGCTACCGCCGCAACACAACAAACAGTGGCCTATACAATTTGGCGGCCACAACAAACAGTGGCCTATACAATTTGGTGGCGCACACACACACACACACACACACACTGTGTGCTGTCCTTTACACTGCTGTGCACATGTCTGCTTCACTCTTCCACAATTCAGGCCGCCATCCAATAACTTTCTCTTTCTCTCTAGAACCTGCTGACTTCAAAGGCGACCCTAACCTATCCACCGCCAGTGCTACTGCTCCTCCCCGTGCCCCAAATACACGAACTATGCCAAAGCGGAAAACCAAGTTCAGCACAGGAAAAAAAAAAAAATGGAATAATCTTGACACGCAAAGGCGTGCTAGGACAAACGCACAACAACAAGCTCAAGCAGCAGAAACACCTGACAAACGTCACCGCCGTCTACATGCTGCTGCTACTGCACGTGCTGCTGCTCGCGCAGCTGAAACACCTGGCCAACATGAGCGCCGTCTACGTGCTGCTAATACTGCACAAGCTGCTGCTCGCGCAGCGGAAACACCTGCCCAACATGAGCGCCGTCTACGTGCTGCTACTATTGCACGTGCTGCTGCTCGCGCAGCTGAAACACCTGGCCAACATGAGCACCGTCGACGTGCTGCTAATACTGCACAAGCTGCTGCTCGCGCAGCGGAAACACCTGCCCAACATGAGCGCCGTCTACGTGCTGCTACTATTGCACAAGCTGAGCGCCGGCGACGTGCTGCTGCTACTGCACAAGCTACTGCCCGCGCAGCGGAAACCCCTGCCCAACATGACCACCGGCAGCGTGTTGACACTACTGCCAAGGATGTAACGCTTCACGGTTGTAACATGGACGTTATCTCTTGATTGGTCAACGCCACCATGACGCCATCGCGTCAGTATGTGTACAGCAACGTACTCTACGTGCCCAGGAAGTTTTAAGTGTTTACCTTCATCCTGCGGGGAGCTATTGGTGAAAAACTGACTGCGTATAATTTTACACCTGGAGTATTTGTGTGCTACAATTTTTTTCTTTGGTGTTGGTGAATAAAAATCCACATGGATGTCTTCATGCTTATGTTCTTCATTAGTTTGCATCGTGTTTAGACGGAATTCACGTTCATTCTGGTCTGTAAGCAACGGCAAAGAAAACTTGCAAAGGAGGGTCAATTGTAACATGTGTTACAAATGGTCCGCTTCCATTCAATGCCATTATATGTAATATTTACATATTTGACATATTGGCCAATATTATATCTTCTAAAATTGTATTGTATTGTGTAGTGTATTCTAAAATTAGTTTAGGGTTGTATAACATTGTACAACTCAATCAATCAAACGTTTGTTTGTTTAATCAATGTCAAGGAAATGTCAATCAAGGAAATCAATTTCCCCATTGAACTGAAAAAAAAAGCCCAAACTGGTACACCCGATACTACTTAATATTTCCCAATATGTTTGATACATTTTCACATCCATGGTATGAAAACAATGCTAAGGAGTTGCTTCAATGAAATATAATTGCTTTAAGCTGAAAACGATATGTTTAATGGTGTTTTTTAGCGTTGTTACATTTATACTCCATGCTGTTACAATTAGTCCGACAGGCGCAACAAATGTAACACTGGAACAGCGTCAACTTTCGGTTTAATAACTCCCGACCTGTTTGATCAATTGAAAAATAAAAAGTGGTTTATGGAAGCAGACAAGTGTAGGTCCGTTGCCTGAAAATATTACATATGTAGATAAACGGATCTCCGAGTAAAAAAATGAAACGTGCAAAATGTTACAACCGTGGCGGCTCTCCCCTCTCAGAAGTTGGCTCAAACAACGCAACAAGGACGTCGCACAGCATGTCCTGATCTGCAATAATCTTTGCTACTTTGCTTGGTTTTGTGTGTGGGCCTACTTCAGAGATAGGTGTCCAATCAGCTGGTCCTCTTGGCCTTGATTGATTTAAATATTTATTAACAGTTTGCAGAATTACAGTACATTTCAAGCACAAACTCAATACAAAGACTGTTAACTGTGAGTGGACGACCCAATTAAGCATTACACTTGTTTACAAGAGGGTCCGTTCCACCTTGTTCTATCCATCATAACATTTAGAGACGTACAAATAGACACTTCTATATAGTCAAAGAACAGAGCAGGAATTCATCATATTAAAGGGAAAAGAAACATACAGTGAGGGGAAAAAGGGGTGGGCGGTGGGGGGGGATTCAGATTCTACGGAGGCCAGTTTTGAATTGCAGCCGTCCGTAGGTGCCCTTTGAGAGCGCCTTTGAAGGAGTCAAGGGATTCGCTTGTCTTAATGACTGTTGGTAGGGCGTAACACATTTTGGTGGCATAGGAGCGAAAATAATTTAGTCCCTTGTTTGTGCCGAATCTGGGTTGTACATGGTTCGTTGCACTTCCTATGGTGTTGTGGGTGTGGACTTTGTTAACATTAAGGAAGTATCTAGACAGGTACATGGGTATCTCGGTGGTGTATCGAATCTTGTGGACCAGACCCATTGCAAGATGCTGTGCTCTGTCGTCGACCCTAAGCCATTCCAGCCTGTCAAAGGGTGAGGCCAAGTAGGAGCCAGACGAGTTGATTGCTCTGGGGTCCCCTCACCCATTCCTCTTGGGCATGATTGATATTTTTATTTGATTTGATTTGATTTGATTTATTTAGAAAGGCAATCATAATACAACATTATAATCAGCGATTCAAGGATTACACAGTAAAGTCCAAAGACTTATTTCCACTGGGGTCCTCTCACACTGAACGGAACAATACTTTAAAATACCTCACAAATACATACATTACATACACAACACAACAAGTACATCCCTATCCATCCCTCTAAGATGACCCTTTATAGGGGAACCTTTTCCAGTAGCCATTTTTTAGTCTTCTGTTTAAATGTCCTCAAATTGGAGGTCAGTTTAACACTGGATTCCAGGCTATATAAATGAAGGAGCCTTTGCCCACTTTACTTTTAAAAGCAGGGAGCACCACATCTGCAATACTGGCTCTGGTGAAATGGTTGTGTACCTCGTTTACCTGCCTGAAACATGTTCTTAAAACTTCTGGGACCTCTCCGTATTTAATTTTATGAACCATGTTTAGTCTAGCCATTGTAACCTTTGATTCTACTGGGAGCCAGTCCAGCTCTCTGAACTGGTTCTTTCCTATATGGGTTCTGGGTTCCATCCCTAGTATAACCCTGATCAGTCTATTTTGAGCTGACTGTAGCTTTGTTTTAAAAGACTTAATCAAGCCCTCGAACCACGATGTACACGCAAAATCAAAGTGGCACAGGATAAGGGAGTTGGCCACCACAAATTTTGTCTCCCTATCCATGTATCTTGCTGTTCGAGCTAGAAACTTAGTCAGTCCGGAGACCTTGTTTAGCACCTTGCTGGCCATACTTCGGCTGTCTAAGTTACCCTCTAAAATACAACCCAGGTATTTAACTGATGATTTTGCTGCTATGTATTCCGAATTTATTTTGATCTTGAAGTCTATGCTTCTTCCTAATTTGATTTTCGAGCCAAACAGAATTGATTCTGTCTTCCCTGAGTGTAAAGATAACTTATTCTCTATAAGCCAGGAACTAACATTGGCTACTTCCTCACTCAGGGAGCTTTCTAATGTGGTTTGATCCTTGTGGGACATTAGCAGTGCAGAATCATCAGCGTACAGGAACAAATCACAACTACAAGCATCTGTCATATCATTCACGTACACTGAAAATAGGGCTGGACCTAGAATGCTTCCTTGTGGAACGCCACATTCCATGATGTTTGGGTCAGATAAAATGCCATTCACCTCAGATTGGCCTCAGATATGATTTGAACCATTTACATGTTGCCCTGTCTGCCCCCAGGGCCTCAAGCTTGCTCAGTAACCTACAGTGGTTCACTGTCGAATGCTCGCCGTAAATCCAGCAGCACCATTCCACAAAGTTTCCCATTGTCAACTTCTTTCCTAATTTGTTCTGTTAAATATAATAAACATGTGTCGGTTGAGTATGATTTTCTAAAGCCAGATTGGAGTTACATTAGGTTATTCCTATTTAGGTATTCATTTAGTTGCTCATTAATTATCTTCTCGAAGATTTTTGATACCGAGCTCAAAATTTGTAGTTACCGGGGTCATTTTTGGCTCCTTTTTTAAACAGGGGGAGTATTTTAGCCTTTTTTAGTTCTTGTGGGAAGACACCCTGTTCTATGGATAGGTTGAAGATGTGAGTGATATATGGAGCCATCTGTGCTGCTGCATCCCTTAAAAAGAGAGGAGATATACCATCCAGACCTGTGGCCTTTGCACAGTTAATCTCAGAAAGCATCCCTGAGACCGCCTCCACTTCCACCTTCTGCAGGGAGAATGAGTTAGAGGTCACCCCCTGGTTCTCATAGAAGTTCCTAACCCTGTTAATGTCAAAAATACCCGGAGAAGCCGGCAATTTAGCGACCAGCTCTGCTGCTACATTATTGAAATAATTATTGAATTGGTTTGCCACTATTTGCTTATCAAAAACCATCTCATCATTGATCTTGAGGCCGATCTTGCTACCTTTATTATTATTGACTTTATTACCTGCTCCTAGCTCTTTTAGGGTTTTCCAGAGTAGACAAAAGATGAGTACTATCACAAGCAGAGGTTCCAAAAACTATTTAGAATATCACTGGGACAATGGTTACGAACTGATGAGAGAGAGGGAAAAAAGACTCCATTCTTATAGGTAGTGTATTAATTAGGGAAGTGGTCACAGATGTTTAATGGGAGGGGGCTAGTGTAGAGCACATGAGGAGTACACTGGAGACAGGTGTGTAACTGACTTGGAGGTGGCAAGAGAGAAGAGTCAGAAAGAAACTGGCAGAGATGCAGATAGAGAGTGAGAGAGACACATGGAATGTTTGAAACGGAGGTAGTTGCACGAGTATAGCAAATCTGACCTGTGACCCTGTTCAGTTGTGAAGTTTGTGTAATCGAGAACTGTGCTATATTATACAATTTTAACGTAGGCCATGTAGGTGTTTGTTTTATGCACGAGATCAGAAAATCTGACCATTTTAATCACAAATATACACAGGAATGGATCTCAACTTCATGGATGAGGTGTCACCTTTTCCGCATGTTATGGACAATGACAATGATGTCATAACTCATATGTCATATTGTCTCTTTATTGTTAATGGCATTTAATGTTTGTGTTGGCACCATTTGTTTTACATCACCTGACCTAATCAACATGAGTTAGACTTTATTATATTAGCGCCCCTCTCTTCACACAGGTGTGATTTTTAAATAATGTGCAAAATTTTCACCGATTCTGCTCCGCTATGATATCCCGCCTGACATATATTTTTTTGTTTATTTTCTTTAGTTTTTTGGTGAAAGAGTCAAGTTGCCATGTATTGCTGTACTTCAATATATTTTGATTATCATTTTGATTTATATTACTGGCCTAGAAAAACAACAAAAGAAAGTCTTGTACCCCTTTTTTCTTCTTTCTTTTGTTGTTCAGCCCATTTGTTGTCGTGATTTGTCACGATCCGAGTTGGCTTTGTCTGAGACAGAAAGACAGATCTTTAAATAAATACTTTTTGAAATTTCTATGGGGAAAATACTTTTTATGTATGTGATGTATTGCCATGCTGTTTTGTTCTTGCTTAATGTAAATCGCTCTGGATTAAGAGCTTCTGCTAAATGCCTAAATTGTAAAATGAATGGGGAATTATTTCCTGGGTCCCTGGTCGTTCTGAAAGGGGGTGGGACTGCGACGCTCTACAGGCCTACATGTTACTATAATATGACTGGATATAGGCCTACATGTTACTATAATATGACTGGATATAGGCCTATAGGTTACTATAATATGACTGGATGCAGGGGCGGCCTTCATGACGTCATCATTTTAATAATTCAATTTTATTTTTATTTTTTTGTGTGTATTATCGGACTTCAAAGCATGAACAGCATACACAGCCAAGTAGAAAATACACAAAAGCAGCTTGCTTGATTAAACATTTTTTTACTTTAAGGTATAACTGGAAGGCAGCATAGGCTATACAATGATGCAATCGCAACTGTCATCGCTGCTTGTGCAGTGAGTGCACACACTGGGAAGTGGGAACAATTACAACCAAAAAACACAGGTCAACGTGACATGACAGGTCGAGTACCTGCAGTGATTATTAGCTGCTGCTAACTAGTGGTAAGTGGACGTAAAGGATGAGGCTGAATAATTGACAACGCTGATTGGAAGGATGCAATGCAATATCACTACTACTACTACTACTATGTCTTGCCCCTGGAGGCTCGAGTGTGACTGGATATAGGCCTACAAGTTTCTATAATATGACTGGATATAGGCCTACATGTTTCTATAATATGACTGGATATAGGCCTACATGTTACTATAATATGACTGGATATAGGCCTACATGTGACTATAATATGACTGGATATAGGCCTACATGTTTCTATAATATGACTGGATATAGGCCTACATGTTACTATAATATGACTGGATATAGGCCTACATGTTACTATAATATGACTGGATATAGGCCTACAAGTTTCTATAATATGACTGGATATATGACTGGATATAGGCCTACATGTTTCTATAATATGACTGGATATAGGCCTACATGTTTCTATAATATGACTGGATATAGACCTACATGTTACTATAATATGACTGGATATAGGCCTACAAGTTACTATAATATGACTGGATATAGGCCTACATGTTACTATAATATGACTGGATATAGGCCTACATGTTACTATAATATGACTGGATATAGGCCTACATGTTACTATAATATGACTGGATATAGGCCTATAGGTTACTATAATATGACTGGATATAGGCCTACATGTTACTATAATATGACTGGATATAGGCCTACAAGTTTCTATAATATGACTGGATATAGGCCTACATGTTTCTATAATATGACTGGATATAGACCTACATGTTACTATAATATGACTGGATATAGACCTACATGTTTCTATAATATGACTGGATATAGGCCTACATGTTTCTATAATATGACTGGATATAGACCTACATGTTACTATAATATGACTGGATATAGGCCTACATGTTACTATAATATGACTGGATATAGGCCTACATGTGACTATAATATGACTGGATATAGGCCTACATGTTTCTATAATATGACTGGATATAGGCCTACATGTTACTATAATATGACTGGATATAGGCCTACATGTTACTATAATATGACTGGATATAGGCCTACAAGTTTCTATAATATGACTGGATATATGACTGGATATAGGCCTACATGTTTCTATAATATGACTGGATATAGGCCTACATGTTTCTATAATATGACTGGATATAGACCTACATGTTACTATAATATGACTGGATATAGGCCTACAAGTTACTATAATATGACTGGATATAGGCCTACATGTTACTATAATATGACTGGATATAGGCCTACATGTTACTATAATATGACTGGATATAGGCCTACATGTTACTATAATATGACTGGATATAGGCCTATAGGTTACTATAATATGACTGGATATAGGCCTACATGTTACTATAATATGACTGGATATAGGCCTACAAGTTTCTATAATATGACTGGATATAGGCCTACCTGTTTCTATAATATGACTGGATATAGACCTACATGTTACTATAATATGACTGGATATAGGCCTACATGTTTCTATAATATGACTGGATATAGGCCTACATGTTTCTATAATATGACTGGATATAGGCCTACATGTTTCTATAATATGACTGGATATAGGCCTACATGTTTCTATAATATGACTGGATACAGGCCTACATGTTTCTATAATATGACTGGATATAGGCCTACATGTTACTATAATATGACTGGATATAGGCCTACATGTTTCTATAATATGACTGGATATAGGCCTACATGTTTCTATAATATGACTGGATATAGACCTACATGTTTCTATAATATGACTGGATATAGGCCTACATGTTTCTATAATATGACTGGATATAGACCTACATGTTACTATAATATGACTGGATATAGGCCTACATGTTTCTATAATATGACTGGATATAGGCCTACATGTTTCTATAATATGACTGGATATAGGCCTACATGTTTCTATAATATGACTGGATATAGGCCTACATGTTTCTATAATATGACTGGATATAGGCCTACATGTTATTATAATATGACTGGATATAGGCCTACATGTTACTATAATATGACTGGATATAGGCCTACAGGTTTAAATGACTAGATATAGACCTACAGGATTTATAGCAATTGTAGAAATATTATATCTTGTCAAATGTTTAAGCATGTTCTAATCATGTATACTTTACTTTACTTTTGGGCATTATTTTTGGCCGATTGGCAGGCGCCTCGCCCACCTCAGAGTGACAGCCAGGCAGTAACAAATACATTTTAATTTGACCCACAATTATTTAATTAATAATTCATGAGCCAGTGCCAGTGTATTTCTCAAATGTGTTAATCAGTGTATTAATCAATAAAGGCCAAATCAACAACACAAGGCTACTATTTCAAATATTTATATTTTCAATTTCAACATTTTCAATGTTCATTATAGTGCACTCAAATGTATCAGCATCTCTCTCTCTTCTCAGACTCCCTCTTCTCGCTCTTCTTCTTCTTTGGGGATTGGATTGCTTTAATGGGGAAATGGAAGGGGACCAAGGTTACAAGCTGTAACTTAAAACCACAAAAATCAAACAGCCTAAAAAGAAACCGGACTAACCACCTATTGTGACCTATAAGTGTTGTTACACTGTATGTGTATGTCTGTCTGCCTGTCGGTGTCTGTCTGTCCTTGCCTAGCCAAACAGCCAACACACAATAAACTGATTAAAGCAAGCACTGTCCATGGTCCTGAATTTCATTCTATACAACAGTCCATATCTGCAACCACTGGGGGACAACAGTTGCCAGTTAGCCTTATCTAGCCTACCCATTGATGATCATGCATGTTCCATAGGCCTATATTAGCAGCATGTTATGCACAATATAAACCAATAATCACATGAATTGCACACACAGCAGACAAACATCAAACACACAGCAAAACAAAACACTGCTGATGTACTGCACACTGCTTATTCCACAGCTAAGCTTAACATTAGTTTTACCTTTAGAAGTTCTTCTTTCGTGATTTCTTGTGTGAGAACTCCTTGACGATGTCATCAAAATCCATCTCCCTCACCACGTCGGACTCCACGGACATTAAAGACAGCGCTGACAGTCTTTCTTGAGTCATGGTGGTTCTGAGTTCATTTTTGATGCGTTTTAGTTTTGAAAATGACCTCTCTCCCTCGCAGTTTGACACAGGCAGTGTTAGGACAAGCCTGAGGGCAATACAAACATTAGGGAACGACGCCTGGAATGTTAGCAGGAGTCTTATCTTCAGTGCTGATCAACTGAACACTTACCTTTTCGGGTCTCCCTCCCTGTAATTGGGAGTGGCGTAGTAACTGTGATACTAGGAGTACTGGGTGACTCCATCTTGTTACACTGATATGAGCTCGAAACTGCATCAGGTCATCTGCGAAGTCACGGCTCAAGTAAATTTCATTTATATTTTTTCACGGTGGGGTAAATAAAGAGCCCTTGTGAACATCAGTTGGAGCGTTGTCTATTCTGCATCAGATGAAGATTGTTTAGGAGGAGTTTATTTAGCATTTATTTGTGGCATTTAGCATTACATTTGTAGGCCGCGGTTTCCATGCGGACAGAGAGCAGGGCTGCACAAGGCAATTGAGTCTAGATCGGCACAGACTCGCTCTTGAGGGCGTTATAAGCCACTTCCACTCAAGGCTGCTTGGTTCCGGACGACATGGCGCAGCCTCGCGTGAACACACATATTGAGGGCAAGTGTGTAGGGCGAGTGGCGAGGAGCTGGTTTCAGAAAGGGGGGTGGGCTCATATATGGGCACCATCATTTTCAGATGACTGGGCACCTGGACAACTGGGCACCAAAACCATATGGACAATAGGGGACCAAGCGAGTGGGCACCTGGATTAGGATTCGTGTCGAGCACATTTGTAAACATAGGCCTACTGATTACTCAAATGTACTGTAACGATTATGTGCAGCTACAAAGACCACCCTCCCCGCCTGGGCTTCCCTCTCCCAAACATGGGACCCCTAGACTCCGCGGATGCAGGGCACTCTACCAGTGTGCCGTCTAAGGGCCCTGACAGGCACTTTCATGTCCAATGAGAGGTTTTGTACATCAATGGTTAGGATTCTGCATGGTTACTATAGGAGAATAGGATCATTTCGAATGTCACAATTATCTTGGCCAATTCTTTTTTTGTGATTCATGATATGATGATAAACGTCAAAAAAGAGCAAAGACACATTTTATGTGTGTAATGTTTCTGTATCTCAATGAAGAAACTTGGTTCTTGATATGCAACTTTATTTTAACTGATAGGGTTTGGTAGCATACAGGTCATACATCCTATTCTAAGATCTAGAAATGTTTGTAGGTGTGGCCTTGATATAGCTGTGGCACAGTCATCATCATTGCCATCTAGTGGCTGTTATAAACATCCCCTTTTCTTTAAATGTAAAATCACATAACACATTCTGTGAATTGTTATTCAACTGTTGCTATTCCAACACATATCAATGTTCATCAAATTTCTGTTTTTTTCCTGAATTTTCTCTCCATGTATGTGCAATGACTCCGTCCACTTGTCCTGCTCCTCTCGATTCACACTTGACCTTTTGGTCTCTTCAGGCATGTTGTCCACATCCGCAGGAACAACGGGGCGGCAACTTCCTTTTCCCTCAAACCGATTTTTCTCAATAAAAGCTACAGGCTACGAGAGCTTTTATTGTTATTCTTCCGGTTTGAGGGAAAAGGAAGTTCCGTTTGATTGTTCCTGACTTTACATGACGTAAAGATATCATCCGCTCCCAAACGGATCATACAGACTTTTGAAACAGAGACCAGGCATTCCTCCGAGGTGGTGGAAAGCCTGGTGAGGAGAGGTTACAAAGAAGGTATCACACAAGTCATTTTCCTCTCCTGTGTGATGTTCCTGCACTGTGTGTACACGGTCAACTCTGCCTTGTTTTCCCTTGGAAAAGCATTGCTTGGAAAAGTGACTTTGTCCTTGACACTTGTGACACATTTTCCCATATGCTGTGCATTGTTTTGGTGCATGGTACCGGCACATCTTTTGCAATGAAAAGTCTCAGATTTATTTTGCTGATTGGACTGCCTCTGTGCTTCTTTGTTGTCTTTCTCAAGATCATGGCGACTGCTGCACCATCCTTTATAGTGTCGCCCGCAAATGTTCTGGCATGCTGTATTGCCAATTCACTGGCATGGCACATTTTCACAGCTGCTTCAAGGGTTATAGGGCTGTTATAGGGCTGTCATGGCGGCGCTTGTACACAGCGACGCCCTGCGTCTCCCCACTTCGTGTAAACTAGCAGTAATTTACTTGTTAGTTGCAAGCCTCTTTACCCGAAACAGCCTTGCACTAATATTATACACCAGGCAGCATCTTTTGGACATTGAACTACAGCAATCGCACAAATATATAGCCGATCCGATCCCCAGCGAGATCACTCGCTCTCCCGGGACTACTACTGCGGCGCGGCCGGCTGGCCGTGCTCCTCGACCGGGCAGACAACGTCAACACAGGCGGGGTACGCGGGGAGGAGTGAGGACTAGGCTAAAGCGAACGCCTCACCGACAGGCCCTCCCCAGCCTATTTCTCGCCAATGTGCGCTCTCTGGCGAATAAAATGGACGATCTACGGCTGTGGATTATTAACCACCATTGGATTAAGGACTGCAACGTCATGATAATCACGGAATCCTGGCTCCACAGCAATATTCCCAACAACGCTGTTGAACTAGCTGGTCGTGATTTACATCGGGCGGACAGAACAGCTGACTCAGGCAAGACTGTGGGAGGCGGCTTATGTATCTATGTAAACACAGCATGGTGCACTGACAGCACCACAGTTGTGAGTCACTGCTCTGCTAACTTGGAATACCTGGTAGTTAAATGCAGACCTTTTTACCAGCCTAGGGAATTCTCTGTCACCCTAGTGATCGCAGCCTACATACCCCCTGAGGTTAATGCTAAAATAGCAATGAAAGAGCTTCATGCTGCTATTAGCAAATACCAGACCCTGCACCCAGAGGCAGCCTATATCGTAGCTGGAGATTTTAACCACTCCAACCTAAAAACTGTGCTCCCCAAGTTCTACCAGCATGTCAAATGTCCCACACGAGGCGACAAGATCTTAGACCATGTCTATACCAACATCAAAGAGGCGTACAGAGCTGTTCCCCTCCCCCACCTGGGACGTTCTGATCACCTCTCCTTGTTCCTCCTCCCCAAATACACGCCACTTATTAAACGGATTAAACCACTGACCAGATCTGTGAAAATATGGCCTGATGGGGCAGACTCGGAGCTACAGCGACTGTTACACCCTACAGACTGGAGCCTGTTTGCCACCCAGGCCACCATATAGACTCCCACATAGACATTCACTCCTACACATCCTCTGTCCTGGCTCACATCAGCTCCAACATCAACAGCGTCACCACCACCAAACAGATCATTACCTTTCCCAACCAAAAGCCGTGGATGAACAGCGAGGTCCGTTTGCAGCTGAAGGCACGTGACACCGCCTTCAGATCAGGGGACAAGCAGGCCTACTGCTCAGCCAGGGCTGACCTGAACAAGGCCATAAAGCAGGCCAAGCAGAGCCACAAACACAAGGTTGAGGATAATTTTAACACCAACGATCCCCGACGCATGTGGCAGGGCATCCAGGCCATAACGGACTACAAACCCTCCAACGCCCCCCCTGCAACCGACCCTTCTCTCCCCAACGACCTCAACCACTTCTATGCCCGCTTTGACAGAGACAACCGGGAGACGCCCACCAGGGCTGTCCTACCTGCTGATCTACAACCCCTCACTCTCTCCACCACGGATGTACACGCCGCACTGAGCAGGACCAACTGTCACGACTATGGTCGTGTGTGGTTATGATTAATTATGAGTGTTATGATTTATGAGTGTTATTTGGATTATAAATATATATATATGTTTATTGCTAATAGTATATATATATTTATATGGTGGTATATTGTTATAGTATATATATATGTATGTGGATTATCTTAGGCCTAGATGTCTTCTAATATATATATATATATCTATATCTGTGCAGCAGTTGTTCTGAACCTGTATTAGACTAAGGTCACATTCTCACCAGAGAGCTTTGCTGCGATTAAAACGCATCCTGCTGCGCATTTTCAGAAAGTGCGCTTCGTTTGGCAGGTGTGAAGGCTCATTCGAATCCTAATGCGCAGCAAAGAACCGCATTTTACTCCGCCCAAAAACGGGGGTTTCGCTTCGCTTCCAATCGCACTTGACTACGATTTGGTGTAGGTGTGAATGCAATCCGCAGTAAATAAAGGAAATGAAGCAAACAATGTGGCGGGTGAGGAGCTGAACAAGGTTGGAGACGGAGAAGGCATATTTTACGCAGCGCAAAGATGTCCCGTTACTGTGGATAGACGTGGTCGAATGAGGAGACTGTCTGAAGCCCTGATCGAAATGAGGATGTGTACATTAATGAATTGCTTAAGAAAACACATAAAAACACTGCAGTGTAGCCTATTATAACCTACAGAATATTCTGTCTGTCTGTGCGTGCCGTAAACATGCAGTGCTGTCACTGTGTGGGGACTGGGGAGTTATATCAGTGCGCTCATGCAGCGCTGTGCCTCCATGCCCAAAAGAACAGTGTGTGGCTGCTTGCGTAGTACTAGAGAGAGAGCGAAAGAGAGAGAGGGGGGGGGGGTCCCCCAGACGGCACGACACATGCACGTTATGAGTGTAATTTTATTACCATAGATTTCACTGTGTAGGCTAGTTTATGAATGGAACACATTGATAAAGGTCCCCCCTGCTGCGTTTCCAATTGCTGCGAATAACAGTGTGAAGGCAAACCGCAGCCAATTCAATATGCAAGAATCCCAAAATCCCCGCCCATACGCATTCGAGTCTACCGAAGTATTAGGTGAGAATGTGACCTAACTCTCCTCCCATGCAGAGTATACTAATGGGTCTTCAGACAGACTGATTGTCATCAGCTGTGTGTCTGGGGTAACCCTGTTGGCCATGACCATGGAGGTCTGATCAACCTCCCTGATTGGCTGACGGTCACGTGAGCGAGCTAGCGGCCGCGGCTCTCTCACTACATAGCCCATTCATGCCCAGCCCAGCGCTGGGGAAACACTGACTTCCAAGGTCTTTCCCCCATCCGTCGTACTACTGTCGCCAACTGTTTTCGTTTTGTTCTTTAATTTGTGAAGTTGAACCTTTGGTTGTTTAGATAAGTTATTTTCCCTTCGGAAAGGAATAACTTTAGTTTTGTTTTGTGATCCGGTTTGTATTAATTTGAAGTTGAAGAGCCATTTATTTGTACTATTGTTAATTATTATATTTATTCACTATACTACTGAATAAATACTTGCATTAAGGCCTTGGTTTCCGTTTCTCCTATCTATGTTACATTACCTTTTACCCCTAGACATATGGTTTTGTAACATATTTGGGGGCTCGTCCGTTTCAAAAAACAAATTAAGGATTCAGTTGTTCAGTTGGTTATGTTTTTTGTTTTGCTAGTATTGCTTTTGGTGGTAGACGGATTGGGGAGTATTAATGGTGAGTATGTTGCTCGCACCAGCTTGAGTAACAGATTTTGTTGCGGTGGTATGGCCTCTGATGACCAGGGTGCTAGTACGGATGTCCTGTCGCTTGAGGAGCTACAACAGTGCTCATATTGGGAATTGTACAGTATTGCCAGACAATTTAACGTTCCTTTACCGCACGGTACCAAAAAGAAAGAGGCGATTTTCGCAGCTGTCTCACGGCAGTTGCTTTCACAGGGAGTCATTACGATGCTGTCAGATGAGAGTGAGGGGGGAGACGTATCACTCATTGTCGCAGAACCGAGTTCCAGTGGGGCCAATCAGTCTGACACTACGGGTGTGTTAGAGCAGGGCGAGGATCCCGCGGGGGACCCGTCTGCTCAGGCCCCACATGATGACCCACGGGGCACTGGGGGGAGTCCTCAGGACATAGGGGGGGTTCTGCGCCTCCGGGAGCTTGAGCTGGAAATAGCACGAACAACGCTGAAGAGCGAGGAGTGCAAACTAGAGCGTCAGAGACATGAGCTCGACATGGCACGCCTGCGAGGCCAGACCTACCCCGACGAGGCGTCCGCAGGGGCGCCCGCCTCCCAGCAGCAACACGGGTCATCCCCAGGTTCCAGAGGAGTGGCAGCGTTCGACATAAGCAAACAAATCGCATTGGTACCTGCGTTCAAGGAGGGTGAGTTGGATAACTATTTTTGTGCTTTTGAACGAATTGCTGGTGCTGTTAAGTGGCCCAGGGAATTCTGGAGTTTGCTACTCCAATGTAAGTTGACAGGTAGAGCACAGGATATCTGTAGCGCACTCACGGTGGATGAGAGCCTATGTTATGATGTCGTAAAGGCGGCTATCCTTAGCGGTTTCGAAATGGTGCCTGAACATTATAGGCAAAAATATAGGGCCGCTCAAAAATCCTCTACTCAAACGTTTGTGGAATTTGGCCGTGAAAAAGCCACATTGTTTAAGAAATGGTGCAAGGCGAGCAACGTACACACTTTTGAGCAGCTTACTGAGCTGATAGTGATGGAAGATTTCAAATCATGTATCCCAGATCGTATTGTTGTTTATCTTGAGGAACAAAAGATTAACTCAATTGCTAAAGCCTCTGTGAGGGCCGATGAATATGATCTGACGCACCGGTCTGGTGTTTCTCCGGTGCGTAGCGGGGAGGGTCTGTTTAACATGCAGGAAAAACAGCACAAATTGTCACAGCCGAAAAGTCCACCGAGGGGCGCAAGTGCAGCGCCTGACAATCGTGCTTGCTTTTACTGTCATGAAGTGGGCCATTTGGTTTCTCGTTGCCCTAAAGTACAACATAAGCAGCAGGAAGAGAATGGAAATGGAAATGTGTATTGAAGGTGTGGGGATGATTCTTGGCAACGACATAGCTGGGGAAAAAGTGTTTGCGTCGCTAGAAGTGGTTGAAAAGCCTGTGGCTAACGTAGCTATGCCTGTGCTGGGAGCCCCACCCACTGTGTTTCCGGGTTGTGCGGTGACTCGCGCACAATCGAAAAAGTTTGATGACGAGGCTTCAAATCAAAGACTGATGAGATGGTCCTTGATGCTACAGGACTTTGAAGTGGAAATTCGCCACAAGAAGGGGACGGACAATGTCCTTGCGGATGCCCTTTCCCGGGTTTAAGGTGCTCTCTTCTTTGAGAAGAAGTTATTTGGGGATATAACTTCTTTTCGGGAAGGGGGGTGTCACGACTATGGTCGTGTGTGGTTATGATTAATTATGAGTGTTATGATTTATGAGTGTTATTTGGATTATAAATATATATATATGTTTATTGCTAATAGTATATATATATTTATATGGTGGTATATTGTTATAGTATATATATATGTATGTGGATTATCTTAGGCCTAGATGTCTTCTAATATATATATATATATCTATATCTGTGCAGCAGTTGTTCTGAACCTGTATTAGACTAACTCTCCTCCCATGCAGAGTATACTAATGGGTCTTCAGACAGACTGATTGTCATCAGCTGTGTGTCTGGGGTAACCCTGTTGGCCATGACCATGGAGGTCTGATCAACCTCCCTGATTGGCTGACGGTCACGTGAGCGAGCTAGCGGCCGCGGCTCTCTCACTACATAGCCCATTCATGCCCAGCCCAGCGCTGGGGAAACACTGACTTCCAAGGTCTTTCCCCCATCCGTCGTACTACTGTCGCCAACTGTTTTCGTTTTGTTCTTTAATTTGTGAAGTTGAACCTTTGGTTGTTTAGATAAGTTATTTTCCCTTCGGAAAGGAATAACTTTAGTTTTGTTTTGTGATCCGGTTTGTATTAATTTGAAGTTGAAGAGCCATTTATTTGTACTATTGTTAATTATTATATTTATTCACTATACTACTGAATAAATACTTGCATTAAGGCCTTGGTTTCCGTTTCTCCTATCTATGTTACATTACCTTTTACCCCTAGACATATGGTTTTGTAACACCAACCCACATAAGGCAGCTGGGCCTGACGGCATCCCGGGTCGGGTGCTTATGAGCTGTGCTGAGCAGCTGACGGAGGTGCTCACGGACATTTTCAACCTGTCCCTAGCCCAAGCAACTGTCCCTGCGTGCTTTAAGTCCACCACCATCGTGCCTGTGCCGAAACACTCCTCTGCGAAGTTCGAACTTTCGACCTGTCGCACTCACTTCTACAATTATGAAGTGTTTCGAGAGGCTGGTACTGGCTCACCTTAAAGCTGGCCTCTCTCCATCCCTCGACAGTCATCAATTTGCCTATCGAGAAAACAGGGGCACTGATGACGCCATCTCCTCCGTCCTACACTGTGCCCTCACTCACCTGGACAAGAGCAACACTCACGTCCGGATGCTGTTTATCGACTTCAGTTCAGCATTCAACACCATCATCCCATCCAAACTCATCAATAAGCTTGGTGACCTTGTGGCAACCAAGGACCTGGACATCACTCCCTCCATCTGCAACTGGATCCTCGACTTCCTCACTGACAGGCTTCAGTCTGTTAGGATAGGCAACCTCACCTCCTCCACCCTAACCCTGAGCACTGGTGTCCCACAAGGCTGTGTGCTGAGCCCCCTTCTCTACTCCCTCTTCACCCACGACTGCACCCCTATGCACGGCACCAACACCATCATCAAATTTGCAGATGACACAACGGTGGTGGGTCTCATCAAGGACAACGATGAGACGGCCTACAGGGAGGAGATCCTGCATCTGGCGTCGTGGTGTGCCGACAACAACCTGGCGTTGAACACCAAGAAGACCAAGGAGCTCATAGTGGACTTCAGGAGGACTAGGGCTGTCACTCACGCTCCGATTCACATCAACGGAGCGGAGGTCGAACGGGTCCCCAGCTTTAAATTCCTGGGGGTCCACATCTCTGAGGACCTCTCCTGGACCCTCAACACTGCGTCTCTAGTCAAGAAGGCCCACCAGCGCCTCTTCTTTCTGAGGAGACTGAGGAAAGTAAATCTATCTCCTCAGATCCTGGGGAATTTCTACCGCTGCGCCATCGAGAGCATCCTCACATACTGCACCACGGTCTGGTACGGAAACTGTACAGCCTCTGACCGGAAGGCACTGCAAAGGGTGGTGAAAACTGCCCAACGCATCACCGGAACATCTCTCCCTGTCATTAAGGCCATCTATGACAGTCGGTGCCTGAGGAAGGCTCATAAAATCATAAAGGACCCCTCTCACCCCAACCACAGTCTGTTTGCCCTCCTCCCCTCTGGGAGACGTTTTAGGAGCCTTGGTTCCAAGTCCAGCAGACTTAGGAACAGCTTCTTCCCCTCCACTGTCATCTACCTAAACTCCTCATCCACTCCTTTCCCTCCTCCATTGTCAGCCCCCCCTCCCCCCAACCCATCCACCATCCCTGTCGTATTCGAGACTCTGGACACATCCTAGTCTAAAAACACTATGTGGATTCGTGTGATATGGCCACTGGACTTGTGGAACATGGTCTCTGGACCTTAGTTTAGCACACTGTGCATTGGGCCATGTGCAATAAGGGCTACGTGCAATATGGACAGATCTGTCTTTCTTCTTCTCTTATCATTATTTATTTATTTACTTATTTAAATGACTACTGCTCAGCTCATGCTACTGTTAATACTGTTACTACTGTAAATAATGTATCCTCCTTACTGACATGTTTGCACCATTGGTGAGATGCGAAAATACCTTTCGCTGTGCTGTACTTGTACTGTACATTGACAATAAATTGAATCTCATCTCATATAGCTCTGTCTCCCGCAGTAACCTCTCCCTCAATTTTTTATCTTGTATGCCAAACACAAGCTGATCTCGGATCATAGGATAATGCACATCTTTAAAGTTGCATGTTCTCGCTTTTAGCTTTAAATCCGTCAGAAACACATCAAAACTTTCAGCAGGCTGTTGCATTCTGGAGCGATACACATACCTTTCAAAGGGTTCATTTTTCTTTGGTGAACAGTGTTCATCAAACTTCTTGACAACCTCATCGAACTTATCTTTGTCTTCTGCGTGGGCAAACTCAAAGGTGTTGTATACTTCCACAGCTTGTTGTCCAGCGAGTCAGAAGCAGTGCAATCCTCCTTGCCTCAGACTTTTCATCTAGGCCTGCAGCCATCAGGTACAGCATGAAACGCTGTTTGAAGGTACGCCGCTCATAGTCCACATTACCAGTCCAATTCACTGCGTCTGGCGGCTTCACACTTTCCGTGACCACTCCTGGTACCATGTAATGTTTCTGTATCTCAATGAAGAAACTTGGTTATGTAACTTTATTTGAACTGATAGGGTTTGGTAGCTTACAGGTCATACATCTTATTCTAAGATCTAGAAATGTTTGTAGGTGTGGCCTTGATATAGCTGTGGCACAGTCATCATCATTGCCATCTCGTGGCTGTTATAAATCATATCACATATCACAACAATGTGAACATATTTTTTTGTGATAAACAAACCAAGCATGCACATGGTTCAATTAGTTATGTTGTAATTTAATAACTTGTTTTATTGTCACACATGCAGACAGAGCGAGGACAGCAATCAAAAATAGCAATCTTATATCCTCCCATCGCTTGTTTTTCCCTCATACTATATGTCATTTCCTTATGTTAAGTGCTCGACAAAAAATACAAAGTAATGAATGAATATCATTGATCACTTAAAACCTTATAGATTGTTGACTGGGTGGGTATACCCTCACCCTTGACCCCGTTTTTCTGATCTACAATCACAATCTCTCTTCGCTAATCTCTCCAAGCCCAATGTGTCACTTTGTTGTGAGCTTGTAAATCAGCTATTTCCGTGTAATGTTTACCTATTTTCACAAGCAAACATATTTTCATTTAATTAGGCTATGACATGCTATAGGGTACATGTGGTTAAAAGGCGATTTATTATTCACACTGAAGAATTCACTTGTGTTCAAAAGAAAAAAAAGAGAAAAAAAAATCCCCCAAAATTAAGAGGTGTGTCTTTTACATTATGATTATTGATAAACATTTAGACATTTGCTAAGTAAAAATAATCACTTAAAATGCATTGCGCAGATACATCATTATCATCATCATAGTATGAAGGCATATGCTGCAATGCTGTTTCCTGTGGTTTAACTTGTGCTGCCCCCTACTGTTGCTTTTCCTTCATGAAGCAAGTACATGTATAGTCATAGCTACTTGCATGCTGTAATTAGAGAATAATCACAACTTTTCTTCATCATCATCAAACAATTTAATTTCACATTTACTCCCAAAATAAAAATTTAAATAAAACGGCACACTCCACCAAGGAAGGTTTGAAAATTACCGTAATGGAATGATTTAAAAGTATCATATCTGTACTTATAATCATTTGTACTTCATATTAAGCATACAACACTGGCCCAGTGGAAGGCAGAAATGTCTAGTTACATACCTCTAGATTATTTGGATTACAAAATTAATGGAAAGTTGAATGTCTATGACAAAATATGAAATCATGTTTATATTCCCAGATGGACTGATATGAGGATCTTGTGTTTGCGTGCATGCGTGCGTTTGTTGTCTTCTTTTTTTAAAGATATTTTTTGGGCTTTTTTGCCATTATTTTTTTCCTGTCAACAGTAGGTTGACAGGAAAGAGGGAGAGAGATGGGGGGAAGACACGCAGCAAAGGTCGTAGGGATCGGACTCAAACCTGCGACACGCTGTCAGGCTGGATTACCAGCCTAGGTACCCGGACCGCTAGGCCAGCCTGGGATCTCTTCTTAAGACAGGGTTGCAACAGACAGTAAAGTGACCAGCAGGATCAGCAGGGATGACAACTTGTGGAGACTTGTGGAGTGGGAGCCTTGGAGACGGGGGTCGGGAACCTTTATCACAGACCTAACCGGCCTTGCAACTGGAAACGGAAAAACTAATTATTATCAAATCAGATACAGTAGGCTATATGGAATTTATATTCAATAGTAATATTAATTTATAATGTGTGTCTCAACCCATCTCTGGGTTGATGGAAATGACCAAATGCGCCATAAAAATAAGATAACTGTACCTCCACTCTGTATTGTCCAGGTTAATGGTCCAACGGAGATGCCTGCAATGTCATAGGACACGTCCCTGCGTTTTCTTTTTTGGTAGCCAGGGTAGCAATGCTGCAGGAAAGTGACATTTATATTTGAGACACAGCTGATACAATTTACAATTTAGGCATTTAGCAGACGCTAATTAATCCAGAGCGATTTACATTAAGCAAGAACACTTGCACAAAGACACTTTTTTTCCCCAATTTACTGTATACTTTGACACACGAATGAGCCCTAAACATAATAATTTTATTTAGTTTAGCCAAGAGTCTGGCCAGAGAAGCAGTCATGAGTTTGGGGGAAACATATTGCATTACATTATATCATAATTCCATTTAATCCTATTGTTGATGGTTATTTGAAGCCAATGTTAATTTCACAGTACATAATATTTAAGCAATATTACACACACACACACACACACACACACACACACACACACACACACACACACACACACACACACAAATACATACAGCAGTGCAGTCGTCTCTGCCAAGCACACACAAGTGGATCTGGCAGTGCAGGTAGATGGTGGAGAAGTTGGCGAAGGTGAACATCCTGAAGGAGAAACGCGCCACGTCGGAGACACCGTTCATGTCCAGTTCCACTGTAGTGTCCTCTTTATTAGGACACCTGGACCACAGGGAAGACCGTTGTGATTAGTAAGCAATCCATCGTGTAAGCAATAGGATTGAAAGGTAAGGGAGTTTTTTGGGGGTATTTATATGTGCTAAAAAAAAAAGCCAATGGATATGTATAAATAGTCTCAAGAGTGAAGTCTCAACACTGAATAATAATCTATAATGTATAGATGCAGGGATCAGTTTCCAGTGTTAATACTCATCACTTTTGGGATTGTGGGTGGGGGGGGCGGGTGGGATAGGGGATTGAGTTTAATTTTTATTTTCCTATTTTGATATGTCTGTTTAATACTTGCCCCCCCTGGGTTTGTCACAAAAACTTGAATAAAATATTTTGAAAAGAAAAGAATACTATCACTTCAAATCACAAAATATCTCTCTTACTCGCTAACAAGGAGATCCCAACGGACAGCGTGGTCGGCGTCGTTGACAGGCGTGGCCCAGCAGGAGTCCAGAACGGTGGCGATCTGTCGTTTGTCGATACCCTGTGATCGCACCTCGACGTACATCCTCCGGTCTAGTTCCACGTCCATGTTACTTTCACCAGTGTAGGGGATGCGGTAGCCGGCGTCCAAGAACGGGACCATTCTCATTCGATAACGGCCCATCCCCGATGGAAGTCTCTTGGTCACAATGCTATGGGAAGAAATAACAAGCAGGCGATTGAATCATTTGATATTACCATTTCTATTTAAGACTCAAAACAATATAATATACAAAAAGGGAAAGTAGTAATTGTGTGACCTTGTCTATACAGGATAGGATAACCACTACAATAGCTTTCCACCTTCAAATAGCAGGATTTATGGGAAATAAGGGGGTTGCAGTCAAGTGGGATGAGTCATTGGAAGGGGCAATATGGCATGTGAGGCTCTCACCTCTCAATGGGGTTAATGCCGACATCCATAGACAGAGACTGGGTCAGAGGGTACTCGCATCTGAAAGGCATCTGGACAGTCCTCTGGCGACTGATGATATCAATATCAGTGGTGTCAAACTCACCCTGGATGACATTCTCGTACTTGAAGTAGGTCCCATTGCTCTGTCAGGTGGGATTACAAAATAGTATTAGGGATGTAAATGCTAAATGTATACTTAAAAGTGTCCGGCCGACACTTACTGTATCTGGCTATACTTGTCAAAAGGGTCATCCGACAAAGCATGAATTAGCAATTGCAGTTATTTATTCTTAGGTTAATTGAATGTGTTCAATAGATGCTTTATAGATTTCGTATAAAGAACATCCCTTATGTTTGGCTGAAAGAACACAATTCCATAAAGACTTAAAGACAATAAAGTCCATGTACTAACTATTAAAAATAAACAATATTATTTATACAACTGGAATCCTATTACACTGTAGCCTCTATAGGATTCCAGTTTTATAAAGAATATTGTTTCTGGTATCTACTATGTTGATATTTGTAGCAGTTCTGTAACAAAATCATTCTAGGCTTTGGACATTTTTTACCGAGAGAACTGTCCCACACTGCTCGGCATTGTTATCAAAGTGGAACACCAGCCTTCCATCCTGGACAGTCCCTTTGCAGGATGAGTCCTTGAGGTGGAGATCCTTGGGATAGAAGCCAGCTTCAAACAACTGGCAGCGAGACAGGGACATGTTGCCTGCACTACTGGCACAGGAGACAAATGAATCTATGGAAGAGAGATAAGAATATTCAGTATTATGTTATAATGCAATACACCAATAAGGATAACTATGATTCGGACGCCAACCGTTCCACTGTCAAAGCAACTGCATACATGTAATTAACTGTTAACCTGGCCTGGGCCGTGGCTCAGCGGTCCAGGCACATTGGCTGGGTAATCCAGTCTCATGGCAGTGTGCCGTGGGTTTGACTCCCGATCCAGACGGCCTTTACTGCATGTCACCCCCCATCTCTCCCCCCATTTCCTGTCAGCCTACTGTCTATCCCTCCATAAAAAAATATAAAATAAAGGTGAAAACCACAAGAAAAACATTTAAAAAACTGTTAACCTATTAGGCTATTATATATTGAAAGACGGACCAGTTTCATCATAGTTTAGTGTGACCTGTACTTTACCATAGCTCTCGTTGTTGCGGCGATGGTGGTTCTCATCACAGTAGCAGCCGTAGATGCCATCCTGCTCCCCACACCACTCATGCTCGACACAGTCCAGTTCCTCACAGGGGTCTGTCTCCGCTGGGGGTCATAATATAACTTCACAATTTAACACAACTACGACAAGTGGCTGGCTATACACATGTGTTTTTTTTTTCAAACATTCGCCTTGTCTTCGTGTTATCTTGGCTAATCATCAATACAGTGTCTACTGTACGTACCACAATGCAAATTAGCACGCCACTGAGGGATTTCCAACCCCAAGACTGTGCAGGTTGTCTCATAGGACGAGACAGCAGAACACAGCATGCCATTGTCCAGCGAGTAGAGGCAGAGGTCATAGACACAGGAAGTGAAGAATGGCTGAGGGTCAGAATGCAGGTGGCAGGTGCTGAACGGGCCAGTAGTGTTGGTGATGACGCTACACAGCTGTGAGTACTCCTCTCTGAAGCGACAGTTCTCCTCTCTGGGTCTGTCATCTGTGGCCCCACATCTATCAAGGACAGGACATGGGGAGGTTCAGGCTCTTAAGTCATAATTCTTTCTGTATGGCCACATCGCTGACGCGACAGTAACACAATACATGACGGTTCTCAGCTGAAAGTCTATTATTTTCGGCACGTAGTTTGTATGACAACATATAAATTAGCCATTACTTTGGCTAATTAATTACTAAAGACACTTTTTACATACAATTGTTTTGTGTTGTTTTTTGTTGGACTCTTACGTTTACAAAGTCAAAAGTCATTCTGGATCTTCTTTTTCAAGGTCTTCCTCATGACGAATACGCATTATTAACATAAAAATATGAAATATTTCATCGGCTCACCCAGAACGGCTGGTTGGAGACTTCCAGCCATCGCCAAAATCATTGTCATTCTGTGCCACTGTGCCGTCGGGCAAGGCCTTGTCATCTGCAGGGTCACCATTGAAGTTACCACACATGCCAACAACTCTGTCGCGGCGGTTTTGACCCACTCTGACCAACAGAGTGCTCCGGCCATCAAACTGGACAATCACATTGCTGGCATCGACCACTACATAAGATCCAGCACTTTCCACCTGAGCTAGACTGCCCACAGTGGCAGGGAGAGACACATCACTGTTGTTCACCTGGAATATAAGAGAGAAAGAGAATGAATAATGATATAATTCACAACACCCCAATGTTGTGACTTTTCTGCCATCGGAGGCAAAACAAATCATCTAAAATACTAGGTTGACCTTGGTGCACTGACACAGCTGCAACTAATACAATTACAATTAATAATACAGCTAGATTCAAAGCCCATTATGTATTAGCTGCATATGCAGCTGTGTTGCTGTTTTGCCCATTAGATTGTAGCAAAATTAGATGGGTTGGATTAGTTCACCTTAACAATGCATTTACCTTCACTATCCTGTTGGCTCCAATCCTGACATGGGCTGTCTCTTGTTGATTTGACAGGTATATGTCCACTGCTGACACAAATGAAACGCGATTGCTGCCACGGTGATCGTTAGTCGCGACCACTCTGAAACCAGTTTCAGTGGCATTACGATTCACACTCTCACTGATGACGTAAGAGCATGTGCCCTGGAAATGAGCCAGTGCACCATCAAAGGTGAGATAGTGGGGGTCCCCCCACACAGTGCAGGTCTGTGTCTGTGTCCGTGTCGGCGCTGTCTTGCAGGAGAACTGGAAAGCGTCACCAAGGCATATTTGGGAGAGGGCACAGGATTGGTTGTGGCACTGCAGGCCCTCTGAGGTGCAGTTGCACAACTGATGGCAAGCGCTGTCACTCCAGAAGGAGTCGCCCAACTGGACAGGGAAACCTTGACGACAAATCAAAATGTCAGGATAAAGCCACTCATGTACTGTAACAGACACCGTTCTTTTGGGTCCGTGTCAAAGGCAGGGCCGGAATTATGATTATTATAAAAGTTTGCCTGTTTGTTTTCTCTGTGTGACTATAATCTCTCAAATCACTACCCTTATCAGTGTCAAATTAGTTGTGGTGGATGCTAGCTGTGGGCCAAGGAATTCAACCTCTGAATAGTTTTGAAATGGGCCTCACATGGTGGCACTATAAAAAGACAATGTATTTAGTGGCCTGAATCTTGAACTCTGCTACTCAAAGATTTTGTCCAAAACTAAAAAAAATGCTGGAGTGATATCACAGTGATGTGATGACAACATCACGTAGTTTTACAACGTGGCTGGAAGCCAGCTGTCTATACAAGGCCTAAGATATATTGGGGGTCCTCAACACCAGTTAGTATCAATCTTTTCAGGCTGCGACCCCCCCAAAATAATCATAATTGAAATGGAGACCCCCCCCCCCCCCCTCTCCACTCTGACAAGCACTTGTAGGAATTGTAGGAGTTGAGGCATTACATTTTGTTTGACTCAGTGCCACAGCTAAATATTGTGAAAATAGCTGATCTACAGGCTCACATGAACATATAGATTGGCTATAAGTTATGGCTCTTTCTTAAGTAATATTTGACAATTTGGCCAATTGTTTGAACATTTTTTATAGTTTGACCATTTTTTATAGAGTTTGTTGATTACTTTTGACGCAGTAATGGTATTATTATTATTGTTGTGCCTGTGTGTGTGTATCTCCCTGAAGTTGTGCTTTATAACACATTATCCGGTGGTGTAATAAACAAACTGAAAATACATGTTTACTATTTGCAGACCTTGGGCTATATGGCGTTGTGTACACAGTATTAGATATATGTTTTGAGAGCTCATTAGATCATGGCTGTCTGTAACAACCCGGTCATCTACCTGGTGTTGAGTTGAAGGCGTTAGCACAACCATGCCAACTGCCAAGAGCATGGATACATTGTTTCAGGTAAGCTATTTGAGAGACCACTTTCATCCGAATGTTGTATTTGTGTGTTTTTACCATCAAAAGTGCAGCCACTGGATCCACCGTCAACGCGAAAAGCCCAACGGCCAGTGACATTTACATTGCTGCCTCTGTGTAAATTTAAATAGTCGCTGGTTTGATTGGGGAAGGATGATCCAATGGTGAAATGATGTGTGGAGTTGATCGTGTCATAGCCAGCCTGGAAAAACACAAGGAAATGTCAATGTGTAGAAGTTTTGTACAGGTGCATGCATGTGTGTCTCTATAGTGCACAAGACAAACTGTGAATTACGTGGTCATGTGTTTCTGCTAGCATCTGTGAAAGCAGATACGTTTGTTATTATTCAACATTTTTAAATGTTCTCACCTGTATGTTTAGAGAAGTTGAGGCTATTTTGAAATAGTTCATCAATACAAATGTGAACCGGTCTCCAAAGATCAACACTGCTTGGAAAGTCTGAGAAATAAATACAAATAAATACTACATTATGTAACTGGCATGCAACAAAAACAAACAAAGCACCAAATTGATACAGGAGGAGGATGTTTGTTTTACTGAGTAATACTTACTGATGTTCGGTCTATATGGGCAATGGCATGCTGAAAAACAAATACAAATAAATACTATTTAACTCATACATTAAACAAAACAAAAAACAATGCAACATTGATACAGGAGGATGACTTTTGAAGAAAAAAAAGTTGAAAAAAAAAAAGACTTACTGATCTTACTGGTCTGGATCTATAGTATGGCACATCATGCCACGTCACAACAAACACCCACTGGGCAGAGAAACCCAGGCCTGGAAAGTACCGCTTAATGTCTTGTGTAGCCTGAATAAGGATACTGCCATGGGTGTATTGGTTATATGTGATTTTACCACCTCCTCTGTTGTCCAAATTTGTCCAGAATGGAGCAATTAGATCTGTAGGCCCAAATGCTGGGAACTTGTGAGGTTGATTCTCACGCAATGGATTGTTAAAGGTAAGGTGTCCATTGGTGTTAACCTGAAAACAAATAAGTTGACAAAACTTAAGCAGGATTTTATACTGTACTGCATCTGCAACCTTCGGTTACAGGAAGTTGCTTTGATTGCCAATCAGCTGTAAACATTTGCCATAATGCCATTTTGAAATAATCATGTCACTCAGTATGTCGCAAACATGAACTTAAGTAAAATTGTATACATACGTATATCTGATCATATCTACGTCCAAAGTAGACAAAAGGTCGTTCTAGGCGAATGGCCGGAGAGCTCCCATCATTAACTCTGTCCACTTTGGTTCCACCTTTAGGGTAGAGTGGACCTAGGATGTACAAAAACGAGGCAATATCACTATGAATGACTATGAATTACAAATTGGATCGTGTTTGAAGAGACTCCTTATATACTTCTGAGAAAAAGAAAGAACAACTGTAGGCTAGTATTCTAATTGACATTTTGCTCTCTTACTTTTTTTACATACAGACTGTACAGTTAAATAAACATGAATGAATGTATTTTAGATAAGGACATAGCATAAGATTAGGAAATTCAGATCAGACAGTATTTTAAATTAAAAAGTAGATAAACGATTGATGCCGTACCTCTTGTTGTAGGACGAGTAGGAAGGCTACGACCTGTGGTTGTACGAGTGCCTTCTCTTTCTGTTGTGACTGCAATACCTGGGGACACAGATAGGAAAATTCAATTAGTATTCTAATTGAACCATTTTTTACCACAGATTGTGTTACCGACAAAAAAATATGATCAGACCTCTCAGATCAGTACATAAAATAAACTAGATAAAAACATTTGGTGCCGTACTCCTTGTGGGAGTAGAAATATCTGCAGTTGTAGAATCTGGCTCTGGAACAGGTGTGGTTGAACGAATGCCTTCACTTTCTGTTGTGATTGCAATACCTGGGCACACAGATAGGAACATTCAATTATTTTATTCTAATTGAACAAATAATATCTATTTTGTTACAGACACAGACTCCACAACAAGAGTTTATGTAATTCAGATAAATACTTAAAATAAGATCAGACCTATTAGATCAATACTTAAAATAAAACTAGAGATAAACTTTTGCTGCCGTACTTCTTGTGGGATGAGTAATATCTGCGGTTGTAGAATCTGGCTCTGGAACTGGTGTGGTTGAACGAATGTCTTCTGTTTTTGTTGTGATTTCAATACCTGGGCACACAGATTGAGAAATTAAATTACTATTGAACAATGTTGATATCCTATTTTGTTACAGGCACATGAGGCTATACATGTACATGAATCCAACATATACTGTAAATGGAAAAGATTGTGTAAACAAACAATCAATAAAACATTAATTTGCATACACGAACACAGTGTTGTCAATGAAGTTACCTATACAATGTTTAATCTGCAACACAATTTGATACAATATTGAGGGTCCCTGCTTCATCTCTCTCAGCTAAAGGGTCCTTGGTCAGAAAAACATGAAGACGCCTGCTCTAGTTAGAAATCCTGACACTCCTAGCACAAAACCAGACCTTGAAATGTAGCCGTCCACAGCCAAAGTGAGCATATTTCAACAGGTTATGTTGTTTTACTTTATACCTTGAGCACCTGCCCTGACCCTCTCTCTAATGGTCTATACAATACTCACTGACAAATTTACAGGCTGTAGTCTGACATGGACTTTCTGGTCTTTGGACCAGCACATAAAACTTAAAATAAAAGTAGGGATAAACGTTTGCCGTACTTGTTATTGTGGGACCAGCAGAGACTGTTGTGGTTGCAATACCTGGACACACATGTACAGTATGAAAATGCCTCTACAATTCTAGATTTAATCTTTAAAATAAAATGTAGATAAACTTCTGATGCCGTACTTCTTGTTGTGGGATGAGTAGGAAGTCTAGTAACTGCGGTTGTAGAATCTGTCTCTGAAACTGGTGTGGTTGTACGAGTGCCTTCTCTTTCTGTTGTGACTGCAATACCTGGGGACACAGATAGGAAAATTCAATTAGTATTCTAATTGAACCATTTTTTTATCACATATTTTGTTACAGAGACAGACTCCACAGATACAAGATTTGATGAAATTCAGATAAGCACTTAAAATATGATCAGAACTTTCAGATCAGTACATAAAATAAACTAGAGAAAAACTTTTGGTGCCGTACTTCTTGTGGGAATAGAAATATCTGCAGTTGTAGAATCTGGCTCTGGAACAGGTGTGGTTGAACGAATGCCTTCACTTTCTGTTGTGATTGCAATACCTGGGTACACAGATAGGAACATTCAATTATTTTATTCTAATTGAAAAAATAATATCTATTTTGTTACAGACACAGACTCCACAACAAGAGTTTATGTAATTCAGATAAAGACTTAAAATAAGATCAGGCTTATTAGATCAGTACTTAAATAAAACTACAGATGAACTTTTGCTGCCGTACTTCTTGTGGGATGAGTAATATCTGCGGTTGTAGAATCTGGCTCTGGAACTGGTGTGGTTGAACGAATGTCTTCTCTTTTTGTTGTGATTTCAATACCTGGGCACACAGATTGAGAAATTCAATTACTATTGAACAATGTTGATATCCTATTTTGTTACAGGCACATGAGGCTATACACGTACATGAATCCAACATATACTGTAAATGGGAAAAGATTGTGTAAACAAACAATCAATAAAACATTAATTTACACAACACAAACACAGTGTTGTCAATGAAGTTACCTATACAATGTTTAATCTGCAACACAATTTGATACAATATGTAGTGAGGGTCCCTGCTTTCATCTCTCTCTCAGCTAAAGGGTCCTTGGTCAGAAAAACATGAAGACGCCTGCTCTAGTTAGAAATCCTGACACTCCAAGCACAAAATCAGACCTTGAAATGTAGCCGTCCACAGCCAAAGTGAGCATATTTCAACAGGTTATGTTGTTTTACTTTATACTTTGAGCACCTGCCCTGACCCTCTCTCTAATGGTCTATAAAATACTCACTGACAAATGTACAGGCTGTAGTCAGACATGGACTTTCTGGTCTTTGAACCAGCACTTAAAACTAAACAAAGTTGAAATGATTAATGATGACATTGCATTACCTGGTGGTGAAGTTGCAGTAACTGGTGGTGAAGTTGCAGTAACTGGTGATGAAGTTGTGTTGAACGATGATGCAGTAGTAATTGAAGCAGTCGTGGGAGCAACTGTTGTAGAAGCTGTAGCTTTAGAAATATTGTAAATTAATGGAAATTCTGGCAGCAGTTAAAGCAGTAATGTAGCTTCATGTATGTTGTAAATTTGAAAGAAATTTTAATTTAATAATATAAACATGTTTTTTTGTTTTAGTTTTTTGCAACAATTTTCTTCATTTTGTTGAGGAAATGCAGAGCCAGATCATTTATTTAAAATAAAATGTATAAACTTCTGATGCCGTACTTCTTGTTGTGGGATGAGTAGGAAGACTAGTAACTGCGGTTGTAGAATCTGTCTCTGAAACTGGTGTGGTTGTACGAGTGCCTTCTCTTTCTGTTGTGACTGCAATACCTGGGGACACAGATAGGAAAATTCAATTAGTACTCTAATTGAACCATTTTTTATCACATATTTTGTTACAGACACAGACTCCACAGATACAATATTTGATGAAATTCAAATAAGCACTTAAAATATGATCAGACCTTTCAGATCAGTACATAAAATAAACTAGAGAAAAACTTTTGGTGCCGTACTTCTTGTGGGACTAGAAATATCTGCAGTTGTAGAATCTGGCTCTGGAACAGGTGTGGTTGAACGAATGCCTTCACTTTCTGTTGTGATTGCAATAACTGGGCACACAGATAGGAACATTCAATTATTTTTATTCTAATTGAAAAAATAATATCTATTTTGTTACAGACACAGACTCCACAACAAGAGTTTATGTAATTCAGATAAAGACTTAAAAAAAGATCAGGCCTATTAGATCAGTACTTAAATAAAACTAGAGATAAACTTTTGCTGCCGTACTTCTTGTGGGATGAGTAATATCTGCGGTTGTAGAATCTGGCTCTGGAACTGGTGTGGTTGAACGAATGTCTTCTCTTTTTGTTGTGATTTCAATACCTGGGCACACAGATTGAGAAATTCAATTACTATTGAACAATGTTGATATCCTATTTTGTTACAGGCACATGAGGCTATATACGTACATGAATCCAACATATACTGTAAATGGAAAAGATGGTGTAAACAAACAATCAATAAAACATTAATTTACACAACACAAACACAGTGTTGTCAATGAAGTTACCTACAGTATACAATGTTTATTCTGCAACACAATTTGATACAATATTTAGTGAGGGTCCCTGCTTCATCTCTCTCTCAGCTAAAGGGTCCTTGGTCAGAAAAACATGAAGACGCCTGCTCTAGTTAGAAATCCTGACACTCCTAGCACAAAACCAGACCTTGAAATGTAGCCGTCCACAGCCAAAGTGAGCATATTTCAACAGGTTATGCTGTTTTACTTTATATTTTGAGCACCTGCCCTGACCCTCTCTCTAATGGTCTATAAAATACTCACTGACACATTTACAAGCTGTAGTCTGACATGGACTTTCTGGTCTTTGGACCAGCACATAAAACTTCAAATAAAAGTAGGGATAAACGTTTGCCGTACTTGTTATTGTGGGACCAGCAGAGACTGTTGTGGTTGCAATACCTGGACACACATGTACAGTATGAAAATGCCTCTACAATTCTAGATTTAATCTTTAAAATAAAATGTAGATAAACTTCTGATGCCGTACTTCTTGTTGTGGGATGAGTAGGAAGTCTAGTAACTGCGGTTGTAGAATCTGTCTCTGAAACTGGTGTGGTTGTACGAGTGCCTTCTCTTTCTGTTGTGACTGCAATACCTGGGGACACATATAGGGAAATTCAATTAGTATTCTAATTGAACCATTTTCTAGCACATATTTTGTTACAGACACAGACTCAACAGATACAAGATTTGATGAAATTCAGATAAGCACTTAAAATATGATCAGAACTTTCAGATCAGTACATAAAATAAACTAGAGAAAAACTTTTGGTGCCGTACTTCTTGTGGGACTAGAAATATCTGCAGTTGTAGAATCTGGCTCTGGAACAGGTGTGGTTGAACGAATGCCTTCACTTTCTGTTGTGATTGCAATACCTGGGCACACAGATAGGAACATTCAATTATTTTATTCTAATTGAAAAAATAATATCTATTTTGTTACAGACACAGACTCCACAACAAGAGTTTATTTAATTCAGATAAAGACTTAAAAAAAAGATCAGGCCTATTAGATCAGTACTTAAATAAAACTACAGATAAACTTTTGCTGCCATACTTCTTGTGGGATGAGTAATATCTGCGGTTGTAGAATCTGGCTCTGGAACTGGTGTGGTTGAACGAATGTCTTCTCTTTTTGTTGTGATTTCAATACCTGGGCACACAGATTGAGAAATTAAATTACTATTGAAATGTGTTGATATCTTATTTTGTTACAGGCAAATGAGGCTATACACGTACATGAATCCAACATATACTGTAAATGGGAAAAGATTGTGTAAACAAACAATCAATAAAACATTAATTTACACAACACGAACACAGTGTTGTCAATGAAGTTACCTATACAATGTTTAATCTGCAACACAATTTGATACAATATGTAGTGAGGGTCCCTGCTTTCATCTCTCTCTCAGCTAAAGGGTCCTTGGTCAGAAAAACATGAAGACGCCTGCTCTAGTTAGAAATCCTGACACTCCTAGCACAAAATCAGACCTTGAAATGTAGCCTCCACAGCCAAAGTGAGCATATTTCAACAGGTTATGTTGTTTTACTTTATACTTTGAGCACCTGCCCTGACCCTCTCTCTAATGGTCTATAAAATACTCACTGACAAATGTACAGGCTGTAGTCAGACATGGACTTTCTGGTCTTTGAACCAGCACTTAAAACTAAACAAAATTGAAATGAGTAATGATGACATTGCATTACCTGGTGGTGAAGTTGCAGTAACTGGTGGTGAAGTTGCAGTAACTGGTGATGAAGTTGTGTTGAACGATGATGCAGTAGTAATTGAAGCAGTCGTGGGAGCAACTGTTGTAGAAGCTGTAGCTTTAGAAATATTGTAAATTAATGGAAATGCTGGCAGCAGTTAAAGCAGTAATGTAGCTTCATGTATGTTGTAAATTTGAAAGAAATTTTAATTTAATAATATAAACATGTTTTTTTGTTTTAGTTTTTTGCAACAATTTCCTTCATTTTGTTGAGGAAATGCAGAGCCAGATAATTTATTTAAAATAAAATGTAGATAAACGTCTGATGCCGTACTTCTTGTTGTGGGATGAGTAGGAAGTCTAGTAACTGCGGTTGTAGAATCTGTCTCTGAAACTGGTGTGGTTGTACGAGTGCCTTCTCTTTCTGTTGTGACTGTAATACCTGGGGACACAGATAGGAAAATTCAATTAGTATTCTAATTGAACCATTTTTTTTATCACATATTTTGTTACAGACACAGACTCCACAGATACAAGATTTGATGAAATTTAAATAAGCGCTTAAAATATGATCAGACCTTTCAGATCAGTACATAAAATAAACTAGAGAAAAACTTTTGGTGCCGTACTTCTTGTGGGACTAGAAATATCTGCAGTTGTAGAATCTGGCTCTGGAACAGGTGTGGTTGAACGAATGCCTTCACTTTCTGTTGTGATTGCAATACCTGGGCACACAGATAGGAACATTCAATTATTTTATTCTAATTGAAAAAAGAATATCTATTTTGTTACAGACACAGACTCCACAACAAGAGTTTATGCAATTCAGATAAAGACTTAAAAAATGATCAAGCCTATTAGATCAGTACTTAAAAAAAACTACAGATACACTTTTGCTGCCGTACTTCTTGTGGGATGAGTAATATCTGGGGTTGTAGAATCTGGCTCTGGAAATGGTGCGGTTGAACGAATGTCTTCTCTTTTTGTTGTGATTTCAATACCTGGGCACACAGATTGAGAAATTCAATTACTATTGAATAATGTTGATATCCTATTTTGTTACTGCCACATGAGGCTACACATACATGAATCCAACATATACTGTAAATGGAAAAGATTGTGTAAATAGTTAGTTACAGTTAAATTTAGTTATTATAGCTGGACAGTAATTTATATGTTCAAAGTGATTAGCGGTGAAGTTCTTTTCACTAATAGTGCAGATGTTTAACCTGGGGTAGTAGCTGCAGTGACAGGTAGGCGTGTTGTATGGACAATAGGTGAAGTTGCAGTGACTCGTGGTGAAGTCGCAATGACTGGCAGTGAAGTTGCAGTGACTCGTGGTGAAGTTGCAATGACTGGCAGTGACGTTGCATTGTGTCGTGGTGAAGTCGGAATGACTGGAGGTGAAGTTGTATTACCTAATGGAAAGGTTAGATCACATTGTTAAGATATGACTACTTGTGTTTCTTATATTGCTGAAGGTATTATACTAAAGATCATAATTTAATGTTCTTTTAGTTGTGGTGATGTTGCTTTACCTGATGGAAAGTTTACATGAAATTGTGAAGTTATGATTACTAGTGTTTCTTATATTTCTAAAGTTATAATAATAAAGATTATAATTGAATGCGATTTTTCAACACATTATAATCATAGGGGTATGTCACTGTACTCTTGCATATCCCATTGTCCGCTCGAGTTATATTCAAATATTATAGCAAAATTGAGTACGTATGCATTCAATGATATTATTAGTGGTAAAGATCTTTTGACTAATGTTTCATTTGTTTTACCTGGGCTAGTAGCAGCAGTGACTGGTGGGGATAGTGTCCGCTCCAGTTATGTTCAGATATTAAACTGAGTACTGATTCATTATTCAATGCCACCATTAGTGGTAAAGTTATTTTGACAAATGTTTCATTTGTTTTACCTGGGCTAGTAGCTGCAGTGATTGGTGGGGATGTATGGACTGTAGGTGAAGTTGCATTGACTGGTGGTGATGTTACAGTGACTGGTGTTGAAGTTATTTTGGGTCGTGGTGACGTTGCATTAACTGGTGGTGAAGTCGCATTGTGTCGTGGCGAAGTTTGAATGACTGGTGGTGATGTTGCATTACCTGATGGAAAGGTTACATTAAATTGTGAAGTTATTATTACCAGTGATTCTGAAATTAGTTATAATAAATTATAATAATTTAATGTGATTTTTCAACACATTATATTATAATCATAGGGGTATGTCACTGTACTCTTGCATATCCCTTTGTCCACTCCAGTTAATTCATTAGATGTTTTATACATTGGAATTACAGTTTCGATTTGCTTTGATGAAATTGTACCTGCTGGTGAATCTGTGGTGATTGTTGTTAAAGGTGCTTCTGTAGTGGGTGCTTGAGTTGGCGGCAAAACCACTGTAAAAATAAAACTTTCATATCAATATCAATGCAGGCCATGATATATAATTAATAACAAGGAAGAAGAAATACCATTAAACAGGTCATTAAAGAACCACACTGTGAGCTATTATCGGTTGAGTCGACAATTCTTACCCGTGACAACAATAGTTGACGTGTTCACAGGAAGGGAGAAATTAGAGCTGGATGCAGCCTCAACAAGAGTACTAGCCACAGAAGAGGCATCTGGTGTAGTTGCATTTTCCTCTTGGTTGAATATTAATTCAGCCTCCACATTTACTGATCCCGAGCTGTAAAAGTGATTCATTATTATTAATTATAACATTAATGTTATAATTAATACCAAATGTCATGGTACAAATCAATGATACGTTAATATTTATGTACTAAAAACATATATAAAGTACTTAATACAGTATAACTCCATTGGTGCATACCTGAAGCCGGTTATAACAGTGCGATTGAAATTAGAAAACTTTGCCTTATAGACGATGTCCATCTGTAAACAGAAATTCAGTCATTGAAATTATTACAAAAGAAATTACACAGGAACTGTAAAATAATACTTAGTATCCCACCAAGTTCATTTCATGGTTAATGATTGATATATTTACATTTGATTAATTATAACAATGTTCTAGAGAACATTTTGAAAGGTGGAGGCAGTCATTTGTTAAAAATCTTTTAATTTGGTAATTTTACAATGAAAGCAAAACATTTCCATAAAGTATGGTTATTTTTTAATCATCATAATTATACATTTGCCAGAGATCAATATAATAGTAATATGCATGATAGGAGGAATCGCTGAAGTTATGGAGAATGTATTGGTAGGTGTTGGATCATCATAATGGTACTTACCACTGAAGCTACTTCGGTTGCTAAGTTCTGGAATGCGACTGAGGATGTGTTTTCAAGGTCTTTTGTGAAGGTTTGCGTTATTTTGAATTCTAACACGACCTTTGGCTTTGCTGGTGGTGCAGGTGTTGTAGCTACATATGAAGCAAAATGGGTAGAAAAAAACAATCAATAAAACATTAATTTACACACACGAACACAGTGCACTTGTCAATGAAGTTACCTATACAATGTTTAATCTGCAACACAAATACAATATGTAGTGAGGGTCCCTGCTTCATCTCTCTCTCAGCTAAAGGGTCCTTGGTCAGAAAAACATGAAGACGCCTGCTCTAGTTAGAAATCCTGACACTCCTAGCACAAAACCAGACCTTGAAATGTAGCTGTCCACAGCCAAAGTGAGCATATTTCAACAGGTTATGTTGTTTTACTTTATACTTTGAGCACCTGCCCTGACCCTCTCTCTAATGGTCTATAAAATACTCACCGACAAATTTACAGGCTGTAGTCAGACACGGACTTTCTGGTCTTTGGACCAGCACATAAAACTTAAAATAAAAGTAGGGATAAACGTTTGCCGTACTTGTTATTGTGGGACCAGCAGAGACTGTTGTGGTTGCAATACCTGGACACACATGTACAGTATGAAAATGCCTCTACAAATCTAGATTTAATCTTTAAAATAAAATGTAGATAAACTTCTGATGCCGTACTTCTTGTTGTGGGATGAGTAGGAAGTCTAGTAACTGCGGTTGTAGAATCTGTCTCTGAAACTGGTGTGGTTGTACGAGTGCCTTCTCTTTCTGTTGTGACTGCAATACCTGGGGAAACAGATAGGAAAATTCAATTAGTATTCTAATTGAACCATTTTTTATCACATATTTTGTTACAGACACAGAATCCACAGATACAACATTTTATGAAATTCAGATAAGCACTTAAAATATGATCAGAACTTTCAGATCAGTACATAAAATAAACTAGAGAAAAACTTTTGGTGCCGTACTTCTTGTGGGACTAGAAATATCTGCAGTTGTAGAATCTGGCTCTGGAACATGTGTGGTTGAACGAATGCCTTCACTTTCTGTTGTGATTGCAATAACTGGGCACACAGATAGGAGCATTCAATTATTTTATTCTAATTGAAAAAAATACATATATATTTTGTTACAGACACAGACTCCACAACAAGAGTTTATGTAATTCAGATAAATACTTAAAAAAGGATCAGGCCTATTAGATCAGTACTTAAATAAAACTATAGATAAACTTTTGCTGCCGTACTTCTTGTGGGATGAGTAATATCTGCGGTTGTAGAATATGTCTCTGGAACTGGTGCGGTTGAACGAATGTCTTCTCTTTTTGTTGTGATTTCAATACCTGGGCACACAGATTGAGAAATTAAATGTAAACTTGTATAGATTGTGTAAACAAACAATCAATAAAACATTAATTTACACAACACAAACACAGTGTTGTCAATGAAGTTACCTACAGTATACAATGTTTAATCTGCAACACAATTTGATACAATATGTAGTGAGGGTCCCTGCTTCATCTCTCTCTCAGCTAAAGGGTCCTTGGTCAGAAAAACATTAAGACGCCTGCTCTAGTTAGAAATCCTGACACTCCTAGCACAAAACCAGACCTTGAAATGTAGCCGTCCACAGCCAAAGTGAGCATATTTCAACAGGTTATGTTGTTTTACTTTATACTTTGAGCACCTGCCCTGACCCTCTCTCTAATGGTCTATAAAATACTCACTGACAAATGTACAGGCTGTAGTCAGACATGGACTTTCTGGTCTTTGAACCAGCACTTAAAACTAAACAAATTTTAAATGAGTAATGATGACATTGCATTACCTGGTCGTGAAGTTGCAGTAACTGGTGGTGAAGTTGCAGTAACTGGTGGTGAAGTTGCAGTAACTGGTGGTGAAGTTGCAGTAACTGGTGATGAAGTTGTGTTGAACGATGATGCAGTAGTAATTGAAGCAGTCGTGGGAGCAACTGTTGTAGAAGCTGTAGCTTTAGAAATATTGTAAATTAATGGAAATGCTGGCAGCAGTTAAAGCAGTAATGTAGCTTCATGTATGTTGTAAATTTGAAAGAAATTTTAATTTAATAATATAAACATGTTTTTTTGTTTTAGTTTTTTGCAACCATTTTTTTCATTTTGTTGAGGAAATGCAGAGCCAGATCATTTATTTGAAATAAAATGTAGATAAACTTCTGATGCCGTACTTCTTGTTGTGGGATGAGTAGGAAGACTAGTAACTGCGGTTGTAGAATCTGTCTCTGAAACTGGTGTGGCTGTACGAGTGCCTTCTCTTTCTGTTGTGACTGCAATACCTGGGGACACAGATAGGAAAATTCAATTAGTATTCTAATAGAACCATTTTTTATCACATATTTTGTTACAGACACAGACTCCACAGATACAAGATTTGATGAAATTCAAATAAGCACTTAAAATATCATCAGACCATTCAGATCAGTACATAAAATAAACTAGAGAAAAACTTTTGGTGCCGTACTTCTTGTGGGACTAGAAATATCTGCAGTTGTAGAATCTGGCTCTGGAACAGGTGTGGTTGAACGAATGCCTTCACTTTCTGTTGTGATTGCAATACCTGGGCACACAGATAGGAACATTCAATTATTTTATTCTAATTGAAAAAAATATATCTATTTTGTTACAGACACAGACTCCACAACAACAGTTTATGTAATTCAGATAAAGACTTAAAATAAGATCAGTCCTATTAGATCAGTACTTAAATAAAACTAGAGATAAAGTTTTGCTGCCGTACTTCTTGTGGGATGAGTAATATCTGTGGTTGTAGAATCTGGCTCTGGAACTGGTGTGGTTGAACGAATGTCTTCTCTTTTTGTTGTGATTTCAATACCTGGGCACACAGATTGAGAAATTCGATTAATATTGAACAATGTTGATATCCTATTTTGTTACAGGCACATGAAGCTATACACGTACATGAATCCAACATAAACTGTAAATGGAAAAGATTGTGTAAACAAACAATCAAAAAAACATTAATTTACACAACACGAACACAGTGTTGTCAATGAAGTTACCTATACAATGTTTAATCTGCAACACAATTTGATACAATATGTATTGAGGGTCCCTGCTTCATCTCTCTCTCAGCTAAAGGGTCCTTGGTCAGAAAAACATGAAGACGCCTGCTCTAGTTAGAAATCCTGACACTCCTAGCACAAAACCAGACCTTGAAATGTAGCCGTCCACAGCCAAAGTGAGCATATTTCAACAGGTTATGCTGTTTTACTTTATATTTTGAGCACCTGCCCTGACCCTCTCTCTAATGGTCTATAAAATACTCACTGACAAATTTACAGGCTGTAGTCAGACATGGACTTTCTGGTCTTTGAACCAGCACATAAAACTTATAATAAAAGTAGGGATAAACATTTGCCATACTTGTTATTGTGGGACCAGCAGAGACTGTTGTGGTTGCAATACCTGGACACACATGTACAGTATGAAAATGCCTCTAGAATTCTAGATTTAATCTTTAAAATAAAATGTAGATAAACTTCTGATGCCGTACTTCTTGTTGTGGGATGAGTAGGAATTCTAGTAACTGCGGTTGTAGAATCTGTCTCTGAAACTGGTGTGGTTGTACGAGTGCCTTCTCTTTCTGTTGTGACTGCAATACCTGGGGACACAGATAGGAAAATTCAATTAGTATTCTAATAGAACCATTTTTTATCACATATTTTGTTACAGACACAGACTCCACAGATACAAGATTTGATGAAATTCAAATAAGCACTTAAAATATCATCAGACCATTCAGATCAGTACATAAAATAAACAATAGAAAAACTTTTGGTGCCGTACTTCTTGTGGTACTAGAAATATCTAGAGTTGTAGAATCTGGCTCTGGAACAGGTGTGGTTGAACGAATGCCTTCACTTTCTGTTGTGATTGCAATACCTGGGCACACAGATAGGAACATTCAATTATTTTATTCTAATTGAAAAAAATATATCTATTTTGTTACAGACACAGACTCCACAACAACAGTTTATGTAATTCAGATAAAGACTTAAAATAAGATCAGTCCTATTAGATCAGTACTTAAATAAAACTAGAGATAAACTTTTGCTGCCGTACTTCTTGTGGGATGAGTAATATCTGCGGTTGTAGAATCTGGCTCTGGAACTGGTGTGGTTGAACGAATGTCTTCTCTTTTTGTTGTGATTTCAATACCTGGGCACACAGATTGAGAAATTCGATTACTATTGAACAATGTTGATATCCTATTTTGTTACAGGCACATGAAGCTATACACGTACATGAATCCAACATATACTGTAAATGGAAAAGATTGTGTAAACAAACAATCAAAAAAACATTAATTTACACAACACGAACACAGTGTTGTCAATTAAGTTACCTATACAATGTTTAATCTGCAACAAAATTTGATACAATATGTATTGAGGGTCCCTGCTTCATCTCTATCCCAGCTAAAGGGTCCTTGGTCAGAAAAACATGAAGACGCCTGCTCTAGTTAGAACTCCTGACACTCCTAGCACAAAACCAGACCTTGAAATGTAGCCGTCCACAGCCAAAGTGAGCATATTTCAACAGGTTATGCTGTTTTACTTTATACTTTGAGCACCTGCCCTGACCCTCTCTCTAATGGTCTATAAAATACTCACTGACAAATTTACAGGCTGTAGTCAGACATGGACTTTCTGGTCTTTGGACCAGCACATAAAACTTAAAGTAAAAGTAGGGATAAACGTTTGCCGTACTTGTTATTGTGGGACCAGCAGATACTGTTGTGGTTGCTATACCTGGACACACATGTACAGTATGAAAATGCCTCTACAATTCTAAATTTAATCTTTAAAATAAAATGTAGATAAACTTCTGATGCCGTACTTCTTGTTGTGGGATGAGTAGGAAGTCTAGTAACTGCGGTTGTAGAATCTGTCTCTGAAACTGGTGTGGTACGAGTGCCTTCTCTTTCTGTTGTGACTGCAATACCTGGGGACACAGATAGGAAAATTCTATTAGTATTCTAATAGAACCATTTTTTATCACATATTTTGTTACAGACACAGACTCCACAGATACAAGATTTGATGAAATTCAAATAAGCACTTAAAATATCATCAGACCATTCAGATCAGTACATAAAATAAATTAGAGAAAAACTTTTGGTGCCGTACTTCTTGTGGGACTAGAAATATCTGCAGTTGTAGAATCTGGCTCTGGAAAAGGTTTGGTTGAACGAATGCCTTCACTTTCTGTTGTGATTGCAATACCTGGGCACACAGATAGGAACATTCAATTATTTTATTCTAATTGAAAAAATAATATCTATTTTGTTACAGACACAGACTCCACAACAACAGTTTATGCAATTCAGATAAAGACTTAAAATAAGATCAGTCCTATTAGATCAGTACTTAAATAAAACTAGAGATAAACTTTTGCTGCCGTACTTCTTGTGGGATGAGTAATATCTGTGGTTGTAGAATCTGGCTCTGGAACTGGTGTGGTTGAACGAATGTCTTCTCTTTTTGTTGTGATTTCAATACCTGGGCACACAGATTGAGAAATTCGATTACTATTGAACAATGTTGATATCCTATTTTGTTACAGGCACATGAAGCTATACACGTACATGAATCCAACATATACTGTAAATGGAAAAGATTGTGTAAACAAACAATCAATAAAACATTAATTTACACAACACGAACACAGTGTTGTCAATGAAGTTACCTATACAATGTTTAATCTGCAACACAATTTGATACAATATGTAGTGAGGGTCCCTGCTTCATCTCACTCTCAGCTAAAGGGTCCTTGGTCAGAAAAACATGAAGACGCCTGCTCTAGTTAGAAATCCTGACACTCCTAGCACAAAACCAGACCTTGAAATGTAGCCGTCCACAGCCAAAGTGAGCATATTTCAACAGGTTATGCTGTTTTACTTTATACTTTGAGCACCTGCCCTGACCCTCTCTCTAATGGTCTATAAAATACTCACTGACAAATTTACAGGCTGTAGTCAGACATGGACTTTCTGGTCTTTGGACCAGCACATAAAACTTAAAATAAAAGTAGGGATAAACGTTTGCCGTACTTGTTATTGTGGGACCAGCAGAGACTGTTGTGGTTGTAATACCTGGACAGTGTGGACACACATGTAAAGTATGAAAATGCCTCTACAATTCTAGATTTAATCTTTAAAATAAAATGTAGATAAACTTCTGATGCCGTACTTCTTGTTGTGGGATGAGTAGGAAGTCTAGTAACTGCGGTTGTAGAATCTGTCTCTGAAACTGGTGTGGTTGTACGAGTGCCTTCTCTTTCTGTTGTGACTGCAATACCTGGGGACACAGATAGGAGAATTCAATTAGTATTCTAATTGAACCATTTTTTTATCACATATTTTGTTACAGACACAGACTCCACAGATACAAGATTTGATGAAATTCAGATAAGCACTTAAAATATGATCAGAACTTTCAGATCAGTACATAAAATAAACTAGAGAAAAACTTTTGGTGCCGTACTTCTTGTGGGACTAGAAATATCTGCAGTTGTAGAATCTGGCTCTGGAACAGGTGTGGTTGAACGAATGCCTTCACTTTCTGTTGTGATTGCAATACCTGGGCACACAGATAGGAACATTCAATTATTTTATTCTAATTGAAAAAAGAATATCTATTTTGTTACAGACACAGACTCCACAACAAGAGTTTATGTAATTCAGATAAAGACTTAAAAAATGATCAGGCCTATTAGATCAGTACTTAAATAAAACTACAGATACACTTTTGCTGCCGTACTTCTTGTGGGATGAGTAATATCTGGGGTTGTAGAATCTGGCTCTGGAACTGGTGCGGTTGAACGAATGTCTTCTCTTTTTGTTGTGATTTCAATACCTGGGCACACAGATTGAGAAATTCAATTACTATTGAATAATGTTGATATCCTATTTTGTTACTGCCACATGAGGCTACACATACATGAATCCAACATATACTGTAAATGGAAAAGATTGTGTAAACAGTTAGTTACAGTTAAATTTAGTTATTATAGCTGGACAGTAAATTATATGTTCAAAGTGATTAGCGGTGAAGTTCTTTTCACTAATAGTGCAGATGTTTAACCTGGGGTAGTAGCTGCAGTGACAGGTAGGCGTGTTGTATGGACAATAGGTGAAGTTGCAGTGACTCGTGGTGAAGTCGCAATGACTGGCAGTGAAGTTGCAGTGACTCGTGGTGAAGTTGCAATGACTGGCAGTGACGTTGCATTGTGTCGTGGTGAAGTCGGAATGACTGGAGGTGAAGTTGTATTACCTAATGGAAAGGTTAGATCACATTGTTAAGATATGACTACTTGTGTTTCTTATATTGCTGAAGGTATTATACTAAAGATCATAATTTAATGTTCTTTTAGTTGTGGTGATGTTGCTTTACCTGATGGAAAGTTTACATGAAATTGTGAAGTTATGATTACTAGTGTTTCTTATATTTCTAAAGTTATAATAATAAAGATTATAATTGAATGCGATTTTTCAACACATTATAATCATAGGGGTATGTCACTGTACTCTTGCATATCCCATTGTCCGCTCGAGTTATATTCAAATATTATAGCAAAATTGAGTACGTATGCATTCAATGATATTATTAGTGGTAAAGATCTTTTGACTAATGTTTCATTTGTTTTACCTGGGCTAGTAGCAGCAGTGACTGGTGGGGATAGTGTCCGCTCCAGTTATGTTCAGATATTAAACTGAGTACTGATTCATTATTCAATGCCACCATTAGTGGTAAAGTTATTTTGACAAATGTTTCATTTGTTTTACCTGGGCTAGTAGCTGCAGTGATTGGTGGGGATGTATGGACTGTAGGTGAAGTTGCATTGACTGGTGGTGATGTTACAGTGACTGGTGTTGAAGTTATTTTGGGTCGTGGTGACGTTGCATTAACTGGTGGTGAAGTCGCATTGTGTCGTGGCGAAGTTTGAATGACTGGTGGTGATGTTGCATTACCTGATGGAAAGGTTACATTAAATTGTGAAGTTATTATTACCAGTGATTCTGAAATTAGTTATAATAAATTATAATAATTTAATGTGATTTTTCAACACATTATATTATAATCATAGGGGTATGTCACTGTACTCTTGCATATCCCTTTGTCCACTCCAGTTAATTCATTAGATGTTTTATACATTGGAATTACAGTTTCGATTTGCTTTGATGAAATTGTACCTGCTGGTGAATCTGTGGTGATTGTTGTTAAAGGTGCTTCTGTAGTGGGTGCTTGAGTTGGCGGCAAAACCACTGTAAAAATAAAACTTTCATATCAATATCAATGCAGGCCATGATATATAATTAATAACAAGGAAGAAGAAATACCATTAAACAGGTCATTAAAGAACCACACTGTGAGCTATTATCGGTTGAGTCGACAATTCTTACCCGTGACAACAATAGTTGACGTGTTCACAGGAAGGGAGAAATTAGAGCTGGATGCAGCCTCAACAAGAGTACTAGCCACAGAAGAGGCATCTGGTGTAGTTGCATTTTCCTCTTGGTTGAATATTAATTCAGCCTCCACATTTACTGATCCCGAGCTGTAAAAGTGATTCATTATTATTAATTATAACATTAATGTTATAATTAATACCAAATGTCATGGTACAAATCAATGATACGTTAATATTTATGTACTAAAAACATATATAAAGTACTTAATACAGTATAACTCCATTGGTGCATACCTGAAGCCGGTTATAACAGTGCGATTGAAATTAGAAAACTTTGCCTTATAGACGATGTCCATCTGTAAACAGAAATTCAGTCATTGAAATTATTACAAAAGAAATTACACAGGAACTGTAAAATAATACTTAGTATCCCACCAAGTTCATTTCATGGTTAATTATTGATATATTTACATTTGATTAATTATAACAATGTTCTAGAGAACATTTTGAAAGGTGGAGGCAGTCATTTGTTAAAAATCTTTTAATTTGGTAATTTTACAATGAAAGCAAAACATTTCCATAAAGTATGGTTATTTTTTAATCATCATAGTTATACATTTGCCAGAGATCAATATAATAGTAATATGCATGATAGGAGGAATCGCTGAAGTTATGGAGAATGTATTGGTAGGTGTTGGATCATCATAATGGTACTTACCACTGAAGCTACTTCGGTTGCTAAGTTCTGGAATGCGACTGAGGATGTGTTTTCAAGGTCTTTTGTGAAGGTTTGCGTTATTTTGAATTCTAACACGACCTTTGGCTTTGCTGGTGGTGCAGGTGTTGTAGCTACATATGAAGCAAAATGGGTAGAAAAAAACAATCAATAAAACATTAATTTACACACACGAACACAGTGCACTTGTCAATGAAGTTACCTATACAATGTTTAATCTGCAACACAAATACAATATGTAGTGAGGGTCCCTGCTTCATCTCTCTCTCAGCTAAAGGGTCCTTGGTCAGAAAAACATGAAGACGCCTGCTCTAGTTAGAAATCCTGACACTCCTAGCACAAAACCAGACCTTGAAATGTAGCCGTCCACAGCCAAAGTGAGCATATTTCAACAGGTTATGTTGTTTTACTTTATACTTTGAGCACCTGCCCTGACCCTCTCTCTAATGGTCTATAAAATACTCACCAACAAATTTACAGGCTGTAGTCAGACACGGACTTTCTGGTCTTTGGACCAGCACATAAAACTTAAAATAAAAGTAGGGATAAACGTTTGCCGTACTTGTTATTGTGGGACCAGCAGAGACTGTTGTGGTTGCAATACCTGGACACACATGTACAGTATGAAAATGCCTCTACAAATCTAGATTTAATCTTTAAAATAAAATGTAGATAAACTTCTGATGCCGTACTTCTTGTTGTGGGATGAGTAGGAAGTCTAGTAACTGCGGTTGTAGAATCTGTCTCTGAAACTGGTGTGGTTGTACGAGTGCCTTCTCTTTCTGTTGTGACTGCAATACCTGGGGAAACAGATAGGAAAATTCAATTAGTATTCTAATTGAACCATTTTTTATCACATATTTTGTTACAGACACAGACTCCACAGATACAACATTTTATGAAATTCAGATAAGCACTTAAAATATGATCAGAACTTTCAGATCAGTACATAAAATAAACTAGAGAAAAACTTTTGGTGCCGTACTTCTTGTGGGACTAGAAATATCTGCTGTTGTAGAATCTGGCTCTGGAACATGTGTGGTTGAACGAATGCCTTCACTTTCTGTTGTGATTGCAATAACTGGGCACACAGATAGGAGCATTAAATTATTTTATTCTAATTGAAAAAAATATATATATATTTTGTTACAGACACAGACTCCACAACAAGAGTTTATGTAATTCAGATAAATACTTAAAAAAAGATCAGGCCTATTAGATCAGTACTTAAATAAAACTATAGATAAACTTTTGCTGCCGTACTTCTTGTGGGATGAGTAATATCTGCGGTTGTAGAATATGTCTCTGGAACTGGTGCGGTTGAACGAATGTCTTCTCTTTTTGTTGTGATTTCAATACCTGGGCACACAGATTGAGAAATTCAATTACTATTGAACAATGTTGATATCCTATTTTGTTACAGGCACATGAGGCTATACACGTACATGAATCCAACATATACTGTAAATGGAAAAGATTGTGTAAACAAACAATCAATAAAACATTAATTTACACAACACGAACACAGTGTTGTCAATGAAGTTACCTATACAATGTTTAATCTGCATCACAATTTGATACAATATGTAGTGAGGGTCCCTGCTTTCATCTCTCTCTCTCAGCTAAAGGGTCCTTGGTCAGAAAAACATGACGCCTGCTCTAGTTAGAAATCCTGACACTCCTAGCACAAAATCAGACCTTGAAATGTAACCGTCCACAGCCAAAGTGAGCATATTTCAACAGGTTATGTTGTTTTACTTTATACTTTGAGCACCTGCCCTGACCCTCTCTCTAATGGTCTATAAAATACTCACTGACAAATTTACAGGCTGTAGTCAGACATGGACTTTCTGGTCTTTGAACCAGCACTTAAAACTAAACAAATTTTAAATGAGTAATGATGACATTGCATTACCTGGTGATGAAGTTGCAGTAACTGATGGTGAAGTTGCAGTAACTGGTGATGAAGTTTTGTTGAACGATGATGCAGTAATAATTGAAGCAGTCGTGGGAGCAACTGTTGTAGAAGCTGTAGCTTTAGAAATATTGTAAATTAATGGAAATGCTGGCAGCATGCAGTTAAAGCAGTAATGTAGCTTCATGTATGTTGTAAATTTGAAAGAAATTTTAATTTAATAATATAAACGTGTTTTTTTGTTTTTGTTTTTTGCAACAATTTTCTTCATTTTGTTGAGGAAATGCAGAGCCAGATCATTTATTTAAAATAAAATGTAGATAAACTTCTGATGCCGTACTTCTTGTTGTGGAATGAGTAGGAAGTCTAGTAACTGCGGTTGTAGAATCTGTCTCTGAAACTGGTGTGGTTGTACGAGTGCCTTCTCTTTCTGTTGTGACTGCAATACCCGGGGACACAGATAGGAAAATTCAATTCGTATTCTAATTGAACCATTTTTTATCACATATTTTGTTACAGACACAGACTCCACAGATACAATATTTGATGAAATTCAAATAAGCACTTAAAATATGATCAGAACTTTCAGAACAGTACATAAAATAAACTAGAGAAAAACTTTTGGTGCCGTACTTCTTGTGGGACTAGAAATATCTGCAGTTGTAGAATCTGGCTCTGGAACAGGTGTGGTTGAACGAATGCCTTCACTTTCTGTTGTGATTGCAATACCTGGGCACACAGATAGGAACATTCAATTATTTTATTCTAATTGAAAAAATAATATCTATTTTGTTACAGACACAGACTCCACAGATACAAGATTTGATGAAATTCAAATAAGCACTTAAAATATCATCAGACCATTCAGATCAGTACATAAAATAAACTAGAGAATAACTTTTGGTGCCGTACTTCTTGTGGGACTAGGAATATCTGCAGTTGTAGAATCTGGCTCTGGAACAGGTGTGGTTGAACGAATGCCTTCACTTTCTGTTGTGATTGCAATACCTGGGCACACAGATAGGAACATTCAATTATTTTATTCTAATTGAACAAATAATATCTATTTTGTTACAGACACAGACTCCACAACAAGAGTTTATGTAATTAAGATAAATACTTAAAATAAGATCAGACCTATTAGATCAATACTTAAAATAAAACTAGAGATAAACTTTTGCTGCCGTACTTCTTGTGGGATGAGTAATATCTGCGGTTGTAGAATCTGGCTCTGGAACTGGTGTGGTTGAACGAATGTCTTCTCTTTTTTTTGTGATTTCAATACCTGGGCACACAGATTGAGAAATTCAATTACTATTGAACAATGTTGATATCCTATTTTGTTACAGGCACATGAGGCTATACATGTACATGAATCCAACATATACTGTGTAAACTTGTATAGATTGTGTAAACAAACAATCAATAAAACATTAATTTACACAACACAAACACAGTGTTGTCAATGAAGTTACCTACAGTATACAATGTTTAATCTGCAACACAATTTGATACAATATGTAGTGAGGGTCCCTGCTTCATCTCTCTCTCAGCTAAAGGGTCCTTGGTCAGAAAAACATTAAGACGCCTGCTCTAGTTAGAAATCCTGACACTCCTAGCACAAAACCAGACCTTGAAATGTAGCCGTCCACAGCCAAAGTGAGCATATTTCAACAGGTTATGTTGTTTTACTTTATACTTTGAGCACCTGCCCTGACCCTCTCTCTAATGGTCTATAAAATACTCACTGACAAATGTACAGGCTGTAGTCAGACATGGACTTTCTGGTCTTTGAACCAGCACTTAAAACTAAACAAAATTTAAATGAGTAATGATGACATTGCATTACCTGGTCGTGAAGTTGCAGTAACTGGTGGTGAAGTTGCAGTAACTGGTGGTGAAGTTGCAGTAACTGGTGGTGAAGTTGCAGTAACTGGTGGTGAAGTTGTGTTGAACGATGATGCAGTAGTAATTGAAGCAGTCGTGGGAGCAACTGTTGTAGAAGCTGTAGCTTTAAAAATATTGTAAATTAATGGAAATGCTGGCAGCAGTTAAAGCAGTAATGTAGCTTCATGTATGTTGTAAATTTGAAAGAAAATTTAATTTAATAATATAAACATGTTTTTTTGTTTTAGTTTTTTGCAACCATTTTTTTCATTTTGTTGAGGAAATGCAGAGCCAGATCATTTATTTGAAATAAAATGTAGATAAACTTCTGATGCCGTACTTCTTGTTGTGGGATGAGTAGGAAGACTAGTAACTGCGGTTGTAGAATCTGTCTCTGAAACTGGTGTGGTTGTACGAGTGCCTTCTCTTTCTGTTGTGACTGCAATACCTGGGGACACAGATAGGAAAATTCAATTAGTATTCTGATTGAACCATTTTTTTATCACATATTTTGTTACAGACACAGACTCCACAGATACAATATTTGATGAAATTCAAATAAGCACTTAAAATATGATCAGAACTTTCAGATCAGTACATAAAATAAACTAGAGAAAAACTTTTGGTGCCGTACTTCTTGTGGGACTAGAAATATCTGCAGTTGTAGAATCTGGCTCTGGAACAGGTGTGGTTGAACGAATGCCTTCACTTTCTGTTGTGATTGCAATACCTGGGCACACAGATAGGAACATTCAATTATTTTATTCTAATTGAAAAAATAATATCTATTTTGTTACAGACACAGACTCCACAGATACAAGATTTGATGAAATTCAAATAAGCACTTAAAATATCATCAGACCATTCAGATCAGTACATAAAATAAACTAGAGAATAACTTTTGGTGCCGTACTTCTTGTGGGACTAGGAATATCTGCAGTTGTAGAATCTGGCTCTGGAACAGGTGTGGTTGAACGAATGCCTTCACTTTCTGTTGTGATTGCAATACCTGGGCACACAGATAGGAACATTCAATTATTTTATTCTAATTGAACAAATAATATCTATTTTGTTACAGACACAGACTCCACAACAAGAGTTTATGTAATTAAGATAAATACTTAAAATAAGATCAGACCTATTAGATCAATACTTAAAATAAAACTAGAGATAAACTTTTGCTGCCGTACTTCTTGTGGGATGAGTAATATCTGCGGTTGTAGAATCTGGCTCTGGAACTGGTGTGGTTGAACGAATGTCTTCTCTTTTTTTTGTGATTTCAATACCTGGGCACACAGATTGAGAAATTCAATTACTATTGAACAATGTTGATATCCTATTTTGTTACAGGCACATGAGGCTATACATGTACATGAATCCAACATATACTGTGTAAACTTGTATAGATTGTGTAAACAAACAATCAATAAAACATTAATTTACACAACACAAACACAGTGTTGTCAATGAAGTTACCTACAGTATACAATGTTTAATCTGCAACACAATTTGATACAATATGTAGTGAGGGTCCCTGCTTCATCTCTCTCTCAGCTAAAGGGTCCTTGGTCAGAAAAACATTAAGACGCCTGCTCTAGTTAGAAATCCTGACACTCCTAGCACAAAACCAGACCTTGAAATGTAGCCGTCCACAGCCAAAGTGAGCATATTTCAACAGGTTATGTTGTTTTACTTTATACTTTGAGCACCTGCCCTGACCCTCTCTCTAATGGTCTATAAAATACTCACTGACAAATGTACAGGCTGTAGTCAGACATGGACTTTCTGGTCTTTGAACCAGCACTTAAAACTAAACAAAATTTAAATGAGTAATGATGACATTGCATTACCTGGTCGTGAAGTTGCAGTAACTGGTGGTGAAGTTGCAGTAACTGGTGATGAAGTTGTGTTGAACGATGATGCAGTAGTAATTGAAGCAGTCGTGGGAGCAACTGTTGTAGAAGCTGTAGCTTTAGAAATATTGTAAATTAATGGAAATGCTGGCAGCAGTTAAAGCAGTAATGTAGCTTCATGTATGTTGTAAATTTGAAAGAAATTTTAATTTAATAATATAAACATGTTTTTTTGTTTTAGTTTTTTGCAACCATTTTTTTCATTTTGTTGAGGAAATGCAGAGCCAGATCATTTATTTGAAATAAAATGTAGATAAACTTCTGATGCCGTACTTCTTGTTGTGGGATGAGTAGGAAGACTAGTAACTGCGGTTGTAGAATCTGTCTCTGAAACTGGTGTGGCTGTACGAGTGCCTTCTCTTTCTGTTGTGACTGCAATACCTGGGGACACAGATAGGAAAATTCAATTAGTATTCTGATTGAACCATTTTTTTATCACATATTTTGTTACAGACACAGACTCCACAGATACAATATTTGATGAAATTCAAATAAGCACTTAAAATATGATCAGAACTTTCAGATCAGTACATAAAATAAACTAGAGAAAAACTTTTGGTGCCGTACTTCTTGTGGGACTAGAAATATCTGCAGTTGTAGAATCTGGCTCTGGAACAGGTGTGGTTGAACGAATGCCTTCACTTTCTGTTGTGATTGCAATACCTGGGCACACAGATAGGAACATTAAATTATTTTATTCTAATTGAAAAAATAATATCTATTTTGTTACAGACACAGACTCCACAACAAGAGTTTATGTAATTCAGATAAAGACTTAAAAAAAGATCAGGCCTATTAGATTCAGTACTTAAATAAAACTACAGATAAACTTTTGCTGCCGTACTTCTTGTGGGATGAGTAATATCTGCGGTTGTAGAATCTGGCTCTGGAACTGGTGTGGTTGAACGAATGTCTTCTCTTTTAGTTGTGATTTCAATACCTGGGCACACAGATTGAGAAATTCAATTACTATTGAACAATGTTGATATCCTATTTTGTTACAGGCACATGAGGCTATACATGTACATGAATCCAACATATACTGTAAATGGAAGATTGTGTAAACAAACAATCAATAAAACATTAATTTACACAACATAAACACAGTGTTGTCAATGAAGTTACCTACAGTATACAATGTTTAATCTGCAACACAATTTGATACAATATGTAGTGAGGGTCCCTGCTGCATCTCTCTATCAGCTAAAGGGTCCTTGGTCAGAAAAACATGAAGACGCCTGCTCTAGTTAGAAATCCTGACACTCCTAGCACAAAACCAGACCTTGAAATGTAGCCGTCCACAGCCAAAGTGAGCATATTTCAACAGGTTATGTTGTTTTACTTTATACTTTGAGCACCTGCCCTGACCCTCTCTCTAATGGTCTATAAAATACTCACCGACAAATTTACAGGCTGTAGTCAGACATGGACTTTCTGGTCTTTGGACCAGCACATAAAACTTAAAATAAAAGTAGGGATAAACGTTTGCCGTACTTGTTATTGTGGGACCAGCAGAGACTGTTGTGGTTGCAATACCTGGACACACATGTACAGTATGAAAATGCCTCTACAAATCTAGATTTAATCTTTAAAATAAAATGTAGATAAACTTCTGATGCCGTACTTCTTGTTGTGGGATGAGTAGGAAGTCTAGTAACTGCGGTTGTAGAATCTGTCTCTGAAACTGGTGTGGCTGTACGAGTGCCTTCTCTTTCTGTTGTGACTGCAATACCTGGGGACACAGATAGGAAAATTCAACTAGTATTCTAATTGAACCATTTTTTATCACATATTTTGTTACAGACACAGACTCCACAGATACAAGATTTGATGAAATTCAGGTAAGCACTTAAAATATGATCAGAACTTTCAGATCAGTACATAAAATAAACTAGAGAAAAACTTTTGGTGCCGTACTTCTTGTGGGACTAGAAATATCTGCAGTTGTAGAATCTGGCTCTGGAACATGTGTGGTTGAACGAATGCCTTCACTTTCTGTTGTGATTGCAATACCTGGGCACACAGATAGGAACATTCAATTATTTTATTCTAATTGAAAAAAATAATATCTATTTTGTTACAGACACAGACTACACAACAACAGTTTATGTAATTCAGATAAAGACTTAAAATAAGATCAGTCCTATTAGATCAGTACTTAAATAAAACTAGAGATAAACTTTTGCTGCCGTACTTCTTGTGGGATGAGTAATATCTGCGGTTGTAGAATCTGGCTCTGGAACTGGTGTGGTTGAACGAATGTCTTCTCTTTTTGTTGTGATTTCAATACCTGGGCACACAGATTGAGAAATTCGATTACTATTGAACAATGTTGATATCCTATTTTGTTACAGGCACATGAAGCTATACACGTACATGAATCCAACATATACTGTAAATGGAAAAGATTGTGTAAACAAACAATCAAAAAAACATTAATTTACACAACACGAACACAGTGTTGTCAATGAAGTTACCTATACAATGTTTAATCTGCAACACAATTTGATACAATATGTATTGAGGGTCCCTGCTTCATCTCACTCTCAGCTAAAGGGTCCTTGGTCAGAAAAACATGAAGACGCCTGCTCTAGTTAGAAATCCTGACACTCCTAGCACAAAACCAGACCTTGAAATGTAGCCGTCCACAGCCAAAGTGAGCATATTTCAACAGGTTATGCTGTTTTACTTTATATTTTGAGCACCTGCCCTGACCCTCTCTCTAATGGTCTATAAAATACTCACTGACAAATGTACAGGCTGTAGTCAGACATGGACTTTCTGGTCTTTGAACCAGCACATAAAACTTATAATAAAAGTAGGGATAAACATTTGCCATACTTGTTATTGTGGGACCAGCAGAGACTGTTGTGGTTGCTATACCTGGACACACATGTACAGTATGAAAATGCCTCTAGAATTCTAGATTTAATCTTTAAAATAAAATGTAGATAAACTTCTGATGCCGTACTTCTTGTTGTGGGATGAGTAGGAATTCTAGTAACTGCGGTTGTAGAATCTGTCTCTGAAACTGGTGTGGTTGTACGAGTGCCTTCTCTTTCTGTTGTGACTGCAATACCTGGGGACACAGATAGGAAAATTCAATTAGTATTCTAATAGAACCATTTTTTATCACATATTTTGTTACAGACACAGACTCCACAGATACAAGATTTGATGAAATTCAAATAAGCACTTAAAATATCATCAGACCATTCAGATCAGTACATAAAATAAACAATAGAAAAACTTTTGGTGCCGTACTTCTTGTGGTACTAGAAATATCTGCAGTTGTAGAATCTGGCTCTGGAACAGGTGTGGTTGAACGAATGCCTTCACTTTCTGTTGTGATTGCAATACCTGGGCACACAGATAGGAACATTCAATTATTTTATTCTAATTGAAAAAAATATATCTATTTTGTTACAGACACAGACTCCACAACAACAGTTTATGTAATTCAGATAAAGACTTAAAATAAGATCAGTCCTATTAGATCAGTACTTAAATAAAACTAGAGATAAACTTTTGCTGCCGTACTTCTTGTGGGATGAGTAATATCTGCGGTTGTAGAATCTGGCTCTGGAACTAGTGTGGTTGAACGAATGTCTTCTCTTTTTGTTGTGATTTCAATACCTGGGCACACAGATTGAGAAATTCAATTACTACTGAACAATGTTGATATCCTATTTCGTTACAGGCACATGAGGCTACGTACATGAATCCAACATATACTGTAAATGGAAAAAATTGTGTAAACAAACAATCAATAAAACATTAATTTACACAACACGAACACAGTGTTGTCAATGAAGTTACCTATACAATGTTTAATCTGCAACACAATTTGATACAATATGTATTGAGGGTCCCTGCTTCATCTCTCTCTCAGCTAAAGGGTCCTTGGTCAGAAAAACATGAAGACGCCTGCTCTAGTTAGAAATCCTGACATTCCTAGCACAAAACCAGACCTTGAAATGTAGCTGTCCACAGCCAAAGTGAGCATATTTCAACAGGTTATGCTGTTTTACTTTATACTTTGAGCACCTGCCCTGACCCTCTCTCTAATGGTCGATAAAATACTCACTGACAAATTTACAGGCTGTAGTCAGACATGGACTTTCTGGTCTTTGGACCAGCACATAAAACTTAAAATAAAAGTAGGGATAAACGTTTGCCGTACTTGTTATTGTGGGACCAGCAGAGACTGTTGTGGTTGCAATACCTGGACACACATGTACAGTATGAAAATGCCTCTACAATTCTAGATTTAATCTTTAAAATAAAATGTAGATAAACTTCTGATGCCGTACTTCTTGTTGTGGGATGAGTAGGAAGTCTAGTAACTGCGGTTGTAGAATCTGTCTCTGAAACTAGTGTGGTACGAGTGCCTTCTCTTTCTGTTGTGACTGCAATACCTGGGGAAACAGATAGGAAAATTCAATTAGTATTCTAATAGAACCATTTTTTATCACATATTTTGTTACAGACACAGACTCCACAGATACAAGATTTGATGAAATTCAAATAAGCACTTAAAATATCATCAGACCATTCAGATCAGTACATAAAATAAACTAGAGAAAAACTTTTGGTGCCGTACTTCTTGTGGGACTAGAAATATCTGCAGTTGTAGAATCTGGCTCTGGAACAGGTGTGGTTGAACGAATGCCTTCACTTTCTGTTGTGATTGCAATACCTGCAGACACAGATAGGAACATTCAATTATTTTATTCTAATTGAAAAAAGAATATCTATTTTGTTACAGACACAGACTCCACAACAACAGTTTATGTAATTCAGATAAAGACTTAAAATATGATCAGTCCTATTAGATCAGTACTTAAATAAAACTAGAGATAAACTTTTGCTGCCGTACTTCTTGTGGGATGAGTAATATCTGCGGTTGTAGAATCTGGCTCTGGAACTGGTGTGGTTGAACGAATGTCTTCTCTTTTTGTTGTGATTTCAATACCTGGGCACACAGATTGAGAAATTCGATTACTATTGAACAATGTTGATATCCTATTTTGTTACAGGCACATGAGGCTATACACGTACATGAATCCAACATATACTGTAAATGGAAAAGATTGTGTAAACAAACAATCAAAAAAACATTAATTTACACAACACGAACACAGTGTTGTCAATTAAGTTACCTATACAATGTTTAATCTGCAACAAAATTTGATACAATATGTATTGAGGGTCCCTGCTTCATCTCTCTCTCAGCTAAAGGGTCCTTGGTCAGAAAAACATGAAGACGCCTGCTCTAGTTAGAACTCCTGACACTCCTAGCACAAAACCAGACCTTGAAATGTAGCCGTCCACAGCCAAAGTGAGCATATTTCAACAGGTTATGCTGTTTTACTTTATACTTTGAGCACCTGCCCTGACCCTCTCTCTAATGGTCTATAAAATACTCACTGACAAATGTACAGGCTGTAGTCAGACATGGACTTTCTGGTCTTTGGACCAGCACATAAAACTTAAAGTAAAAGTAGGGATAAACGTTTGCCGTACTTGTTATTGTGGGACCAGCAGATACTGTTGTGGTTGCTATACCTGGACACACATGTACAGTATGAAAATGCCTCTACAATTCTAAATTTAATCTTTAAAATAAAATGTAGATAAACTTCTGATGCCGTACTTCTTGTTGTGGGATGAGTAGGAAGTCTAGTAACTGCGGTTGTAGAATCTGTCTCTGAAACTGGTGTGGTTGTACGAGTGCCTTCTCTTTCTGTTGTGACTGCAATACCTGGGGACACAGATAGGAAAATTCTATTAGTATTCTAATAGAACCATTTTTTATCACATATTTTGTTACAGACACAGACTCCACAGATACAAGATTTGATGAAATTCAAATAAGCACTTAAAATATCATCAGACCATTCAGATCAGTACATAAAATAAATTTGAGAAAAACATTTGGTGCCGTACTTCTTGTGGGACTAGAAATATCTGCAGTTGTAGAATCTGGCTCTGGAAAAGGTTTGGTTGAACGAATGCCTTCACTTTCTGTTGTGATTGCAATACCTGGGCACACAGATAGGAACATTCAATTATTTTATTCTAATTGAAAAAATAATATCTATTTTGTTACAGACTGTCATGCACTCTAGGGCAATACATGACAAAAAGGGAGTCCACACACAAGGCAAACCTTTTATATTATATATTTATTATTCTAAATTAAAATAAGTTAAGCAATACTCAAATAAACTGGTATGAGATGTGACAATGTCAGTGATCAGTCATGTATGCAGTGTATGGATGTATGGAGTGTGCTGTGTGTGAGTGTTGTAAAAGGTGTGCAACTGCTTGAAAGGAAGGTAAGATAGCTGGCTTGAGAGCATGGAAGGAGAGGCCCTTATATACTCTCCCAGACCACACCCCACTCAGGTGTACACAGTTGGCCTGACGGCCTGCTCCACTCTGCCCTAATCCCCAGGCTGCCAGATATCCTGCTGTGCAGAGGCAGAGGGGGCAGGGCCGTCACACAGACACAGACTCCACAACAACAGTTTATGCAATTCAGATAAAGACTTAAAATAAGATCAGTCCTATTAGATCAGTACTTAAATAAAACTAGAGATAAACTTTTGCTGCCGTACTTCTTGTGGGATGAGTAATATCTGTGGTTGTAGAATCTGGCTCTGGAACTGGTGTGGTTGAACGAATGTCTTCTCTTTTTGTTGTGATTTCAATACCTGGGCACACAGATTGAGAAATTTGATTACTATTGAACAATGTTGATATCCTATTTTGTTACAGGCACATGAAGCTATACACGTACATGAATCCAACATATACTGTAAATGGAAAAGATTGTGTAAACAAACAATCAATAAAACATTAATTTACACAACACGAACACAGTGTTGTCAATGAAGTTACCTATACAATGTTTAATCTGCAACACAATTTGATACAATATGTAGTGAGGGTCCCTGCTTCATCTCACTCTCAGCTAAAGGGTCCTTGGTCAGAAAAACATGAAGACGCCTGCTCTAGTTAGAAATCCTGACACTCCTAGCACAAAACCAGACCTTGAAATGTAGCCGTCCACAGCCAAAGTGAGCATATTTCAACAGGTTATGCTGTTTTACTTTATACTTTGAGCACCTGCCCTGACCCTCTCTCTAATGGTCTATAAAATACTCACTGACAAATTTACAGGCTGTAGTCAGACATGGACTTTCTGGTCTTTGGACCAGCACATAAAACTTAAAATAAAAGTAGGGTTTACGTTTGCCGTACTTGTTATTGTGGGACCAGCAGAGACTGTTGTGGTTGCAATACCTGGACAGTGTGGACACACATGTAAAGTATGAAAATGCCTCTACAATTCTAGATTTAATCTTTAAAATAAAATGTAGATAAACTTCTGATGCCGTACTTCTTGTTGTGGGATGAGTAGGAAGTCTAGTAACTGCGGTTGTAGAATCTGTCTCTGAAACTGGTGTGGTTGTACGAGTGCCTTCTCTTTCTGTTGTGACTGCAATACCTGGGGACACAGATAGGAGAATTCAATTAGTATTCTAATTGAACCATTTTTTTATCACATATTTTGTTACAGACACAGACTCCACAGATACAAGATTTGATGAAATTCAGATAAGCACTTAAAATATGATCAGAACTTTCAGATCAGTACATAAAATAAACTAGAGAAAAACTTTTGGTGCCGTACTTCTTGTGGGACTAGAAATATCTGCAGTTGTAGAATCTGGCTCTGGAACAGGTGTGGTTGAACGAATGCCTTCACTTTCTGTTGTGATTGCAATACCTGGGCACACAGATAGGAACATTAAATTATTTTATTCTAATTGAAAAAATAATATCTATTTTGTTACAGACACAGACTCCACAACAAGAGTTTATGTAATTCAGATAAAGACTTAAAATAAGATCAGACCTATTAGATCAGTACTTAAATAAAACTAGACATAAACTTTTGCTGCCGTACTTCTTGTGGGATGAGTAATATCTGTGGTTGTTAGTTACAGTTAAATTTAGTTATTATAGCTGGACAGTAAATTATATGTTCAAAGTGATTAGCGGTGAAGTTCTTTTCACTAATAGTGCAGATGTTTAACCTGAGGTAGTAGCTGCAGTGACAGGTAGGCGTGTTGTATGGACAATAGGTGAAGTTGCAGTGACTCGTGGTGAAGTCGCAATGACTGGCAGTGAAGTTGCAGTGACTCGTGGTGAAGTTGCAATGACTAGCAGTGACGTTGCATTGTGTCGTGGTGAAGTCGGAATGACTGGAGGTGAAGTTGTATTACCTAATGGAAAGGTTAGATCACATTGTTAAGATATGACTACTTGTGTTTTATATATTGCTGAAGGTATTATACTAAAGATCATAATTTAATGTTCTTGTGAAGTTATGATTACCAGTGTTTCTTATATTTCTAAAGTTATAATAATAAAGATTAAAATTTAATGTGATTTTTCAACACATTATAATCATAGGGGTATGTCACTGTACTCTTGCGTATCCCATTGTCCGCTCGAGTTATATTCAAATATTATAGCAAAATTGAGTACGTATGCATTCAATGATATTATTAGTGGTAAAGATCTTTTGACTAATGTTTCATTTGTTTTACCTGGGCTAGTAGCAGCAGTGACTGGTGGGGATAGTGTCCGCTCCAGTTATGTTCAGATATTAAACTGAGTACTGATTCATTATTCAATGCCACCATTAGTGGTAAAGTTATTTTGACAAATGTTTCATTTTTTTTACCTGGGCTAGTAGCTGCAGTGATTGGTGGGGATGTAAGGACTGTAGGTGAAGTTGCATTGACTGGTGGTGATGTTACAGTGACTGGTGTTGAAGTTATTTTGGGTCGTGGTGACGTTGCATTAACTGGTGGTGAAGTCGCATTGTGTCGTGGCGAAGTTTGAATGACTGGTGGTGATGTTGCATTACCTGATGGAAAGGTTACATTAAATTGTGAAGTTATTATTACCGGTGATTGTGATATTAGTTATAATAAATTATAATAATTTAATGTGATTTTTCAACACATTATATTATAATCATAGGGGTATGTCACTGTACTCTTGCATATCCCTTTGTCCACTCCAGTTAATTAATTAGATGTTTTTTACATTGGAAATACAGTTTCGATTTGCTTTGATGAAATTGTACCTGCTGGTGTATCTGTGGTGATTGTTGTTAAAGGTGCTGCTGTAGTGGGTGCTTGAGTTGGCGGCAAAACCACTGTAAAAATAAAACTTTCATATCAATATCAATGCAGGCCATGATATATAATTAACTAGAACTGCACTCTGCCGAGTGCATACTTGCTTGTTGCGCACTAGTAGGCCATAAATGGCCTACTAGTGCGCAAGCAGAGCGCGCAAGTACTTTCGACCGCTGGAAACTATCACATCTCAGTATCTCTGTGAAGGAACGTTTGAAATGTATAATCATTACGTGTAACTATTTGCTACCTAACTACTTTTTTACAGAAAAATGAATCATTGATATGTGATGAAGAAAAAAGGTATATAAACTGAATTAAAATATATTATACAGTATAATTATTTTATTACTTATTGTAAATTGTCAATTGTTTTAAGTGTATTAAAACATTTACTATTGTTTTTACAACAATATACAACTACAATATACAACTACATACAGAGTATGTAGTTGGTCACAACTGGTCACAACGACATACAGAGTATGTAGTTGTAATTTGATTAGCAGTATACTGTGGTTACTTGGTTCCAAAAAGTGACAGCCAAGTTTTTTTCAACCGTAAGTCTGTGCCTGGTTTGCTGGGACCAGATACCACATTACGTCATCGTTGAGAACTTGGACCAGAGTACATGGTGTGTATATGTATGACTAGCTCTCAGTGATGACGTAAGAGAAATGGTCATCTGTGTAATCTGGTCCCACCAGATACCACATTACGTCATCGTTGAGAGCTGGGACCAGAGTACATGGTGTGTATATGTATGACTAGCTCTCAGTGATGACGTAAGAGATATGGTCATCTGTGTAGTCTGGTCCCAGCAGACCAGGCACAGATTTACAAATTACATTACAACTACATACAGAGTATGTAGTTGTAATTTGATTAGCAGTATACTGTGGTTACTTGGTTCCAAAAAGTGACAGCCAAGTTTTTTTCAACCGTAAGTCTGTGCCTGGTTTGCTGGGACCAGATACCACATTACGTCATCGTTGAGAACTAGGACCAGAGTACATGGTGTGTATACGTATGTGATGACGTAATGTGGTTGAAAAAGACTTGGCTGTCACTTTGAAGAGACCAAGCCAAATTATTACTTGCGCGCTCTGCTTGCGCAAGTAATAACAAGGAAGAAGAAATACCATTAAACAGGTCATTAAAGAACCACACTGTGAGCTATTATCGGTTGAGTCGACAATTCTTACCCGTGACAACAATAGTTGACGTGTTCACAGGAAGGGAGAAATTAGAGCTGGATGCAGCCTCAACAAGAGTACTAGCCACAGAAGAGGCATCTGGTGTAGTTGCATTTTCCTCTTGGTTGAATATTAATTCAGCCTCCACATTTACTGATCCCGAGCTGTAAAAGTGATTCATTATTATTACATACATTTATGTTATAATGAATACCAAATGTCATGGTACATTAAAGGTACAAATCAATGATACGTTAATATTTATGTACTAAAAACATATATAAAGTACAGTAAAACTCCATTGGTGCATACCTGAAGCCGGTTATAACAGTGCGATTGAAATTAGAAAACTTTGCCTTATAGACGATGTCCATCTGTAAACAGAAATTCAGTCATTGAAATTATTACAAAATAAATTACACAGGAACTGTAAAATAATACTTAGTATCCCACCAAGTTCATTTCATGGTTAATGATTAATATATTTACATTTGATTGATTATAACAATGTTCTAGAGAACATTTTGAAAGGTGGAGGCAGTCATTTGTTAAAAATCTTTTAATTTGAACTTACTTATGAAGTTATTTGGAAATTTTACAATGAAAGCAAAACATTTCCATAAAGTATGGTTATTTTTTAATCATCATAATTATACATTTGCCAGAGATCAATATAATAGTAATATGCATGATAGGAGGAATCGCTGAAGTTATGGAGAATGTATTGGTAGGTGTTGGATCATCATAATGGTACTTACCACTGAAGCTACTTCGGTTGCTAAGTTCTGGAATGCGACTGAGGAGGTGTTTTCAAGGTCTTTTGTGAAGGTTTGCATTACTTTGAATTCTAACACGACCTTTGGCTTTGCTGGTGGTGCAGGTGTTGTAGCTACATATGAAGCACAATGGGTAGAAAAAAACAATCAATAAAACATTAATTTACACACACGAACAGTGTTGTCAATGAAGTTACCTATACAATGTTTAATCTGCAACACAATTTGATACAATATGTATTGAGGGTCCCTGCTTCATCTCTCTCTCAGCTAAAGGGTCCTTGGTCAGAAAAACATGAAGACGCCTGCTCTAGTTAGAAATCCTGACACTCCTAGCACAAAACCAGACCTTGAAATGTAGCTGTCCACAGCCAAAGTGAGCTTATTTCAACAGGTTATGTTGTTTTACTTTATACTTTGAGCACCTGCCCTGACCCTCTCTCTAATGGTCTATAAAATACTCACTGACAAATTTACAGGCTGTAGTCACACATGGACTTTCTGGTCTTTGAACCAGCACATAAAACTTAAAATAAAAGTAGGGATAAACGTTTGCCGTACTTGTTATTGTGAGACCAGCAGAGACTGTTGTGGTTGCAATACCTGGACACACATGTACAGTATGAAAATGACTCTACAATTCTAGATTTAATCTTTAAAATAAAATGTAGATAAACTTCTGATGCCGTACTTCTTGTTGTGGGATGAGTAGGAAGTCTAGTAACTGCGGTTGTAGAATCTGTCTCTGAAACTGGTGTGGTTGTACGAGTGCCTTCTCTTTCTGTTGTGACTGCAATACCTGGGGACACAGATAGGAAAATTCAATTAGTATTCTAATAGAACCATTTTTTATCACATATTTTGTTACAGACACAGACTCCACAGATACAAGATTTGATGAAATTCAAATAAGCACTTAAAATATCATCAGACCATTCAGATCAGTACATAAAATAAACTAGAGAAAAACTTTTGGTGCCGTACTTCTTGTGGGACTAGAAATATCTGCAGTTGTAGAATCTGGCTCTGGAACAGGTGTGGTTGAACGAATGCCTTCACTTTCTGTTGTGATTGCAATACCTGGGCACACAGATAGGAACATTCAATTATTTTATTCTAATTGAAAAAAGAATATCTATTTTGTTACAGACACAGACTCCACAACAACAGTTTATGTAATTCAGATAAAGACTTAAAATAAGATCATTCCGATTAGATCAGTACTTAAATAAAACTAGAGATAAACTTTTGCTGCCGTACTTCTTGTGGGATGAGTAATATATGCAGTTGTAGAATCTGGCTCTGGAACTGGTGTGGTTGAACGAATGTCTTCTCTTTTTGTTGTGATTTCAATACCTGGGCACACAGATTGAGAAATTCAACTACTACTGAACAATGTTGATATCCTATTTTGTTACAGGCACATGAAGCTATACACGTACATGAATCCAACATATACTGTAAATGGAAAAGATTGTGTAAACAAACAATCAATAAAACATTAATTTACACAACACGAACACAGTGTTGTCAATGAAGTTACCTATACAATGTTTAATCTGCAACACAATTTGATACAATATGTATTGAGGGTCCCTGCTTCATCTCTCTCTCAGCTAAAGGGTCCTTGGTCAGAAAAACATGAAGACGCCTGCTCTAGTTAGAAATCCTGACACTCCTAGCACAAAACCAGACCTTGAAATGTAGCCGTCCACAGCCAAAGTGAGCATATTTCAACAGGTTATGCTGTTTTACTTTATACTTTGAGCACCTGCCCTGACCCTCTCTCTAATGGTCTATAAAATATTCACTGACAAATTTACAGGCTGTAGTCACACATGGACTTTCTGGTATTTGAACCAGCACATAAAACTTAAAATAAAAGTAGGGATAAACGCTTGCCGTACTTGTTATTGTGGGACCAGCAGAGACTGTTGTGGTTGCAATACCTGGACACACATGTACAGTATGACAATACCTCTACAATTCTAGATTTAATCTTTAAAATAAAATGTAGATAAACTTCTGATGCCGTACTTCTTGTTGTGGGATGAGTAGGAAGTCTAGTAACTGTGGTTGTAGAATCTGTCTCTGAAACTGGTGTGGTTGTACGAGTGCCTTCTCTTTCTGTTGTGACTGCAATACCTGGGGACACAGATAGGAAAATTCTATTAGTATTCTAATTGAACCATTTTTTATCACATATTTTGTTACAGACACAGACTCCACAGATACAAGATTTGATGAAATTCAGATAAGCACTTAAAATATGATCAGAACTTTCAGATTAGTACATAAAATAAACTAGAGAAAAACTTTTGGTGCCGTACTTCTTGTGGTACTAGAAATATCTGCAGTTGTAGAATCTGGCTCTGGAACAGGTGTGGTTGAACGAATGCCTTCACTTTCCGTTGTGATTACAATACCTGGGCACACAGATAAGAACATTCAATTATTTTATTCTAATTGAAAAAAGAATATCTATTTTGTTACAGACACAGACTCCACAACAACAGTTTATGTAATTCAGATAAAGACTTAAAAAAAGACCAGGCCTATTAGATCAGTACTTAAATAAAACTACAGATAAACTTTTGGTGCCGTACTTCTTGTGGGACTAGAAATATCTGCTGTTGTAGAATCTGGCTCTGGAACAGGTGTGGTTGAACGAATGCCTTCACTTTCCGTTGTGATTACAATACCTGGGCACACAGATAAGAACATTCAATTATTTTATTCTAATTGAAAAAAGAATATCTATTTTGTTACAGACACAGACTCCACAACAAGAGTTTATGTAATTCAGATAGAGACTTGAAATAAAATCAGGCCTATTAGATCAGTACTTAAATAAAACTAGAGATAAACTTTTGCTGCCGTACTTCTTGTGGGATGAGTAATATCTGCGGTTGTAGAATCTGGCTCTGGAACTGGTGTGGTTGAACGAATGTCTTCTCTTTTTGTTGTGATTTCAATACCTGGGCACACAGATTGAGAAATTAAATTACTATTGAACAATGTTGATATCCTATTTTGTTACTGGCACATGAGGCTGTGCACGTACATGAATCCAACATATACTGTAAATGGAAAAGATTGCGTAAACAAACAATCAATAAGACATTAATTTACATAACACGAACACAGTGTTGTCAATGAAGTTACATATACAATGTTTAATCTGCAACACAATATGATACAATATGTTGTGAGGGTCCCTGCTTCATCTCTCTCCCAGCTAAAGGGTCCTTGGTCAGAAAAACATTAAGACGCCTGCTCTAGTTAGAAATCCTGACACTCCTAACACAAAACCAGACCTTGAAATGTAGCCGTCCACAGCCAAAGTGAGCATATTTCAACAGGTTATGCTGTTTTATTTTATATACTTTGAGCACCTGCCCTGACCCTCTCTCTAATGGTCTATAAAATACTCACTGACAAATGTACAGGCTGTAGTCAGACATGGACTTTCTGGTCTTTGAACCAGCACTTAAAACTAAACAAATTTGAAATGAGTAATGATGACATTGCATTACCTGGTGGTGAAGTTGCAGTAACTGGTGATGAAGTTGTGTTGAACGATGATGCAGTAGTAATTGAAGCAGTCGTGGGAGCAACTGTTGTAGAAGCTGTACCTTTAGACATATTGTAAATTAATGGAAATGCTGGCAGCAGTTAAAGCAGTAATGTAGCTTCATGTATGTTGTAAATTTGAAAGATTTTTTTTATTTAAAAGCTCATACTTGTAGCAATAACTGTTGATGCATCCACAGGTAGCGAGAAGCTGGACCTGCCATTTCTCACAGCCTCCACTAAAGTGTTAGCCACAGCGTCGATTGTTGGTGCACTAGAGTTGGCATTGTTAAATTGCAGGGTCGCATTTACCACAATTGAACCTTGGCTGTGAAAAGATGATTATTGTTAGTTTTTTGATTTACCACAATTGAACCTTGGCTGTGAAAAGTTGATTATTGTTAGATTTCATAATTATTATGGATTTTGTCATGAACATTTCTATGGTATTTGGTCCAAAAAAGATTATGTCAAGAGCATACCTGAAGCCGTTGATCACAGTTCGATAGAAGTTAGGAAATTGTGTGCTATACACATCGTCCAGCTGGGAAAAGAACACAGAAATATCACGCACACGCACGCACGCACGCACACACACACACACACACACACACACACACACACACACACACACACACACACACACACACGCATGCATGCATATTAGCATTATCCACCCGTAAAAATCTAAATAAAAGTAGTGTAGAAAAGAGTCATCCTGGTGAGCAGCAACAACCCTCCCCTGGCCTATTCCATGGGTTGGACCCACCCACCTCACGTGCTGTCACTCCCTCTCAATCACTAATCACACCTGCTCTCACTCACTCCTCAATCAGTGGCCAGCTACATATACTGCCTGAGTGCCTGTCCAGGCAGTCATTGTTTGGAAGCAGCAGCAGCAACCAGCTGAGAGCCCTCTGCTCTGGAGTCTCAGCAGGCCACGGTTATGCGTCACTGAAGTGAGTCCAGTTAAATTCATGAATGCATATGTTGTACTTTATTGGGTTGTGATGACTAGATAATGACTTATTATGTTTGTAGCTACATGTTTGCCTTGAAGCTCATAGTATAGGTGTGTTTGTAGCTACTTGCTTGCCTTGAAGCTCATTGAAGCTCATAGTTTAGATATGTTTGTGTAATGCAAATGCACATGTGCTTGGGCTATGGTGAACGTCAGGGAAATACATTTATCACAGGCTTAAGAGAATATTCACTTGGTGTATTGTTAATATGGTTGAATTGTATAATAATTATGTGTTTCTATCTTTCATAGTTCAAAACCATAACCTGTGATGCCTCACCATCTCCTTGCTCACTACAAATGCGTATCTGTGCAACGGAACAATAAAAGGCTTTGATGGAACTCTTTTGTATGCATTCTTGCCGATGCACCATGGTGATGCTTACTATCCTGTGAACCTAGAACTCTTATCTAGTTAACAAGTAGAATTAATTCTTTGTAGAGTGGGATATTTGACAGTGGACTTACCGCTGTGGCAACTACGGTTGATAAGTTTTTGAATGCTGCTGAATTTGGATTTTCAAGATCTGCTGTGAAGGTTTGCTCGAGTTTGAATTCCAAATTGATCGTTGCCACTGATGCTGGAGCACAAAGGATAGGACAAAATGAGTTGCTGTAAGTTGTTATTACTAAGGATTAAGTCAGATTAAATTTCAATAAAGATGTATTGAGTCACAGTTGAACTGATTAACTTGATATTTTTATATATTAATCATGGCACAGACACAGCACTTGTGCACAATATGAGTTCATAAACATGGTTTCTGTTTGCGATATAGTGGTAAAGTTGTTTTGACTAATGGTTGAGTTTCTTTACCTGGTCGTGAAGTTGCAGTAACTGGTGATGAAGTTGTGTTGAACGATGATGCAGTAGTAATTGAAGCAGTCGTGGGAGCAACTGTTGTAGAAGCTGTATCTTTAGAAATATTGTAAATTAATGGAAATGCTGGCAGCAGTTAAAGCAGTATTGTAGCTTCATGTATGTTTTAAATTTGAAAGTAAAATAAATGTAATAATATAAACATGTTTTTTGTTTTAGTTTTTTACAACAATTTTCTTCATTTTGTTGAGGAAATACAGAGCCAGATCACTCATAGCATCTCTGAGGATAGAATTCTGTATGAGTGTAGCATTTTGAACTAAACGGGCCACTCCTGAAAACTTTGGAAGGCAATCTTAGCCAATCAGTGTAGAATCTGAGAAATCCAACAGACTCGTCTTGATCACATGACTGACAATCTGTGCGACTAACATAAGCAATGTGTTTTGCAGAAATCGGCCTCATGGTGGCGCTAGAACTGGCAGATGTGGAGGGATGCAGGGACAATGTTTTTCCATGGCCTCTAGGGAGTGCGCATACATAAGTTGTATACAGATCGATGCAGTTATAGCTAAAAACAGGAATTGGCCTGTTATAGTGCCACCGTGAGGCTGATTTGGGGAAAAGAATTGTGGCATGTCGTCCTCGGCCTAGTGGAAATGTGCGTGTATAATTTCACGGAAATTGCACACAGTTTGTGATTTGTGGCATTGTGGAACTGGAAGGACACACGGCCGGGTGGAGACAATAAAAGGGGATAAACGTTTGCCGTACTTGTTATTGTGGGACCAGCAGAGACTGTGGTAGGATCTGTCTCTGGATGTGGTGTGGTTGTCCGACTGCTTCCTGTTTCATTTTCAGTTGCAATACCTGGACAGTGTACACACAGAGATTAAAATGCTACTGTAATTGTCTAATCAAAACAAATGATGGTTTTACTATTAAACTGTTGCTGCCGTACTTGCTGTTGTGGGACCAGGAACTGCAGTTGTCAAATGTGTCTCTGGACTTGGTGTGGTTGTAGGGCTGCCCCCTGTTTCTGTTGTGGTTGCAATACCTGGACACACATGTACAGTATGAAAATGCCTCTACAATTCTAAGAAAACTATTTTGGCTTTCCTACTTTGTGCATGTACACAGACTGCAGATAAAATAATAAGAATGTGTACTTCTCCTTTACACACAACCATACCAAAGTTGTTTGAAGAAGCAGACATTTTCACCTTTAGACCCCTTGCAGGGTTAACATTGCAAAGTTACTAGCGCTGTCACATGAAAGTATTTTGACTTGGCCTACTGCATGGTTACAAATTAAGTGGACTAGCCTTTGTTGTATACAGTATGTACAACAATAATTGTATAATTATCTGCAATATCACATAACATTAATGCATGGAAGGGCTGTCTGGGTGGCACATGGCAAGTGAAAATGTTTTACTCCAATCTTTGTTTCTGGGGGTCCCTGGATTATTTTTTATAGATGCAGCTTTGCGGCCAAATACACAATGATTTTGGGAACAACTCATATAGCAACATTAGGTTTTTCAGAAAACTGTTATAGGATTTAGAAGACATTTGTAGAATCGGCCTCAGGTCTTGACTTAAACAATTGCTGTCGTACTTGCTGTTATAGGAACACTACAGTATATGATAGGCATTCGTAAAAATAGGCATTCGTAAAAAAAAATCACCACAATCCAACAGGCAAAAAAGTAGCAGCCTGCACAAGTTGCTTTTCCCTGCTTGAAAGCTGAAACAAGCCTTGATTTAAAAGTAAAAAAATAATAAGCATTATGTAAACTACACTACTACAGTATGTGTATTCCCCTGTAATCCCCTGGAATACAGAATGTTATACTGACACATAAATTAGTTCCAGATAATTACCTATTTTCTATCAATTACACACAAGACTTGAATTCAGATAGACTTTTTAGTTTTGTCACATTCTGAGCCAATAATTTGATGATCAGGTCATTGGTCAACAGGAGACTCAGTAGGAGACTCAATTGTGTCTCCTACCCATCAGTGTTTTGGCCTGGATTTAATCTTTAAAATAAAATGTAGATAAACTTCTGATGCCGTACTTCTTGTTGTGGGATGAGTAGGAAGTCTAGTAACTGCGGTTGTAGAATCTGTCTCTGAAACTGGTGTGGTTGTACGAGTGCCTTCTCTTTCTGTTGTGACTGCAATACCTGGGGACACAGATAGGAACATTAAATTATTTTATTCTAATTGAAAAAATAATATCTATTTTGTTACAGACACAGACTACACAACAAGAGTTTGTGTAATTCAGATAGACTTAAAATAAAATCAGGCCTATTAGATCAGTACTTAAATAAAACTAGAGATAAACTTTTGCTGCCGTACTTCTTGTGGGATGAGTAATATCTGCGGTTGTAGAATCTGGCTCTGGAACTGGTGTGGTTGAACGAATGTCTTCTCTTTTTGTTGTGATTTCAATACCTGGGCACACAGATTGAGAAATGAAATTACTATTGAACAATGTTGATATCCTATTTTGTTACTGGCACATGAGGCTACACGTACATGAATCCAACATATACTGTAAATGGAAAAGATTGTGTAAACAAACAATCAATAAAACAGTAATTTACATAACACGAACACAGTGTTGTCAATGAAGTTACCTATACAATGTTTAATCTGCAACACAATTTGATACAATATGTAGTGAGGGTCCCTGCTTCATCTCTCTCTCAGCTAAAGGGTCCTTGGTCAGAAAAACATTAAGACGCCTGCTCTAGTTAGAAATCCTGACACTCCTAACACAAAACCAGACCTTGAAATGTAGCCGTCCACTGCCAAAGTGAGCATATTTCAACAGGTTATGCTGTTTTATTTTATATACTTTGAGCACCTGCCCTGACCCTCTCTCTAATGGTCTATAAAATACTCACTGACAAATTTACAGGCTGTAGTCAGACATGGACTTTCTGGTCTTTGAACCAGCACATAAAACTTAAAACTAAACTAAATTTAAATGAGAAATGATGACATTGCATTACCTGGTCGTGAAGTTGCAGTAACTGGTGGTGAAGTTGCAGTAACTGGTGATGAAGTTGTGTTGAACGATGATGCAGTAGTAATTGAAGCAGTTGTGGGAGCAACTGTTGTAGAAGCTGTACTTTTAGAAATATTGTAAATTAATGGAAATGCTGGCAGCAGTTAAAGCAGTAATGTAGCTTCATGTATGTTGTAAATTTGAAAGAAAAATAAATGTAATAATATAAACATGTTTTTTTTTTTTTTTTTTTTTTTTTAATTGTGGCATGTCGTCCTCGGCCTAGTGGAAATTTGCGTGTATAATTTCACGGAAATTGCACACTGTTTGTGATTTGTGGCATTGTGGAACTGGAAGGACACACGGCCTGCAGGTGGAGACAATAAAAGTAGGGATAAACGTTTGCCGTACTTGTTATTGTGGGACCAGCAGAGACTGTGGTAGGATCTGTCTCTGGATATGGTGTGGTTGTCCGACTGCTTCCTGTTTCATTTTCAGTTGCAATACCTGGACAGTGAACACACAGAGATTAAAATGCTACTGTAATTGTCTAATCAAAACAAATGATGGTTTTACTATTAAACTGTTGCTGCCGTACTTGCTGTTGTGGGACCAGGAACTGCAGTTGTCAAATGTGTCTCTGGACTTGGTGTGGTTGTAGGGCTGCCCCCTGTTTCTGTTGTGGTTGCAATACCTGGACACACATGTACAGTATGAAAATGCCTCTACAATTCTAAGCAAACAATTTTGGCTTTCCTACTTTGTCCATGTACACAGACTGCAGAGATAAAATAATAAGAATTTGTACTTCTCCTTTACACACAACCATACCAAAGTTGTTTGAAGAAGCAGACATTTTCACCTTTAGACCCCTTGCAGGGTTAACATTGCAAAGTTACTAGCGCTGTCACATGAAAGTATTTTGACTTGGCCTACTGCATGGTTACAAATTAAGTGGACTAGCCTTTGTTGTATACAGTATGTACAACAATAATTGTATAATTATCTGCAATATCACATAACATTAATGCATGGAAGGGCTGTCTGGGTGGCACATGGCAAGTGAAAATGTTTTACTCCAATCTTTGTTTCTGGGGGTCCCTGGATTATTTTTTATAGATGCAGCTTTGCGGCCAAATACACAATGATTTTGGGAACAACTCATATAGCAACATTAGGTTTTTCAGAAAACTGTTATAGGATTTAGAAGACATTTGTAGAATCGGCCTCAGGTCTTGACTTAAACAATTGCTGTCGTACTTGCTGTTATAGGAACACTACAGTATATGATAGGCATTCGTAAAAATAGGCATTCGTAAAAAAAAATCACCACAATCCAACAGGCAAAAAAGTAGCAGCCTGCACAAGTTGCTTTTCCCTGCTTGAAAGCTGAAACAAGCCTTGATTTTAAAGTAAAAAAATAATAAGCATTATGTAAACTACACTACTACAGTATGTGTATTCCCCTGTAATCCCCTGGAATACAGAATGTTATACTGACACATAAATTAGTTCCAGATAATTACCTATTTTCTATAAATTACACACAAGACTTGAATTCAGATAGACTTTTTAGTTTTGTCACATTCTGAGCCAATAATTTGATGATCAGGTCATCGGTCAACAGGTCAGTAGGAGACTCAATTGTGTCTCCTACCCATCAGTGTGTTTTGGCCTGGATTTAATCTTTAAAATAAAATGTAGATAAACTTCTGATGCCGTACTTCTTGTTGTGGGATGAGTAGGAAGTCTAGTAACTGCGGTTGTAGAATCTGTCTCTGAAACTGGTGTGGTTGTACGAGTGCCTTCTCTTTCTGTTGTGACTGTAATACCTGGGGACACAGATAGGAAAATTCAATTAGTATTCTAATTGAACCATTTTTTATCACATATTTTGTTACAGACACAGACTCCACAACAAGAGTTTATGTAATTCAGATAGAGACTTAAAATAAAATCAGGCCTATTAGATCAGTACTTAAATAAAACTAGAGATAAACTTTTGCTGCCGTACTTCTTGTGGGATGAGTAATATCTGCGGTTGTAGAATCTGGCTCTGGAACTGGTGTGGTTGAACGAATGTCTTCTCTTTTTGTTGTGATTTCAATACCTGCATGGGCACACAGATTGAGAAATAAAATTACTATTGATTGAACAATGTTGATATCCTATTTTGTTACTGGCACATGAGGCTACACGTACATGAATCCAACATATACTGTAAATGGAAAAGATTGTGAAAACAAACAATCAATAAAACATTAATTTACATAACACGAACACAGTGTTGTCAATGAAGTTACCTATACAATGTTTAATCTGCAACACAATTTGATACAATATGTAGTGAGGGTCCCTGCTTCATCTCTATCCCAGCTAAAGGGTCCTTGGTCAGAAAAACATGAAGACGCCTGCTCTAGTTAGAAATCCTGACACTCCTAGCACAAAACCAGACCTTGAAATGTAGCCGTCCACTGCCAAAGTGAGCATATTTCAACAGGTTATGCTGTTTTATTTTATATACTTTGAGCACCTGCCCTGACCCTCTCTCTAATGGTCTATAAAATACTCACTGACAAATTTACAGGCTGTAGTCAGACATGGACTTTCTGGTCTTTGAACCAGCACATAAAACTTAAAACTAAACAAAATTGAAATGAGTAATGATGACATTGCATTACCTGGTCGTGAAGTTACAGTAACTAGTGGTGAAGTTGCAGTAACTGGTGATGAAGTTGTGTTGAACGATGATGCAGTAGTAATTGAAGCAGTTGTGGGAGCAACTGTTGTAGAAGCTGTACCTTTAGAAATATTGTAAATTAATGGAAATGCTGGCAGCAGTTAGAGCAGTAATGTAGCTTCATGTATGTTTTTAATTTAATTTAATAATATAAACATGTTTTTTTGTTTTAGTTTTTTGCAACAATTTTCTTCATTTTGTTGAGGAAATGCAGAGCCAGATCACTCATAGCACCTCATGGTGGCGCTATGACAGGCCGTTGAGGAATATTTGAGGTTTGTCGTTGGCATCCAGGGAGTGTGTGTGCAAAGTTTGGCATGGATCGGGTCAACGGTGCCAGAGATTAGCTGATAACGGACAGACGGAAGGACGGACGGACACACACACGGACGGACCGAAGGATGGACGGAGTGCAAAACATACTCTCCCCCGATGCCTTCGGCCTGGTGGAGACAATGATGGTTTTACTATTATAAACTGTTGCTGCCGTACTTGCTGTTGTGGGACCAGGAACTGCAGTTGTCAAATGTGTCTCTGGGCTTGGTGTGGTTGTAGGGCTGCCCCCTGTTTCTGTTGTGGTTGCAATACCTGGACACACAATGTAAAGTATGAAAATGACTCCTCAATTCTAAGCAAACAATTTTGGCTTTCCTAATTTGTCCATGTACACAGACTGCAGAGATAAAATAATAAGAATTTGTACTTTGTACTCCTTTACACACAACCATACCAAAGTAGTTTGAAGAAGCAGACATTTTCACCTTTAGACCCCTTGCATGGTTAACATTGCAAAGTTACTATAGTGCTGTCACATGAAAGTATTTTGACTTGGCCTAGCTGCATGGTTACAAATTAAGTGGACTAACTAGCCTTTGTATATGTACAAAAATAATTGTATAATTATCTGCAATATCACATAACATTAATGCATGTAAGGGCTGTCTGGGTGGCACATAAGGCAAGTGAAAATGTTGTACTCCAATCTTGTACAGCACATCGATTGGTTTTGTTCATCGAGTTAATTTATACACTCGGACTTTACAGTTCTGTTCTTGAGAGATTAAGGTTGGGGTAGCAGAGATAAATATAAGATATTGTATGGTGTGTCCGTGGCCTATGCATATCCTTGAAAAGAAAATGTATGTTTACTGCTGTAGGCCTACTACATAAAGTGTCTGCACCAGCCATGGGGTTTAGTCATTATACGTCTAAGTGTTGTGTGCATATTATTTTAGTGATTTTTACATTTTTATGACAGACAAAACAAAAACAAACAGACAGCTCAGCTCAGACACGTTGCAGAACAAAGGACACAGATATACACACATACACGTACCTACATCGGACCATAAAATACAAACATAAAAATACACAATATACTGTATATGGACACATGGTGCTTGACAGTCTAGATGGGAACGGCTACCCCGAGAAAAAATTATAAAAATAATAATAGTATTAATATCCACAGCAGAAGGTAGAAAGTAAATTTAAATAAAGTAAATAAACAGGAATGATGATCCTATCCATCAAGGTTAGTGGTAACACTTCTGTCAAGGAACCCTATGGTCAAGGTGGCAGGCTGGCAGTTATTGAGGGCCAATAAATCGCAAATATGGATCCCATATTTTATTTATTTAATTTTATCTGTTGTGGAGCATAGCAGGCAGGTTAAAAATTCCAACGGCATGCACTGCATGATTATTTTGTGCCAGTCATTCTTTACCTATAGCTGTGGTTGTAGGAAGGATGGTGGTGGTACCTGGAGCGGGTGTAGTTGGTGTGGCTGTTGCAACTGGTAGTGGTGACAGGCCAGCACAGGTGACGCTCAGGTCACTGTTAGTCCCAGAGGACGTGAAGGTGACAAATCCTGGCTGGTCGCTGCTGATGTGACTGTTGATCCAATCCTGGTACCGAGACACTCTGGCATAGACTCCAGGCAAATTAGGCAGGGCACAACCCCGACCCCAGCTCACTATTCCAGACTGAACCCAGCGAGAACCTTCTTTGCTCACCATTGGACCTCCTGAATCTCCCTGTCGTGTAGGGAAACACATGCTGTATTAAAACAATGACAAAAACTATGAGGAGGAAATGCTCACAATGAACACAACCATTCAAATGATCACCTGAATCGAGTCCTTCCGTCCATCAGTGAAGCCAGCACAGATCATATTGTCAGTGATGGCGCCCACTCTATAGTCACAATTACACTGTCTGTTCCCCACCACTGGAACCTCCACCTCCTGAAGGTTTTTCGGGGAAGGAAGGGCAACTAAAGAGACACAAAGTTAGTTCCATGAGCAAATTATCATATCAAACTTATTTATTTTCTTTCATCACAGTCACCTTTACACTGTACTCACGTCCAGATCCAATTTTACCCCAGCCGGTGATCCAGCTGTCGATGCCACTGTAGAAGGTGCTCCCCGATGCTGCCAGGCAGACTGGTCGGATATGGCTGGTAAAAGTCACCGTTGATGAAAGTTTCAGGAGAGCGATGTCATTATTATATATGGTATCATTATGATAGTCGGGGTGGCGGATGATCTGGCTAACCGACCGAGAGACCTCGTTAGGATTGGATAGTTCTTGACTCTGCCGACCCAGATAAACAGTGAGACCAGATGGTACGGTGTTACTAGGAATAAAGAAAAAAGGCAATCCATAATTAGCACAATATTCACTTTCCTTTTCAAGTATTAATTAAATGGTCTCAGAGACTCTTGCTGATAATAACACCCCACCTTGTGAAGCAGTGAGCAGCTGACATCACCCATTCATTGTTAATAAGAGATCCTCCACAGAAGTGACTTGGAAAAGTACTATTTGAATGTAGACTGGCCTGCCACGGCCAGCTCCCTGCAGGAGCGTCCTCACCTCCAACTATCCTGGTGTTCAGAGGAGGCCGGCCGCACACTGAGAGAGACACAACCGTCAATTGATCTGGGTTGCAAAGCCAATAGAGTAATGCATAATTTATGCTCTCTATCATACGATGAAGTATTAATTCCGCACGACACACACACACGCACACACACACACGCACACACACATACACACGCACGTGTATAATTTTGTGTATAATGTGCGTATAATTTCACAGAAATTGCACACTGTGTTTGTGATTTGTGGCATTTTTTCGAAATGGACCAATCGTGTGAGCTTTGGAAGCCAATCTTAGCCAATCAGGATGGAAGATGGGAAATGGTGTCGCTCCGTGTTGACCACATGACTATGGAGATAGTGTATACCGAATTGTGTGATGTATGGACAAAATGTGTACGAGTAATCTACAGAAATATGTTTTGCCTAAATCGGCCTCATGGTGGCGCTATAACAGGCCGTTGAGGAATATTTGGGGCAGAGGTTCGTCGTTGGCATCCAGGGAGTGTGTGTGAAAAGTTTGGCATGGATCGGGCCAACGGTGCCGGAGATTAGCTGGTAACGGATGGACGGAAAGACGGACGGACACACACACGGACGGACGGAGTGGAAAACATACTCCCCCCCCATGCCTTCGGCCTGGTGGAGACAATGATTGTTTTACTATTAAACAGTTGCTGCCGTACTTGCTGTTGTGGGACCAGGAACTGCAGTTGTCAAATGTGTCTCTGGACTTGGTGTGGTTGTAGGGCTGCCCCCTGTTTCTGTTGTGGTTGCAATACCTGGACACACATGTACAGTACAGTGTGAAAATGCCTCTACAATTCTAAGCAAACAATTTTGGCTTTCCTACTTTGTCCATGTACACAGACTGCAGAGATAAAATAATAAGAATTTGTACTTCTCCTTTACACACAACCATACCAAAGTTGTTTGAAGTATCAGACATTTTCACCTTTAGACCCCTTGCAGGGTTAACATTGCAAAGTTACTAGCACTGTCACAGGAAAGTATTCTTACTTGGCCTACTGCATGGTTACAAATTAAGTGGACTAACTAGCCTTTGTTGTATATGTACAAAGATAATTGTATAATTATCTGCAATATCACATAACATTAATGCATGGAAGGGCTGTCTGCGTGGCACATATGGCAAGTGAAAATGTTTTACTCCAATCTTGTACAGCACATCGATTGGTTGTAGGAAGGATGGTGGTGGTACCTGGAGCGGGTGTAGTTGGACTTGGTGTGGTTGTAGGGCTGCCCCCTGTTTCTGTTGTGGTTGCAATACCTGGACACACATGTACAGTACAGTATGAAAATGCCTCTACAATTCTAAGCAAACAATTTTGGCTTTCCTACTTTGTCCATGTACACAGACTGCAGAGATAAAATAATAAGAATTTGTACTTCTCCTTTACACACAACCATACTAAAGTTGTTTGAAGTAGCAGACATTTTCACCTTTAGACCCCTTGCAGGGTTAACATTGCAAAGTTAATTACTAGCACTGTCACAGGAAAGTATTTTGACTTGGCCTACTGCATGGTTACAAATTAAGTGGACTAACTAGCCTTTGTTGTATATGTACAAAGATAATTGTATAATTATCTGCAATATCACATAACATGAATGCATGGAAGGGCTGTCTGCGTGGCACATATGGCAAGTGAAAATGTTTTACTCCAATCTTGTACAGCACATCGATTGGTTGTAGGAAGGATGGTGGTGGTACCTGGAGCGGGTGTAGTTGGTGTAGCTGTTGCAACTGGTAGTGGTGACAGGCCAGCACAGGTGACGCTCAGGTCACTGTTAGTCCCAGAGGACGTGAAGGTGACAAATCCTGGCTGGTCGCTGCTGATGTGACCGTTGATCCAATCCTGGTACCGAGACACTCTGGCATAGACTCCAGGCAAATTAGGCAGGGCACAACCCCGACCCCAGCTCACTATTCCAGACTGAACCCAGCGAGAACCTTCTTTGCTCACCATTGGGCCTCCTGAATCTCCCTGTCGTGTAAGGAAACACATGCTGTATTAAAACAATGAGATATTTTCCGGGAAGAAATACTCACAATGAACAGAACCATTCAAATGATCACCTGACACGAGTCCTTCCCTCCATCAGTGAAGCCAGCACAGATCATATTGTCAGTGATGGCGCCCACTCCAAGGTCACAATTACACTGTCTGTTCCCCACCACTGGAACCTCCACCTCCTGGATGTTTTTCGGGGAAGGAAGGGCAACTAGGGAGACACAAAGTTAGTTTCATGAGCAAATTATCATATCAACCGTATTTCTTTTCTTTCATCACAGTCACTGAGTTCATTTCTGTATGGTGGTTTCTTTGTTGTTTTATTGTAATTCACCTGGTTTGAAATGCTACCATTAAAATGGACCTTTACTGTACTGTACTCACGTCCAGATCCAATTTTACCCCAGCCGGTGATCCAGCTGTCGATGCCACTGTAGAAGGTGCTCCCCGATGCTGCCAGGCAGACTGGTCGGATATGGCTGGTAAAAGTCACCGGTGATGAAAGTTTCAGGAGAGCGATGTCATTATTATATATGGTAACATTGTGATAGTCGGGGTGGCGGATGATCTGGCTAACCGACCGAGAGACCTCGTTAGGATTGGATAGTTCTTGACTCTGCTGACCCAGATAAACAGTGAGACCAGATGGTACGGTGTTACTAGGAATAAAGAAAAAAGGCAATCCATAATTAGCACAATATTCACTTTCCTTTTCAAGTATTAATGAAATGGTCTCAGAGACTCTTGCTGATAATAACACCCCACCTTGTGAAGCAGTGAGCAGCTGACATCACCCATTCATTGTTAATAAGAGATCCTCCACAGAAGTGACTTGGAAAAGTACTATTTGAATGTAGACTGGCCTGCCACGGCCAGCTCCCTGCAGGAGCGTCCTCACCTCCAACTATCCTGGTGTTCAGAGGAGGCCGGCCGCACACTGAGAGAGACACAACCGTCAATTGATCTGGGTTGCAAAGCCAATAGAGTAATGCATAATTTATGCTCTCTATCATACGATGAAGTATTAATTCCGCGGCACACACACACACACACACACACACACACACACACACACACACACACACACACACACACACACGCACGTGTATAATTTTGTGTATAATGTGCGTGTATAATTTCACAGAAATTGCACACTGTGTTTGTGATTTGTGGCATTTTTTCGAAATGGACCAATCGTGTGAGCTTTGGAAGCCAATCTTAGCCAATCAGGATGGAAGATGGGAAATGGTGCCGCTCCGTGTTGACCACATGACTATGGAGATAGTGTATACCGAATTGTGTGATGTATGGACAAAATGTGTACGAGTAATCTACAGAAATATGTTTTGCCTAAATCAGCCTCATGGTGACGCTATAACAGGCCGTTGAGGAATATTTGGGGCAGAGGTTCGTCGTTGGCATCCAGGGAGTGTGTGTGAAAAGTTTGGCATGGATCGGGCCAACGGTGCCGGAGATTAGCTGATAACGGATGGACGGAAGGACGGACGGACACACACACGGACGGACCAAAGGATGGACAGAGTGCAAAACATACTCCCCCCCATGCCTTCGGCCTGGTGGAGACAATGATTGTTTTACTATTAAACTGTTGCTGCCGTACTTGCTGTTGTGCGACCAGGAACTGAAGTTGTCAAATGTGTCTCTGGACTTGGTGTGGTTGTAGGGCTGCCCCCTGTTTCTGTTGTGGTTGCAATACCTGGACACACATGTACAGTACAGTGTGAAAATGCCTCTACAATTCTAAGCAAACAATTTTGGCTTTCCTACTTTGTCCATGTACACAGACTGCAGAGATAAAATAATAAGAATTTGTACTTCTCCTTTACACACAACCATACCAAAGTTGTTTGAAGTATCAGACATTTTCACCTTTAGACCCCTTGCAGGGTTAACATTGCAAAGTTACTAGCACTGTCACAGGAAAGTATTCTTACTTGGCCTACTGCATGGTTACAAATTAAGTGGACTAACTAGCCTTTGTTGTATATGTACAAAGATAATTGTATAATTATCTGCAATATCACATAACATTAATGCATGGAAGGGCTGTCTGCGTGGCACATATGGCAAGTGAAAATGTTTTACTCCAATCTTGTACAGCACATCGATTGGTTGTAGGAAGGATGGTGGTGGTACCTGGAGCGGGTGTAGTTGGACTTGGTGTGGTTGTAGGGCTGCCCCCTGTTTCTGTTGTGGTTGCAATACCTGGACACACATGTACAGTACAGTATGAAAATGCCTCTACAATTCTAAGCAAACAATTTTGGCTTTCCTACTTTGTCCATGTACACAGACTGCAGAGATAAAATAATAAGAATTTGTACTTCTCCTTTACACACAACCATACTAAAGTTGTTTGAAGTAGCAGACATTTTCACCTTTAGACCCCTTGCAGGGTTAACATTGCAAAGTTAATTACTAGCACTGTCACAGGAAAGTATTTTGACTTGGCCTACTGCATGGTTACAAATTAAGTGGACTAACTAGCCTTTGTTGTATATGTACAAAGATAATTGTATAATTATCTGCAATATCACATAACATTAATGCATGGAAGGGCTGTCTGCGTGGCACATATGGCAAGTGAAAATGTTTTACTCCAATCTTGTACAGCACATCGATTGGTTGTAGGAAGGATGGTGGTGGTACCTGGAGCGGGTGTAGTTGGTGTAGCTGTTGCAACTGGTAGTGGTGACAGGCCAGCACAGGTGACGCTCAGGTCACTGTTAGTCCCAGAGGACGTGAAGGTGACAAATCCTGGCTGGTCGCCGCTGATGTGACCGTTGATCCAATCCTGGTACCGAGACACTCTGGCATAGACTCCAGGCAAATTAGGCAGGGCACAACCCCGACCCCAGCTCACTATTCCAGATTGAACCCAGCGAGAACCTTCTTTGCTCACCATTGGGCCTCCTGAATCTCCCTGTCGTGTAAGGAAACACATGCTGTATTAAAAAACAATGAGATATTTTCCGGGAAGAAATACTCACAATGAACAGAACCATTCAAATGATCACCTGACACGAGTCCTTCCCTCCATCAGTGAAGCCAGCACAGATCATATTGTCAGTGATGGCGCCCACTCCAAGGTCACAATTACACTGTCTGTTCCCCACCACTGGAACCTCCACCTCCTGGATGTTTTTCGGGGAAGGAAGGGCAACTAGGGAGACACAAAGTTAGTTTCATGAGCAAATTATCATATCAACCGTATTTCTTTTCTTTCATCACAGTCACTGAGTTCATTTCTGTATGGTGGTTTCTTTGTTGTTTTATTGTAATTCACCTGGTTTGAAATGCTACCATTAAAATGGACCTTTACTGTACTGTACTCACGTCCAGATCCAATTTTACCCCAGCCGGTGATCCAGCTGTCGATGCCACTGTAGAAGGTGCTCCCCGATGCTGCCAGGCAGACTGGTCGGATATGGCTGGTAAAAGTCACCGGCGATGAAAGTTTCAGGAGAGCGATGTCATTATTATATATGGTATCATTGTGATAGTCGGGGTGGCGGATGATCTGGCTAACCGACCGAGAGACCTCGTTAGGATTGGATAGTTCTTGACTCTGCCGACCCAGATAAACAGTGAGACCAGATGGTACGGTGTTACTAGGAATAAAGAAAAAAGGCAATCCATAATTAGCACAATATTCACTTTCCTTTTCAAGTATTAATGAAATGGTCTCAGAGACTCTTGCTGATAATAACACCCCACCTTGTGAAGCAGCGAGCAGCGGACATCACCCATTCATTGTTAATAAGAGATCCTCCACAGAAGTGACTTGGAAAAGTACTAGATGAATGTAGACTGGCCTGCCACGGCCAGCTCCCTGCAGGAGCGTCCTCACCTCCAACTATCCTGGTGTTCAGAGGAGGCCGGCCGCACACTGAGAGAGACACAACCGTCAATTGATCTGGGTTGCAAAGCCAATAGAGTAATGCATAATTTATGCTCTCTATCATACGATGAAGTATTAATTCCGCGCGGCACACACACACGCACGTGTATAATTTTGTGTATAATGTGCGTGTATAATTTCACAGAAATTGCACACTGTGTTTGTGATTTGTGGCATTTTTTCGAAATGGACCAATCGTGTGAGCTTTGGATGCCAATCTTAGCCAATCAGGATGGAAGATGGGAAATGGTGCCGCTCCGTGTTGACCACATGACTATGGAGATAGTGTATACCGAATTGTGTGATGTATGGACAAAATGTGTACGAGTAATCTACAGAAATATGTTTTGCCTAAATCGGCCTCATGGTGGCGCTATAACAGGCCGTTGAGGAATATTTGGGGCAGAGGTTCGTCGTTGGCATCCAGGGAGTGTGTGTGAAAAGTTTGGCATGGATCGGGCCAACGGTGCGGAGATTATCTGATAACGGATGGACAGACGGAAGGACGGACGGACACACACACGGACGGACGGAAGGACGGACGGACGGAGTGCAAAACATACTCTCCCCCCATGCCTTCGGCCTGGTGGAGACAATGATGGTTTTACTATTAAACTGTTGCTGCCGTACTTGCTGTTGTGGGACCAGAAACTGCAGTTGTCAAATGTGTCTCTGGACTTGGTGTGGTTGTAGGGCTGCCCCCTGTTTCTGTTGTGGTTGCAATACCTGGACACACATGTACAGTACAGTATGAAAATGCCTCTACAATTCTAAGCAAACAATTTTGGCTTTCCTACTTTGTCCATGTACACAGACTGCAGAGATAAAATAATAAGAATTTGTACTTCTCCTTTACACACAACCATACTAAAGTTGTTTGAAGTAGCAGACATTTTCACCTTTAGACCCCTTGCAGGGTTAACATTGCAAAGTTAATTACTAGCACTGTCACAGGAAAGTATTTTGACTTGGCCTACTGCATGGTTACAAATTAAGTGGACTAACTAAGCTTTGTTGTATACCGGTATGTACAAAGATAATTGTATAATTATCTGCAATATCACATAACATTAATGCATGGAAGGGCTGTCTGCGTGGCACATATGGCAAGTGAAAATGTTTTACTCCAATCTTGTACAGCACATCGATTGGTTGTAGGAAGGATGGTGGTGGTACCTGGAGCGGGTGTAGTTGGTGTAGCTGTTGCAACTGGTAGTGGTGACAGGCCAGCACAGGTGACGCTCAGGTCACTGTTAGTCCCAGAGGACGTGAAGGTGACAAATCCTGGCTGGTCGCCGCTGATGTGACCGTTGATCCAATCCTGGTACCGAGACACTCTGGCATAGACTCCAGGCAAATTAGGCAGGGCACAACCCTGACCCCAGCTCACTATTCCAGACTGAACCCAGCGAGAACCTTCTTTGCTCACCATTGGGCCTCCTGAATCTCCCTGTCGTGTAAGGAAACACATGCTGTATTAAAACAATTAGATATTTTCCGGGAAGAAATACTCACAATGAACACAACCATTCAAATGATCACCTGACACGAGTCCTTCCCTCCATCAGTGAAGCCAGCACAGATCATATTGTCAGTGATGGCGCCCACTCCAAGGTCACAATTACACTGTCTGTTCCCCACCACTGGGACCTCCACCTCCTGGATGTTTTTCGGGGAAGGAAGGGCAACTAGGGAGACACAAAGTTAGTTTCATGAGCAAATTATCATATCAACCGTATTTCTTTTCTTTCATCACAGTCACTGAGTTCATTTCTGTATGGTGGTTTCTTTGTTGTTTTATTGTAATTCACCTGGTTTGAAATGCTACCATTAAAATGGACCTTTACTGTACTGTACTCACGTCCAGATCCAATTTTACCCCAGCCGGTGATCCAGCTGTCGATGCCACTGTAGAAGGTGCTCCCCGATGCTGCCAGGCAGACTGGTCGGATATGGCTGGTAAAAGTCACCGGTGATGAAAGTTTCAGGAGAGCGATGTCATTATTATATATGGTATCCTTGTAATAGTCGGGGTGGCGGATGATCTGGCTAACCGACCGAGAGACCTCGTTAGGATTGGATAGTTCTTGACTCTGCCGACCCAGATAAACAGTGAGACCAGATGGTACGGTGTTACTAGGAATAAAGAAAAAAGGCAATCCAAAATTATCACAATATTCACTTTCCTTTTGCAAGTATTAATGAAATGGTCTCAGAGACTCTTGCTGATAATAACACCCCACCTTGTGAAGCAGTGAGCAGCGGACATCACCCATTCATTGTTAATAAGAGATCCTCCACAGAAGTGACTTGGAGAAGTACTAGATGAATGTAGACTGGCCTGCCACGGCCAGCTCCCTGCAGGAGCGTCCTCACCTCCAACTATCCTGGTGTTCAGAGGAGGCAGGCCGCACACTAAGAGAGACACAACCGTCAATTGATCTGGGTTGCAAAGCCAATAGAGTAATGCATAATTTATGCTCTCTATCATACGATGAAGTATTAATCCCGCGCGACACACACACACTGCCCTTCTTTGTTTTCTTGGAAAAATAACATAATGGGAACTATGCACAAAAACTATGGACAAAACCACAAAACTGTGAAAAACTGTGATGTGACAATAAAGCTGATTCTGATTATGTCGCTTAATCACTTTGACAGGATTCTATACTAGATTATCGGGTTCTTCTGAAACACATCTCTTTGCCCAAAATAGGCAAACTAGAATGCCAGTTCAAACTAGAATGCCAGTTCATGACAGTAGTTTATTGTCATGGTTTGATTCCTGCTACATTTCCATGTCAGCCACTCTCCATTCCGACTCAGTCCTTGTCACACACCTGTCCCCACTCCCTCTCCAGCCCAACAGTGCCATGCCCCTTCCACACCTTTGAACGGCAATTAACCCTGCTCCCTAACCTAACCCTAGGAGCTCAAGCTTGATTGTCTTTTTGCTCACTTCTTAAAACAAACTTAAAACAACAAATTGGTGTTAAAAAAAAGTAAGCTAGCTAATGGGAAGTGAATTGTTCAATTTGAAAGTGTTTGGTTGGTGTAGCAGATTGTACAATAAACTTGCACATTTATATTTATATTGAATTACTAACATACCACTATACCAATATACTACACATGCCTGTATTTATATATTGATCCATATCCTTGTTGATACTTGGAAGGTACATATACATACCTACCACAATAAGCCCTTTTCACTGGTGATAGATTCCACGTAATATTGATCTGCAGATGATTCAGACCATAATGCTAACCCAGGTCAGTCGAAATGCAGGTAAGCAGGTCTGAAAAGCCCACTGCCGTGCGAGGGCCGAGGGCTCAGTCTTTCTTCAAAAATAAATAAAACTACTATGCTCTGCCGGATAGAAATTATTTTATTTAATCTACTGTGCCAGTGGAATTTAGCTTACAATTTGTTTTTAAGTCTTTATACTATTTGCTGTTTTTTTTGGTGACAGAGCACTTTCCAGAGAGCACACACACACACACACACACACACACACGCACACACACACACACACACACACACACACACACACACACACACAATGTATTATTTATTTTCTTTCGTAAGTTCTGGTATAGATTTCAACTTACCAGACGCCACCATACCTCCAGGCGCCACCATACCTTCAAAATAAAGGGAAAAAAGAAGAAAAGAGTGTTAATTTAGTGCGTACGTTAAATGTAGGGTCAGGTTTAATGTACAATCTTCTACACCAATGAACCACTTTCACACGTCTGTATGCAGTCTGAGTTCCGACCTGAGGCCGTAGTCTGCTGGTTGTTACTGAGTAAAGACCAATAATTAGACTTTGCTGTCAGGGCTCCTCGGCTCTGGAATGACCTGCCCTATAGGAGCTCAAGCTTGATTGTCTTTTTGCTCACTTCTTTTTTTTTTGTTATCAAATGTTTTTTATTTAAGACAAAAAATCACAATAAAACAAGTTAACGCCATGAATGAATAAAGAAAACAAAACACATATAAAAAATAACACATAATATAACAGTGAAAGAAAGAAACACAAAAACAAACAAACAATCCCAACAACCCCTCCCCCCGGGACCAAAGATGCCACAAAATGTCAGGACTCCTACCACTGTGCAATGGGAAAATAATAATAATAATGACTAAATCATTTCCTTAACCAAATCTGCAATACCAGACCAAATATCAATGTTTTCCTCTTTCGCTCCGTGCAATCTTGCTGTTGACAATTCCATTATAGATGACTAGAATTTCTAGAACTATGGGAAGAAGGAAATTGCGGGAGTTGACTCCACATGTAGTAACGGATGGGTTATTAGTTACTTCCCTGCGTAAATAAAAAATAAAAAAATAAAATAAAGAAAGGTACCTTTCAAAAGCTATAGAAGTCAGCCTGGTACAGACGAAGGGGACATCACTGTATGTAGCCTCAATTACATTTTGTAACTATTTTCAGCAATGGGATGATAGTTTTATTTGGTGGGTATGAGCTGGTCGTTTTGAAAGTAGCTCTCAAGTAAAAAAAAGTGTGGCCAGCCCTGGTATAGATGATTATATATATATATATTCATTCCGTCGGTAAATCCCTGTAGGCTACCCACATATTGGTTATGCATTTCACTTGAACTAATGTTGTGTTTGCACGTGCACGTGTGGAGAAAGACAGAGTGATTTAATGAAACTGAAGATTCTAACGTCCTGTATTGATAGTCTATATTAGCCCAATATTGCCGTTACGCATTTCACTTGAATAATGTTGTGTGCGCACGTGCGTGTGCAGAGAAAGACAGTTATTTAATGAAACTCAAGATTATAAGTCCTGTCTCGCCGCCGTATAGCCTGCATGGCTGTGTGTGTGTGTGTGTGTGTGTGTGTGTGGCGTGGCGAGAGAGAGAGAGAGAGAGATCGTGGCTTCCAGGCGTGCGTGTGTGTGTGTGCAAGCCAGGCGTGCGTGTGAGTGCAGGCGTGTGTATGTGTGCTCGGCAGTTGGCTGGCAGGCGAAAATAGCCAAAGCGATCCGTGTGATCGTAATATTTAGGCACAAACCAAGTACTGACAAAGAACAATGTTGATGTAACTAAGGGATTCGCTGAGTGAATTTTATTTTAAATACAGAGATTTAGAAGGAATAAGCAAAATTCCTCTCCTTCCTTGTTTCTGTTCTCCTGGGGCAGATCAGATTCTGAATTTCTGAGAGCTAGTGTGGGCCTATTAGAAGACAGGGCAGTGTTGCCAGGTTTGCGAATTGTAAGCGAGTTGTAGTGTGTGTAAGTAGCGTGGTTTAAAGGCCTTGTTTCTGGGCCTGTTGGGGCAACAGCATAGGCAACAGTGGTTAGTGTTCCGTGTAGGGAAGGCTCGGGGGTGTGGGTGATTGGGGCGATAATGTTTGTATTAAACAAATGCATTGGCGGCGTGAGTGTGGAAGGGAGGCATTATTGGTGGCAGTGCAAAGACCATTGTTTGGCGGGTGGTGTTCAGTGTTGGTGAGGGGCGACATAGGAGGAGATAGCGTTGCAACACTGCGAAGGGTAAGTGTGTGACGTCACTGCCGTGTGAGTGTGTGTGGGTGTAGTGTGTAAGATGGTGTTGTGGGTGTTGCAATAGCGACGTAGCTGTTGTGGCTTTGGGTTTCTTTTGGGTACAACTTATTGGGTACAACTTTTGGGTACAACTTCTCTAATGTATAATAGATATCTAGAAAGGTCAAAGCCCATTGGCGAAATGTCAATGAATGAGGTGGTTTCCAGTGCGAAGAAACGATCTTCTTTGCGGCCGTTACACCAGCAAAGAAGACACGAATACAGGTATCATTTAATGGCAATTTGACAATACATCGTTTAATATGAATAGAGATGGGGAGGGTGTAATGTTAATTTGTAGAATAATCGAAAGATTAGCAGCAACCAAATTTCAAAAGGTGAGGCCACTCGGACACTCCCACACCATATGAAACAATGTACCTATGGTGTTCGAAGTGCAGAAAGTGCAGTTGTGATTATTTTAAATCCTCATAGCACACAATCGTCCGATTGTGTGTCAAGTACGTCAAGTACATCCGATTTTTTGCTCACTTCTTAAAACAAACCAAGTGGTTGGTTGGCGTAGCAGATTGTACAATAAACTTGCACCTATATTTATATTTATATTTAATTTAATTTACTAACATACCATTATACCAATATACTACACATGCCTGTATGTATATATTGATCCATATCCTTGTTGGTACTTGGTAGGTATACATACAGTACCTACCACAATAAGTCCTTTTCACTGGTGTTAGATTGCACGTAATATTGATCTGCAGATTCATACCATAATGCTAACCCATAGGTCAGTCGAAGTGCAGGCAAGCAGGTCAGGTCTTTATTCAAAAATAAATAAAACTACTTTGCTCTGCCGGATATACATTATTTTCCAGGGAGTGCACACACACACACACACACACACACACACACACACACACACACGTATGCATGTATTATTTCTTATAATGTATTTTATCCATATCCTGTATATTCTTATGTATTCGTAAGTTCTGGTATAGATTTCAACTTACCAGACGCCACCATACCTCCAGACGCCACCATACCTGCAAAATAAAGGGAAATTTTTTTAATAAATGAAAAGAAAATATACGAATAGCCACAGAATTTAGTTACATTTCCAGTACTGTCAATAATGTACTTACTTATCCATAAAAGCAACACAGGCAACATGATTGGCAGAATTCCAAGCCCATTCACCAGCCTGTTCACAACACAAGTGGTCAAATTATTTGAATATATATTTTTGTTAGTAGATCTAATAGTTTGGTCAGGAGTCTTCACGTTTCTCTGGTCAAGGACGATTTACCTGAGAGAGATGAAGCAGGACCCCCACATATAACATAGTGTATTTTATTAGAATTGTGTTATATTTAACTTTTGTTTTGAGAAAGCTTCCATACCACTTGATCTTTTTCAAAGCTAGATCACCATATTCCAGTGGTTGTTTCATTAATGTCTGCTGACCATTGAGAGATTATTTTAAAGGTAGGACAAGTGATTTTCTTTTTGTTCAAATAAGTGTTAAATTGCTCTATATTCTGATAAGAATCATCGCTATATACAGGTGTTTGTTCACTAACAGATGTCGCCCCTGTCTGTCCAGCTCTAAACAAAAAATACATTTCCAATCAGGAGAGAAAACTAATACAGGATGCAGGATTATCGACTGAAATTGGAAGTGATGACTCAAAGAAATGAACTTTGAAGGAAATTGGAAGGTCAAATTGAAGCTGATAAATGGGTACCCTCTCCTGATTGGCAGACATTTGCAAACCACCTGAAAAGGTATTTCTTGCTTATTAAAGATGTAGCTACCCCTACATACCCGCAATTATTACTATCAGAATAGAACTTTGATGATTTAAGGGGAAAAAAGCTTTTGGTTTTACCCTAAAATATCCCTTACCCTACATTTAAGTGATATGGGTTGAAGGTAATGCTACAGCTTTGATGGATACATAGATTTATATGACAGCACTATCATCAGTAATGATGAAGGCATCTATGTGGCATAGTTTATATTGATTAACATCAACAACACCAAGACCAAAAACGTTGACAATAATAATAGTAGTAGTAGTAGTAGTAGTAGTAGTAGTAATAATAATAATAATAATAATAATAACACTTGCTACAAGAACAAGAATACATACATGATCTAATAGATAATAGAGCAGTCACCTGTATTGTGTTGAGTCAGCAGTCATGGAGCCACTGAGCTGATTTTATAATAGCAGGCGAGTGCTACAGTCCAACAAACATCTTGTTAAACCAGTACAAAAGAATGTTAACCCAGTAAAAAAGAATCATCAGTCCACGGTGTCACGAACTGGTTAAGCTAAAACCAAACTTTCTAGTTAAAAAATGTTCAGAATGAAAATAAGTAAATAAATAAATGTGAAATGAATGTGGAAATGTATAATTCATGCTGTTGAGGCTCTAATGCAACTAAGGATCTGATACATCCCTTATACACAAATTATTTGTTATTTTTATACATTTATTTATTTATTTATTTCAAGTTAGACACATTAACATTATCTTGTTGAACCCAAACAACGTAAAGTTGACTTACTTCTATAGGCAGTGTTGATTGAAAATATGATGAAAAAAGTTTGTCGACTACATTTTTTCACTGACAAAAACAAAATAAAATGTTGACAAATTTGTCAACAAATAAAAAGAGACTAAACTGGGAATAGACAGGGAATAATAGAAGAATAATTAGAATAGAACTAATTAACTAAAACTAACTAACTAAAATATAATTTTTCTGTGTCAAGTAATGCATTAAAAACTATTGAGCATGAGCACTGGCGACAACCACTTTTACAACCACACTTGACCAAGTTGACCAGTTCACTGAAGGATTTTGACGCCATCGGTAGAATGCTCCACACAAGAAGCCAGACCTGTTTGACTCTAATGCCCACCCCCTCCTTCTTGAGTTGGTGGAATGTGTCTATCATTTAATTACTCTGACTGAACAATTAACTCACAGTGTCACACCGTGCTTTATGCACAGTAAAAGTAGGGACTTAAGTAAGTGCTTACTTAATTAGGGAAGGTTTATTGTCAGTATCAGCTGAGAATGCGGTGGAGCAGGTCCCAGTACCCAGTACTGCACAACTTGCAGATAAAACAGCTATGCTCCAGGGCATCAACCAGGTGAATCAATCCTGGTGTCGGCCTCTTCATGGTTAGATGGTAGCATGGAGTGGCTGGTGTCTGTGCCTACCATTGTGGCGCCAGATGTAATGAAGACCAGTTTGCCCTCCAGAGAGTAAAGTGAAGAGCTATTGCTTGTTCATATGGTCACGCAGGAAATCTGTTCAATTCCCTGGTAGCTTGCTCCAAACCAGCCAGTTTATCTTTTTGGATAATGAGGAATGGTATGAAGAATAGTGATGACATTGAATGAACAGTACACAGGTTGAAGAGTCTTGGCTCCGCTTCAATTCCAAATTCATATCAATATTAAATAGCATATGGCTCCCTTGAGAATCATCAGGGTAAAAAGGGTACACATCACAGACACATTCACATGGTCACTTAACACCGAGTACATCCTCAAGAAGGCGCAGCAGCGACTGTACTTAATGAGGCGCCTTAAAAAAATAAGTTTAAGTACAAAAGGACTAGTGAACTTTTATCGCTGTATAATTGAAAGTGTCTTAACTGGCTGTATCACAGTGTGGTACGGTAACATGACCGCTCAGGACTGCAACAGGTTGCAGAGGACCATTAAAACAGCAGCTAACATCATCGGCAGCACATGTTGAGATGATCTTTATTGTATGTGTATGTTTATGCAAGTGCTACACCGGAAGTACCGGATATGCCTATCAACTAAATGTGTATATAATGACTAATAAAGACACTCGTATTATCATGGTTACGAGCTGGATGTATTGCTGCCTCCTGAGTACTTATTTACGTTCCTCCATTATGAGTATTTAACCCGACTAGCTCCAGGCATATCTACCTTACTGCTGTAATGGCAGCTCTGCCAACAGGTTATGGGCCCAGCAGGATGAAAGATAATGATAGCCGGTGGATTCGGATTTGTTTTGATGGAGATGAACGGAACTTTGAATTATGGTTGGTGAAATTCCTCTGCACTTAAGGCTGAAAGGGTTGAAACATACTATACTGAACGAGCCTGATATCGACGACGAAGACGTGCTCGATGAGGACGAAGCAGCCGCGAAACCTTTTGATTATTGTTATAGAGTCATTTGTGACGTGCCACACACAGTAAAGCAGGCCATGGCCTCACCTAACTCTGAGTTATGGGCAAGAGCTATGGATGAGGAAATTTAATCACTAAAGGAAAATGACACGTTTACCCTGACTAAACTGCCAGAAGGCAAAGAAGTAGTGGGGGGTAGATGGGTTTATGCTTTAAAATAATGCAGATGAATCTGAACAATTCAAGGCACGTTATGTAACCAAAGGTTTCAACCAAAAACCAGGTGTGGATTATGAAGAGACTTTTTCACCTACAGCAAATCTGACTAGTGTAAGGGTATTGATGCAAAAAGCAGCACAAGAGAATATGATCTTACATCAAATGGACGTCAAAACAGCCTACCTGCATGCACCAATAGATTTCGAGATTTGCATGAGACAACCAGAGGGATATGAAGTCACATCTGAAAATGGGGACATGCTGGTTTGTAAACTGAAGAAATCTTTGTATGGTTTAAAACAATCAGGTAGAAACTGGAACAAGATGTTGCATGATATTTTGACTGAAAATCAATTTATTCAGAACCCAGTTGATTATTGTGTTTACACAAGGGAAATGAAGGATCAGAAGGCATTAATTTTATTTTGGGTCGATGATATAATTATTGCAACAAGTGATGATAATGTGATGACTGATGTCAAAGAGATGCTTACAGCAAAATTCAGAATGAAAGACTTGGGCAAATTGAGACATTTTATTGGTATTGATTTTGAACAGGGTAATCATTGTGTGACTATGTCACAAAAGAAATATGTTGACAAAATACTGACTAGGTTTAACATGCAGGACTGCAAGCCAAGAATGACACCTTGTGAGGCAAAGTTGAACTACACTGACAGCAGTGAGCTAATGAGTGATGTCAGGAAATACAGGGAAGTTGTTGGCAGCCTAATCTATTCGACTACATGTACCAGGCCAGATCTGAGTTTTGTAGTGGGAAAACTTTCACAATATTTTTCTGAACCAACAGAAGAACAATGGACCACAGTAAAACATGTGCTGAGATATCTGAAGGGAACCAGTGACAAACCCTTATGCTACAGGAAATGTGAAGAACTAGGATTGCTAGCTTATAGTGATGCAAACTGGGCAGAAGATGCAAGTGCCAGACGTAGCACTAGTGGTTATTGTGTCAGCTTAAACCCAGGTCCTTTGATTTCATGGAGGTCTAAAAAGCAATGCACTGTAGCACTTTCAACTTGTGAAGCTGAGTACATGGCTCTGGCAGCAACTCTACAAGAGTGCTTGTATTTGGTTCAATTGTTACAATGTATTGATGGCTTTCATTACATGCAGCCAAAGATTTACGAGGACAATCAAGGTACAATAGCGTTAGCTAAAAATCCTGTACAGAGACAGAGGTCAAAACATATTGACATCAAATACCATTTTGTAAGATCAACTGTTAATGATGGTAAAATGATTCTCGAGTATTGTCCAACTGAACAAATGGTTGCCGATGTTATTGTTAGGATCTGTCCCTCCTCAGACCATGTCAGCCCCGGCCACTCCCATTTTTCCCTTCCACTCACTCAGTCCCTGCACTCACCTGTCTCCAACTCCCTCGTCAGCCCACCTGTGAACACTTGGACAATTCACCTGCTCACTACTTAACTGGACTCATTGCAAGACACTGTTGTCAGTTCATAGTTTGATGTTGTCGATGTCCCCTGTGTGTTCCTGGTTCCGTATGCTCCTCTGAGGTTTGAGTTTTGGACTTTGTATTTTGCGCTTTGCATTTGTGTTTGTAAAGTATTTTTCAGTTTTGGCATTTTCTGCCCTTTGGACATGTTTGGGTTTTCCTGAGCTTGAAGCTAGTTTTTGTTGTCCGCTGCCTCATTGCTAAAATAAATACCTTTCTATTTGAACATACTGTCGTGACTCTGCATTTTGGGTTCAGTCATCCCGATATCACAACAGTATGAACTGACCATAAAGATGAACCCAGCAGAGCTACTTTTTTTGACAAAGAAGGTGTTGATTTTTGGAAGTGATGTGGATCGTCTTGTGGCCTCTCCCCTAACCTGCATGCTGAACTTCGAAGGGAGATTTCTATCCAGCAACAGTGGTTTAAAGAGAGGCCATGGGTGAGCCATTTTGTCCCCCACTTTGAGGTGGTTTGTAGGAGGCTTGAGAACTTTGAGACCAGCTCATTTCCCAGTGCCTCCCAGCAGGCCCACTCTATTAGGGTTGGAGTGTTCAGCCTGCGTCCCACTAGCCCTGGTGCTAACCGGCAGAAAACTCAGAGTGTGGATTATCTTCCATGTTTTCCCAGCGATGAAGTTTGTTCTGAACTTCACACTCAAAATCCGTTTTATGGCACCCGTCTGGCTCGGGGGGGTCCCCGTTGTGTCAACAGGCGGGGGGGTGTCTCACTGGGTCTCCCAGTCACCAAGCCCACCCGACCAGCCTGTCCTGACAGTGTGGGGAACCGGGGGCCTGCTAGAAAGAGGCATGGCCGCCTACAACGGCAGGAACCACCGCCACCCAGCCTGTCACGTCCAGCTGCAGTCCCGCCTGCAGCCCCTTCACGTCCTGATGCACTCCCGCCTGCAGCGGTGCAGCCCCGTCACGGGCCTATACTACGGCAGCGGGACCCCGGGGGTGTTTTTCAGCTACCTGACCCCTGTTCCTCGCCCCCAGTGACTTTGTCTCCAGTCTTTGTGAAAAGCCTGCCCAGCTCTCCGTCGTCCTGTTTTCTGCCGCCCAGCACTCCTCCGCCCAGCCTGCCCAGCACTCCACTGGGTGCTGTGCTGCCCGGCGTCCACGAGCCCTCCCCGGCGGCCTCCATTGGTGACCTGCCTGCGCCCTCTGCACCCTCACCGACTGTACCTCCTGCTGAGCTGCCAGAGCCCTTGCCGGCCATCTCCCTAGGTGTCCTGCCTGCGCCCTCTGCACCCTCTACAGTCCTTTCAGCCGGTGACCTGCCAGAGCCCGTGGCAGTCAACTCCAGTGGTGACCGGCCTCAGCCTGACGTTATGGAAGCTCTGGCCCTGGGCTTTTTGTTCGGCTGCTTCCGTCAGCTGCTGTCTGCCGGCTCTCCATCTCCAGAATCTGCAGCACCCTCCTCATCCCCTGGGTGTGCAGTGTTCTCTGGGGTCCCAACATCCTCGTCTCCTGGGTGTGCAGCGTCCTCTGGGGTCCCGTCTCCAGAGTCTGCAGCACCCTCCTCCTGTTCTCCGCCTGCAGTCCCGCCTGCAGCTCCGCCTCCGCCTGCAGTTCCACCTGCAGCTCCGCCTCTGCCTGCAGTCCCGCCTGCAGCTCCGCCTCCGCCTGCAGTCCCGCCTGCAGCTCCGCCTCTGACTGCAGTCCCACCTGCAGCTCTGCCTCTTCCACCTGCAGTTCCACCTGCAGCTCCGCCTCTGCCTGCAGTTCCACCTGCAGCTCCGCCTCTGCCTGCAGTCCCGCCTGCAGCTCCGCCTCCGCCTGCAGTCCCGCCTGCAGCTCCGCCTCCGCCTGCAGTCCCGCCTGCAGCTCCGCCTCTGCCTGCAGTCCCGCCTGCAGCTCCGCCTCCGTCTGCAGTCCCACCTGCAGCTCCGCCTCCGCCTGCAGTCCCACCTGCAGCATCTCCGGCGTCGCCTCAGCCTGCAGCATTCCCGGCGTCGCCTCCGCCTGCAGCTTCCTCTGCGGTCCCGTCGTCTGCAGCGTTTTCTGGGGCCCCGCTGCTGCAGCTCGCCTCTGAGGCCCCGCCGCTGCAGCTTGCCTCCGAGGCCCCGCCGCTGCAGTTCACCTCTGAGGCCCCGCCGCTGCAGCTCGCCTCTGAGGCCCCAGAGCCTGCAGCCCCAGAGCCTGCAGCATCTCCTGTTGCTCCGCCTGCGGCACCCCTGATGTCACCTGCAGCATCACGTCCAGCTCCTGCAGCATACCCGGCTCCGCTTCCACGGTCCTCCGCCTCGTCTCAGCCTCCAGGCCGCCCTCCTGACTCCACCTCCTCAGCCTCGTCTCGGCCTCGGGGCCGCCCTCCGGATGATGTCACTGCCTCATCCCAGCATCCTGGCCGTCCCCCCGATGGTGCTCGTTCTGCCGCCCCCCATCCTCCTGGACGTCCCCCTGAGGTCACCCGACTTGCCTCTGGCCGTCGTCCTGGCCGCCCACCTGAAGATCCCCTTTGCTCTGCCTCAGTTTTCCCTCCTCCAGGCCCCCTCCACCCGCCCTGCTCGTCCCTCTTTGATGTTGTTGGACGTCTGGTATCCGTCCCTTGAGGGGGGGGGTACTGTTAGGATCTGTCCCTCCTCAGACCATGTCAGCCCCGGCCACTCCCATTTTTCCCTTCCACTCACTCAGTCCCTGCACTCACCTGTCTCCAACTCCCTCGTCAGCCCACCTGTGAACACTTGGACAATTCACCTGCTCACTACTTAACTGGACTCATTGCAAGACACTGTTGTCAGTTCATAGTTTGATGTTGTCGATGTCCCCTGTGTGTTCCTGGTTCCGTATGCTCCTCTGAGGTTTGAGTTTTGGACTTTGTATTTTGCGCTTTGCATTTGTGTTTGTAAAGTATTTTTCAGTTTTGGCATTTTCTGCCCTTTGGACATGTTTGGGTTTTCCTGAGCTTGAAGCTAGTTTTTGTTGTCCGCTGCCTCATTGCTAAAATAAATACCTTTCTATTTGAACATACTGTCGTGACTCTGCATTTTGGGTTCAGTCATCCCGATATCACAACAGTTATGACAAAACCAGCTAAACTGTTCCAATTGAAGAAGTTTGAAAGATTCATGTTTGGATAGTAACATACAGTCCAAAGGTTTTTGTTTGTTTTGTTTTGTTTTGTTTTGTTTACCAATTCACGATCAAGTGGGGGTGTTGAGATGATCTTTATTGTATGTGTATGTTTATGCAATGCTTTTATACTGAAGTGCTACACTGGAAGTACCGGATATGCCTATCAACTAAATGTGTATATAATGACTAATAAAGACACTCGTATTATCATGGTTTCGAGCTGGATGTATTGCTGCCTCCTGAGTACTTATTTACGTTCCTCCATTATGAGTATTTAACCCGACTAGCTCCAGGCATATCTACCTTACTGCTGTAATGGCAGCTCTGCCAACAGCACAGAATTACCCAGTCTTCACAACATCTACACCACTCGTTGTATTAAAAAAGCCCACAACATCATGAAAGACACAAGCCATCCCACAAATACCCTGTTCAAACCACTCCCTTCCAAAAAACGCTACCAGAGCATCAGATCTCGCACCACCCGTCTCAGTAACAGTTTCTACCCCCAGGCAGTCAGGCTGCTGAACAGCTGACCTTGAACTGTATAGAGCGCCACAGTCCCGCCCCCTTTCAGAAAAGTGAGTGGCCCAGGAAGTGGAAGCCCCATGCATTCTCCCATCGGCACTTTTAATATAATTTATTTAAAGACGGTTACGCCGCGGACAAAGCCAATTCGGATCGTGACGAATCATGACAATGAACACAATATTTTGGGCCGATCAAATAATTTATAAGATGAAAAATAAAACAAATAGTGTTGTCTCCTGACTTTCTTCTTTCTAATGATTTGATCGTCCCAAAATATTGTGTTCATTGTCATGTCATTTTGCACTTAATACCTGATTCATGTCAACTCCGTCAGACACACTAAAATCCCTTTTAATTGAATTTTATCATTTCAACAATAATATAAAGTCCTCAGTTATCTTATAATGGCTTTCAGTAATCAAGTTAAGTAATACAAATCTTTTAATATTATTTTGTTCCAATATCACACATTTCTCAAAACCGTCATTTCAACCTTTATTTTCAATATTATAACATGAAAACCATGTAAAAAAAAAAAAGAAATCATCATTACGTATCATTTCAGTTGGTGTTTCAATACATAAGCACAAAAGATTTGACAGCAAATTTTCTATTTCTTTGGAAATTAACAAAAACATCACGGGACGAACGTCTGACGGAGTTGACGAACATCTGACGGAGTTGACAAGTTTAACTGATTTAGGTTCTAGACCACCTAGGATCTTGATTCTGGTGACTAATCCCACATTTTCAAGGATGAGGAATACAGTGGTACTATTTAGATTTGCCCTGTGAACATGGCAGCCATTTTTCAAAATGGCCGCCAACTTTCTGTTATTTCCCAATAACTCAAGTTCTACACCACCTAGGATCTTGATTCTGGTGACTAATCATACATTTTCAAGGATGTGGGATACATTGGTACTATTTAGATTTGTCCTGTGACCATGGTAGACATTTTTCAAAAAGGCCGCCAACTTTCTGTTATTTCCCAATAACTCAAGTTCTACACCACCTAGGATCTTGATTCTGGTGACTAATCATACATTTTCAAGGGTGAGGAATACAGTTGTACTATTTAGATTTATCCTGTGACCATGGATGGTAGACATTTTCAAAAATGGTGGACCTGCTATTATTTTACCAATTTACTCAGGGAATATTATCAGAATAATATAAAATCTGTGAATACATTTCTTACCAAGAATTTTCTTCACCAATGTTTGTAAAGGTGTCTACTAATATATCCCACATTGGTTTCTATTTGACCACCATAGGGGCATGTTTGACAGCTGCTGAAAGTTGGGTACCATCAACAACCAATATAAGGCTATATGTTCTAAATTTCATTATGCTTTAAGTAGCATGTGGCATGTCAAACTAGGGGCTTTTCATGATTCTGGATCCATTCCAAGCATTAGTTTTGCACAAAAAACACTACGTTGGCTAAAAACGGCCATTGCCATCATCACAGATGTGATGAGGTCAGCACATGTCGGCACATTTGGGCAAGTGGCTATGGCCAAACTAGGGGGTCTATGGCCAAACTAGGGGTCAAACTCCTTGGGCTAAATTCGGTGAGGTGAACAGTGAGCAGTGAACAGTGAGCGAAAGACTGAAGACAGAAGATTTGGCTTCAGGACCATCAGGCAGGATGTGCAGACACTGAAGGCATCAGTGTCTTTCTCTGTGTCCCCAGCATGTCAACCAAAGCAATGTTACCAAATCAAAGGAGCCTTCACCTCATGTCACCTGGGGCTGGGTGAGCAATCGTATCCTGTATCTAAACTCACAACTAAATACAGAGACTTGGCCAGACTGCCGTTTGAAAGGGTCAAACCCCTCATCCTGATTGGGGAAGACCACCCCACCTAATCACACCAACCGAACAAGTGAGGTTGGGGCCTCCAGGTGGGCCAGCAGCCATCTGCACAAGACTGGGCTGGACCCTGCAGGAAAGCAATCTCCAGCCAAGACAATGTAAGTTGACTATAACAGAGCCCCAGAACACAGAGCTCAGGAGAAGGATGGAGAAACACTGGCAGGAGGCCACCAAGATACAATGCCCCAGAGACCCAGAGTGTGCCACCACTGGCAGTAAGGAGATCAACTGCTGCAGCAAAGATGTCATGAAAGGCAAGTCTCCACCAAAAAAAACCCTGAACCTAATCGGGGTGTCAAGAGACCAAAGTTTCTCCCCCACAGTTCCCTGCAGTGGCCAGTGAAGTCAAACTGTGCATCTGTACCTGAAAGGGGCAAGTCAAAGGCCAGAAAGCCCACCTCCTTTTAATGTCCTGTCAGTAGAAACTCAACCTGCACCTGAAATAAGCCCTTACCTCTCCCAGAGAAAGTTCATCCTTGAAAATGTAATGATTAGTCGCCAGAATCAAGATCCTTGGTGGTCTAAAACTTGAGTTATTGGTAAAATAACAGCAGGTTGGTGGTCATTTTGAAAAACAATGGCTGCCATGGTCACAGGACAAATCTAAATAGTACCACTGTATTTCTCATCTTTTAAAATGTATGATTAGTCGCCAAAATCAAGATCCTAGGTGGTCTAAAACTTGAGTTATTGTAAAATAACAGCAGGTGGCGGCCATTTTGAAAAAAAAATGGCTGCTATGGTCACAGCACAAATCTAAATATTACCAATGTACCCCACATCCTTGAAAATGTATGATTAGTCACCAGAATCAAGATCCTAGGTGGTGTAGAACTTGAGTTATTGTAAAATAACAGCAGGTGGCGGCCATTTTGAAAAATGGCTGCCATGGTCACAGGGAAAGTCTAAATTGTACCACTGTATCCCTCATCCTTGAAAATGAGGTCTTAGTCACCAGAATCAAGATCCTAGGTGGTGTAGAACTTGAGTTATTGTAAAATAACATCAGGTGGCGGCTCTTTTGTAATATGGCTGCCATGGTCACCACGAGACAAATCTGTGATGGCCCCATAGCCAAAAATGTTCCTTATGGCATGCTCTAACTGTGTGCCAAATTAGAATACTGCCCATTATTCAAAAACAATAATTTTATTGTTTTAGGAACACTTTTGTCAACTCCGTCAGATACACGTCAACTCCGTCAGACACAAAATCTGACGGAGTTGACGTCTGACGGAGTTGACAAAATGGCATTTGTTTTCATCTTAACCCTCTTTAGTACAATGTAGCCATTTTGTTTTTGCTTAATTTTGTTAGCTAAACCTAACCCCTAAACTAAAATAATAAACATTATTTTGGAATTCTTAACAAAGATCATAAAAATGTGCAGACGGAGTTGACATGTAAAAGCTGTGACCACATTGTTATCAACATTGTTTGTTTAAAATATCAAACAATTGAATGCTTGTCAGACAAGGTACTCCACTGTTGCAACAAATATAAATGGGACTTGGAAAAGGAGTCTTCAGGCTAAATCTGTCGACAATATTTTCTGATTAATTTAAGACTTTTAAAAAAACCTGACGGAGTTGACGGAGACGTGGGACGAACATTTGATATGAGATATTTAATAGAAAATATAAATAAAAATTAACTGTGTATATTATTTGCTATGTTGTTGACAATCTACTTTAATTTAGTATGTATATTTATGTGATTGTGACAGTATTAGACACTTTTTTGGCAGTTTGAAATTGTGGCCACTTGCTGGGGACAGGCTAAATACAGGCCTTTTTGGGTACAGGGCCTGCTTTTAACTAATTTAGATGGAATATGAAAACAATTATAATGAAATTAAGGGCATAATAATACACAACTGTATTACACTTAACTTTGCAAGTGCTTTTATTTTTATGAATTAATTTATTTTTTACATAAAATAAGGCTCTTATGTGTGGGACATGTTTTTTCCACTTTTGTCCCTCATCTCAAGAATGAGTGCTATACACATGACAAATAAACCTGAACCTGAATTCAATAACAAAAAAAACAAAAATTGAAAATCTTAAATCTGTCTTAAATAGTCTTGAGAAGAAATGCTGCCATTTTCCCAAAGTAACTGCAAACAAATGCTGCCATTTGATTAAAAAACAGCTTTATACCCTTTATAACGTTTAATGTATGCAATGATGCAAAATCCAACTGTATATACTTTCCCCATATCCACCTGTTTTTATTGTATTTTGACACTTGCTTTGGCAATGTAAACGTATGTTTTCTCATGCCAATGAAGCTCCTTTAAATTTAATTGATTTGATTTAAATCACTAGCCCAGAATGGAAAAGGGCTTCCAATACATGTAGCTAAACTTATTCTGCATTGATGCTATCAATGAAACGACAAGGCTTTGAGTGGAATGGAATGTGGGGCACTCAGGTGATGTGTGAAATGACCTTCAATGGGGTTTTGATGAATGAATGAATGAGTTTATTTCAAACATTATTTGAAATCAAATACATTAAAACACTGAAACAAAAAGAAAATATAGCTGCAAGCAGCGATAAGGCGGGACCAAGGAGAGGGAGAGAGAGAGAGAGGGGGGGTGGAGAGAGAGAGAGAGAGGGGGGGGTAGAGAGAGAGACAGAGAGAGAGAGGGGGGGGGGTGGAGAGAGAGACAGAGAGAGAGAGAGGGAGGGGTGGAGAGAGAGAAGACAGAATACACTTATTACACTATTACACTTATTACACTAACACTATTACACTATTACACTACTATTACACTTATTACAATATTACACTACTATTACACTATTACACTACTATTACACTATTACACTATTACACTAAATACACTTATTACACTATTAGACGTATTACTCTATTACAGTTACTAGTATCTCTATTAGTGTGATGTCATGTCCTAGTGATAGAGAGAGGGGGGGTGGAGAGAGAGAGAGGGGGGGGGTGGAGAGAGAGATAGAGAGAGAGAGGGAGAGAGAAAGAGAGAGACAGAGAGAGAGAGAGAGAGAGAGAGAGAGAGAGAGAGAGAGAGAGAGAGAGAGAGAGAGAGAGAGAGCAATATGCACAAATAAGAATCACAGGCTGAGTAGTCGCTACCCAGATTTGAACCAGTGACCCTGTGGTCCAAAGGTGACACTGACACTGTCAGTTGACTCATTCTATACAGTAACATCATGCAGTATAGGTATTAGCTCTACCAACCGTATTTGGTAGACGTATTAGGTGCATGAGAGGTTTCACAAAACAGCTAATAGTTTTTGGCTCATAAAATCTTAATTTTTTCACTTAAAAGAAATCTGTTACGATTATTTGTTCGTATAAGTCCAAAGTTCAAGTGTAGACGTTTTTGTGCGATTCTGGGAGAAGATACATTTTAAATGGTTTTCATATATTTCAAAATGGTGGGTAATCTAAAGGTCAGAATATGGAAGTTGTTCGGCATGAGGAGACAAATATGTGTATCAAAGTGTCATTGCCAACGGTGAAACGGTTCATGAGATATGCACATTCAAAGTTTGCATTTTCAACTTCAATTTTCAGTGCTATAGCGCCACCATTTGGCCAATGGTCATGGGCTTCACATAGTCACCGTTTGGCATGATTACCGAGTTTCACGAAAAGCGACTGCACGGTTCAGTCAGAACAGCTATTTTTGGCGGAAGAAAAAGAAGAAGAAAAATAAACAAAAAACAAGAAGTGACCAAAGTCACTGCGTGTCTTCTTGGTCCCTTAAATACTCTAACAATGTCCGAAAAGGAGTAGGGTGAAGTATTAAACGTACTGTATTAAGCCCCTACCCCCTTTTGCTTTTACCCATATAACTTAAAAGAATATATGTATGTGTACACACATATATTTATAACAACCCGGTTTATCGTTGTTTAAAGGAAGACATGAAAATAGAGCAAATAAAAACAATCTCTGCAATAACAGAAATAAAATCGATACAACTGGTAAAACCGGTACTTTAACTAATAAAAAAAAATATATATATATATATATATATATATATATATATATATATATTCCAAAGGCCCACAACGGGCTGGATTGCCACAAAGGTGCTAGGACAGACAACCAGTTGTGTTGACTCAATGCGTCAACACCGCCCCTCCTCGTCTAAATACCTCCTAAATATAATTCAGTCAGACAACTCACGAATAGATTAAACAATATTTATTGCAGCATGAGTAACAAGTGTGCATATGATATTTGACTTGGCGTTCGGCTCTGCTGGAATTCTCCCTGCTCGGCATGATTAGCAACAACATAAAACATAAGAGCAGGGAGATAGATATACAATAACCCCCCCGTGGGGAGCATAGATAGCAGAGCCCACCGGTGGTGCTGGGGTGGTGGTGGGAGAAAACATCACATGCAGCTGGAAACCATGAGCAGAGGAAGGCAGGAAGAGCATGGAGACTAGTGAGCTTAAGTAGCCTGCCCAGTTAGTCAGCTGACTGCCGCATCGGCGAATGACGTGTGAGACTTGTACACACGTATACTCCCACATAGTAATGCAGCATGTTAACCCCTCGAGCATAGCATGGGCCTTTGAGCATGGCAAGAACTTCCCTTGAGGTTGACTGACTGAACTGACTCCGCAAGCTGCGTTTGATTTCAGTCAGACAACTCACGAATAGATTAAACAATATTTATTGCAGCATGAGTAACAAGTGTGCATATGATATTTGACTTGGCGTTCGGCTCTGCTGGAATTCTCCCTGCTCGGCATGATTAGCAACAACATAAAACATAAGAGCAGGGAGATAGATATACAATAACCCCCCAACACGCATACCTTCGGTGAACCTTCACCGTCAATCCGGGCAGGTGACCCACTATGAATGCACAGTGACGAAATGCGAATATGCATTTCTGGAACCTGCACGGATAACCCCCCAACAAGCAGAACCGAGAACGCCCTACGGGAAGACTCAACCGATACACATCCGGGCAGATATCCCACTCGATAGTGACGAAATGCAACGGCTATGCAATTTCTGGATCCTGCACGGATATTTTAACTTTATGTGAGCTATGTGTGCCATGACGCCACGCTGGTAATCGTGAGGCTTAGCTGAGAAAAATAATGTGTGGGGTGAGCGCCGAACTCAAAACCATTTTTGAGTATAAGCATGCTAGACTTTAAGCTTAAGCTGAATGAGGCCTGCATGGCTGCGCTAGCCGATAGGCCATTCCTCCATAACGCCATTATGGAGGAATATTCTACGCTGCTTCGCGGGGCTTACACTCACAGTGGACAGTCTCTGTATTGAGTTTGTGCTTAAAATGTACTGTATTCCTACATTGAAAATATTTCAATCTATCAAACCTACGGGAATCCTCAACCGATACCCATCCGGGCAGATATCCCACTCGATAGTGACGAAATGCAACGCTATGCAATTTCTGGATCTGCACGGATATTTTAACTTTATGTGAGCTATGTGTGCCATGACGCCACGCTGGTAATCGTGAGGCTTATCTGGGAAAGTTATATGTGTGGGGTGAGCGCCGGACTCAAAACCATTTTTGAGAATAGGCATGCTAGACTTTAAGCTTAAGCTGAATGAGGCCTGCATGGCTGCGCTAGCCGATAGGCCATTCCTCCATAACGCCATTATGGAGGAATATTCTACGCTGCTTTCGCAGGGCTTACGTGTAGTGCAACCATTCACCGGTATTCCTCCACAGCATATGGAGGAATATTCTACGCTGCTTTCGCAGGGCTTACGTGTAGTGCAACCGTTCACCGGTATTCCTCCATAGCATATGGAGGAATATTCTATGCTGCTTTCGCAGGGCTTACGTGTAGTGCAACCATTCACCGGTATGCCGACGTCCTCTACGCCAGTATGAGGAAACGCCATCGGCATGCTCGCCGTTATGCCAACGTCCTCTACGCCAGTATGAGCAAACGCCATCGGCATGCTCGCCGTTATGCCAACGTCCTCTACGCCAGTATGAGGAAACGCCATCGGCATGCTCGCCGTTATGCCGACGTCCTCTATGCCATAATGAGGAAACTCCATCGGCATGCGCTGTTTCTCTAGAGCCACTATAAACATGAGCTTGAGGAGAAACTGAACTATAAGCCATTAGCTTATAACGACCTGTAGGAACTTCACCCAGCGAAACAGATCTTACATGTAGTGCGACCATTCATGTTACCCCAACATCCCTCTAACGCCAGAGTGAGGAAACCACCATTACCCCGATGTTCCTTTAATGCCACTGTAGAGGAACATCAACGAACCATTATTAACATTAGCTTGTGAAATGCCACCAATTGAACTGCCCCCAGCGACCACCGTATATGCAAGGAAATAAGATTACCATCCCTGATCGAATACAGCACTTGCACTCATTACATTCTGAATAAACAACTGAAAGCTCTTCCGATTAGATGCACATGATGATTCATGGGCAGCTGAGGACCATTGGCCTGAGTTTCAGGTGGCGACTGATGCATCAGCGTGGCGGTAGAATCGGGAGTAGCCAGGGAATGAGCTGAGGAGACCGATAGCCGATTAAGCAGGGCTCACGCCACCTGAAGGAGTCCAGAACACAGCCAGAGCAGGTTGCCCGATGCAGAACTAAAGACACAAGCAGAGACAGAGTTACTTATACTTCATCCTGACTGAATGAATGAATTAAAGAGTGAATAGGGGATCCTAGCGCGGATCGGAAAACAGAGATCATGCTGAGGGTCGAGATCAGCAGGAGAGACTTCCCACACCGCGCAAGCCGAGATACCAATACTTAAAGAGAGAAGCCTTAGATCTTAATCCTAAACTATTTAAACACCCAAGTGATAGAGGCCCTTTATGAATAACTTACATAAGCGGCATATGCTCTTCATGCAGCCTTTGAGCAATTGATTATGAGCTTTAAAGAAGTTAAAATAAGCTTCATGTCATACAGACCCGAGAACTGTTCGAGACCACCCTCGTCCAGAACTAAGATGAGATACACTACTATGTCCCATGCAAGAAATCTATAATGCTGCAGGATTGACAGCACTGCAGCCTAAACGTGGGTGATGGTGATGGACTTACTTCTTCGCTAGATACTAGAACCATCACTTTCGAAGAAACCCCAACGGGCCCACACCGGCTGAAGAAGTATTGGTGAATCTCCTGACTGAGCGACCCAGGACATCTGTGATTGTGCTGAAAGAAAGCTTAGGACCAGAAGATCATCTGGGGGTCATGACCTGATGAACGGATGAGCCACAGATAACAGATAAAACATGATATGCTTTGAGAGAAAGCATGCCTAGATATGTGCCTGTCCTGAATAGCCACTTTTGTATAAAATATTAATTAGTATTAATAATTAATTAATATTATAAATTAATTTAACACAACGCTAAACAGCTTCTATGAAGAAGCAATGACAAAGGTTACGGTTGTTTGACAACATCTATGCAATTAACTATGAATTGATTACTGTCATGCCATTAGTTGCAATAACTAAGATGGGCAGAAAACAGCCTTGCCGAGTCATGAGGCCCGAGGGCAGGAGCCTAACTCTTGTTTCAGCAGAGTGAGCAGATTGATGTACACGTACAGCCCCTGGACGTGACACTAGTATGACGCAGGGACTTACTCCACTCCGACCATTGGTGCCGAGGATCGAAGGAGGCACTGGGTCCCATTTTATTTTTAGTCTTTGGAATGACCCAGCCGGTGATCGAGCCGCAACCTCCCAGTCCGGGTCTAACCACGAGGCCGCTGAGCTGGTACCAGAAAATGTAGGCTTACAGTAGGATTCCACCTGAAAAAGTAGCTACCAAGCAGCCACAAGAAAATCTGCCCCATCCCTACTAACTGCAACGTTGAATAGGTTAACAAGATATACTGGCCATCTTGCACTACTATAGACTACTTTAACGTTTAATGAGCACCATGAGCCAAACATTTGGATCCGTCGTCCTGATGACACGCTGCATGAGGTCACACAACTAACCAGGGGCAGCCTAGGAATCTGGAGGCTCGTTTCGAGACCAGATATGAGGCCTCCATGTATACCATGACATAATTATCCTGTTGGGTTAAGGTTAGGGTTAGGGTTACACTTGGTTACATTTTCCTAATGCTGTTACTCAATACTATAGTGGCACTGAGCGACATCAAATCGATTACTGATCTGAATACAACTGGCAGAGTACATTTCCCAGACTGCACCGGGGAAACCACAACCGATAGGTCGCACAAGCACTGCGACACAGAAGCCAAGCTTGCTGCGAACATAGACATAGTCTATGGCTGCCTTCCTTCAACCCAGATCCTCTCGCAGATAAGTGATGAATTAATGCTTAGGAGTTTCAATTTAGAGCTCCTGGCAGTGGATGTTAGCTGTGCAGAAATGAAGCGACACAGCAAGCTGCTAGCCTACCACCTTCTGAAACATCTTCAGTCCCACAAAGCAACTGCCATTACCTAATCTTACTCGAGGACTGATCAACAGAACATACAATATGAATCTGAGACATTTAAAGTGACGAATGGGCAATGGGACGCACGGTGACGGAACGCTATATACGTATACGTATATTTAATCTGAACTTCTGACCTCAAAGAGAGTGAGGAGGGTATACGCTAGAGTGACTGGACCGACAGCTAGATAGGCTTGGGGGGCGGACGGAGGCAGCAGTTTGTTAAGCTTTTAGCTCTTCTCCAAGACAGCTCAACCCAGATAGTGAAGCTGAGACATGATAGAACGACAAAGGAAGCACTAATTAAATGCCCATTAAGAAATACATCCAAAATAACAGCTAGAAACAAATCTACGGAAGTAAATAAACTAGACAGAAGGCTATGACACTTGACATGAGATTACTGCAAATGCAATTTGCAATCTTAACCTACTTTAATATGACACTGCGCATGACTGAAATCCATTGAGATGAATTAACAATAACGTATGATACTGTCCTTGGAAACATGGAAAAAACTTTAAGATTAATAACGATGCCACGTATGAATTAATTGATGGGCAGAAAGCTCTTATACAGCTGCTGCTGCATAGAAGTATTAGTGTTAGCCAGGCATAAACTGAAGCATGATACATCACAGGGTGAAAAGGGTGCTAGCTTTAGCATTAGTTTAGCATGAACAACCCTCATGGCAATGAGGAACCTCAACAAACCACATGGCTACAAGCAGTATTAAAGCACCAAATCTATATAGAGATTGCCATTAAGGTAGTTAACTCACAGCAATACTTTCCAAGCACATATAGAAAGTGTTAGGTAATACTTGTTAATACTTTGGTAAGCAGAGTGTGACTGAAGTCTAGCTTCAAAATGAATGAAACTGTTAAGAGACACAACAGGCAGCTGAGTTGCCAGATCTTGAGAAAGAAAGCAACTAGGTGTAGAACCATCCCATGCCCGACTAGGACTCACCACATGAGAACTTAACTTACAATATATATACACCCCAATGACTATGCTTACTTGAACAACACATTTCATTGGACAAGGTCATTTGGGCCCCTGACCAAAACCAGAACAAACAATTGACTACAGAAAACAAGCCCAACGTTGCTTATAAAAGCACACGTGGCAACCACTGCACATGATTTGAGAACCCATAGCTGGAGGGGACAAACACTGCGCCTGAGCTGGCTTGGCAAACATCAGCTAAATGAAAACGTGGCTTTGACTGTAGACACATATACCACATACAATAGAAGGTGCAGCACTGTCTGCGCATCCGGCTTAATAACCAGAACAGGCTATTATGAAGCTTGTTGAAGCCACATGATAGAACTCAGCATCAGCAGAATCATATCAAACTCAATATTTTGCTGAGAAGCATAATTTAAGCAGCAGACGCAGTAGCTGCACCCGCAGACAGCAAAAGCAGTAGTAACAACCACGAGGAACAGAAAACATCACATGCAGCTGGAAACCATGAGCAGAGGAAGGCAGGAAGAGCATGGAGACTAGTGAGCTTAAGTAGCCTGCCCAGTTAGTCAGCTGACTGCCGCATCGGCGAATGACGTGTGAGACTTGTACACACGTATACTCCCACATAGTAATGCAGCATGTTAACCCCTTGAGCATAGCATGGGCCTTTGAGCATGGCAAGAACTTCCCTTGAGGTTGACTGACTGAACTGACTCCGCAAGCTGCGTTTGATTAGTTTTATATGACCTCCTAAAGTGGTTGATGTTATAGGGCTGAGTTGCACCTCCTTACTTAGTCCGTTTGACAATTGAACTCCACAAACTGAGATGCACATACTCTTCGATTTTAATTTAGTTAAGTTCTGGTCTTAAATTATAACCCCCTTTTCTATCACTGAACATTTTTTGTACATTACCTGGCTGGTAAAAATAATTTAATTCAATGCATTTTGAATGGAAACAATGACACCAGGAGTCTCTAGAGTCCTAGTAGTCTATCACGGTTGAAATCTAAATGATGATGGCTGATGCCTCATTGTGAACAATAACACATTCAAATGCAGAGATTGTCCCTGTTAATGGTCACTGGTTATCATAGATCAGCTGTTCATGATCACATTATGGATGGACACCATTTTACTTTAGAGTTATTTGTTTGAGTCTGACAGAAATATCATGTAAAAATCATTAATCATTAATTGGTATGCCCACAAAATGATTTGCTTTGCACATTAAGTTTCTGCAGAGCGAGGATTGTAGAAGACCCACACAGCATTTGGTTTAAATTGTTGAAACATATTTCTCAGTATCATCCAAACTGTTCTTGACAAACTCTATGCATCTGTCCAATACGGTGTTATAGCCAATGCATATAGGCCTAAACATTGTATTGTCTTTGCTTGAACGTTGAATTACTTTGAAACTCCTGTGAATCCAGGAGGTATATGCTGCTGAAATGATGAAATTGTTTATAACATTATAACCATTAGGCTTACACCAATTATGTCACAAATTGTAAATCACATTGAAAGCTTTTGAAAGCAATAGCCAGTCGTTCATGTCCAACTGACAGGGGAAACGTCTACTGAACAAACTAAAATCATGGTGACTCCACCATGTTATATTTAACCGGCTGACATGAAATGTCTGACGGAGCTACCCGTGGTACCATCGGCCATGTTCGGGCCGAGTGCCATGACATTGCTCAGGCCCAGGAGGCCCGCAAGTGTGCTAGGGAGGTGTCAGGGGATATCCAGAGGGGCCGCAGCCAGCGTGTCACGACCCCCCGGGCAGGGCCACCCCGACCGACTTATGACCCTCCAGGGGACCTAAGGGGCCAGTTGGACTCCAGAGGCGGGGGCAGGGGCGGGGCAGAGGGCCCCGTACGCCCCATTTGCGCTCCTGACGGTGGGCGGAACAGACATTGTTCTGGGGGACAATTGGGGCGGACCCCTGGGTGATTTCCACCATGACCCAGGGGTATCGGCTGCAGTTCCTGCGCTCGCCCCCACGGACACGGTCTGTCACTGTCACAGTGGTGGCAGACGTGAAACACAGGAAGGCCTTGGCAGCAGAGATCACCACTCTCCTGGTGAACAGGCAGGGGGGCTTGGGCTCGCCTCGCCTCTGCAGTCTAGCTCGGACGATATGGGAATGGGCGCACCCGCGGCTCAGGTCCCTGAGGGCGATGATGCACATTGGTGAGCTGACGCCAGGGATGGCTACGGCCATGGCGCTCACCACTTATAGGCTCTGATGGAATTCAGGGTAAACTGCCTCGGGCTGCCGCAGGGGCAGCTGGTCTGCTTATTTCCTCGCTGTGTGTCTTAGAGAGTTCCCGTACATATTGAATAATATGTAGTGGAGAGCCAGTCTCGAACACGATAGAGAACGGAGAGCTACACTGTAACCCTAATTTTCTCTGAGTGGAGAGACTGGCTCTCCACGAAAGAGCCGCTCCAAAATTCGTGTCAATAAAGTTAATCGAAGTGGCACTGCTGTTTGGCATCTGGGCAGGGCCACGTCCGTGGATGTTTTTAAAAAGGGACTAAAGACTTTCCTTTTTAGTAAGGCATTTGCCCAGTCGGACTCTTAAGCTGCCCTGTTTTTAACTGTTTTATTCTTATTTTTATTTTACTTTTTTAATCTGTAGCACTTTGAGATTTGCTTCAAATATAAAGTGCGTTATAAATAAAATGTATTATTAAAAATGTATTAGGGCCACCATAGATGTGTCTTAAAGAGATATCCATGTACACTGCCCCGTGGGGTCAGTTCCCGTACAATGCGTACATATTGAATAATATGTAGTGGAGAGCCAGTCTCTCCACTCAGAGAACCTGGGCTGGGTTACAGTGTAACCCTCCGTTACATACGCAAATACATTGAAATGACGAGCATGCATCGTCATTTCATGCATACATGCAGTTATGTGCATCAAATAAGCAGTAAGCCTATCTATATTCCATGCTTTACTGTGACAGTTTGACCTACTAGGGGTGTAACAATACATTTTAACAGCAATGCGTTACATATCACGATACATGGATGATATTGGTTCATTATGGCAATATGATATGATTTCAATTTTTTTAAATCGATACAGTAACTATTTAGCAAATATTAAAATATGTGTGAAACTTGTTGATAGGGCAGGTTTTTTAAGGCAAATATTTTTGTGGATATAAATGAGTAAACAGTGATTCTCTGGCAAATATATGAACATTGTATTTGAACACATAATATAGACAAACCCACGCCTTGACATGAACACAGAGAATACACACACTAGCCACATGGTATCAGTAAGACACCTGAGGGCAAGAATCCTGACGTATGCACCTGGTTGACAGCAGACTACTGGGCGATCAACATATGGAATTAATTCTGTACTGGCCATATATGGAGTGTGTCTTGAGTGTACAGGTTTTGATGAGGTCAGATCAACACATGGAATGGCATATTGATTGATTGAAAAATGTATTAACAGTTACAAAAACTGTTAAATGTGAGTGGACGACCCAATAAAGCATTACACTTGTTTGCAAGAGGGTCCACCTTGTTCAATTCATCAAAACATTTAGAGACATAACAGGTCAGCTCCATATATGGATATCTAAGTGTGGCAGTGTCTTGAGTGTACAGGCTTTGATGAGGGCCCAGGTAGGTCTGGGCCTTAACTTCTGGGCCTACAACAGCTGTGGACTCTTTCATTGAAGAGGAAGTGTTAGTGTGATGAGTCATATCGTTGCTGTTTTTTTGCATAAATCAGTGCTATTGAACACCCTTTACGTATGTGACGTGTTGTTTCTAACATATTGAACCAATGGGAAGTAGTACAAAGCAATTGCCGTAGAACATGCCCTAGCCATGACAACCTTACAAAAAAAAGTAAAATGTACAGTATGTAGGTCTACACAGTGTGGGGAAAAGGGGGGGTGACTTATTTACAGGGGCCAGTTTTGAATTGCAGCTGCCCATAAACTTGTGCTCTTTGAGAGCGGTTTTGAAGGAGTTCACTTTTCTTTATGGCTCTTGGTAGGGCGTTCCATATTTTAGTGGGATAGGAGTGAAATTAATGGCCTCAACTACACCAAATAAAAGGCACAATGTTTCCATCAACAAGTTTTATTTCAATCATGCTTACGATTTGTGCTTACAAAATAGATCACAAAAACATTTATGTAATGCATTAAGTGTGCTAATTTCTTCTCTCTCAGTTGGAAAGACAATGATGTGAAACAGAAACCAGAGAACTGGCAGAGGATGGAAGAAACAACCTGACCTGCCCTGGTGCCCAGAGGGGTACTTTATCTAGTTTATAATGTATTGTGAATATTGTTATAAAACATTGCTATGGGTGCGTAATTACAGTGTACGCGGATAACTTGCTGAATAACAAGCGACACATTATGCAGATACTATGCTTCTTATTTGAAACAGTTTATTTCATGATTAGACAGTTTAAAATAAAACAATTCATGCCGACATAAAAAATATAGGTTTCTGGAATGACGCACAATAAGAAAGCACTGCATCATCACCTTGCCAAGTTTAAAATATTTCCGAACTCACTACATAGCAACAACAAAAATATGAATAATAATAAAGATTGGTTTGGCACAATAATAAATAAAGTTGCTACATTAACTGAGTTCTTATATTAAATAAGGCAATGGGATTTTTAAATGGGAACAATTATTCATGACCCAGCACCAGGTGTGTGGTTTTGACGTCAGACTTAGTTGTACTGCATGCAGTTGACGAACACAATAGCAATTTCATTATACTTTCCTTAGAAAATGCATTTGCTGTTGTCCGTCAATTGGTATTTCTTAAATGTAGATAGTATAGGCTTGTTGTTTTCTTCACAAACAAGTCCATACTTACCTATAGCACTTGGCTATATGCTTTATTTTTTTCAAATTGAAAACCAATTCCATTGTTAAATACAATATCCACTATGGACCACAACATATACAAGCTTTGGCTTTTTTGTGATTCATCCATTTTGGTGCTTTTAATTGGTGATAATGTGCTTTCTGTTGCTAAGAATGTATTACATTTTATTCTACCCAATGATGTACGTCCACACACCTTGCTATAGTAACTCCTCAACCACACATTGCAAATATAGGCATAATGATTCATTGACACCCCTAATCAAAGTAAGCATACACACATCATTGGAGTAAAATATGATCTGCTCTGTCAGCTTACAGTATGTACATTATATATGTAACCCCTAGAGGGTAGTAGAGTCCTAAGTGAGACGTATATTTATTGTAGTTTTTATGTGTTTTGTGAAACAACCATTCTTCCCCATTTTAAATCCTCTCAACCAATACTTTTAACAATTTTTGATATACAAATAAAAGCCTTTTGTACCATTTTCATAAATAAAACTATTGTTATGCTTGTACCATACTTCTGTATCCTGTCAAATCTATTTATTTAGCGGGGGTTACATATATTAAGTTGTATTAAACAAATATTTACTTTTCTCAAATAAATAAACATTCAGTAGAAAATGTTGAGAAATTATTACAAGACACCCCAAATGGATGCCTTTGGATTTCTCCTTTCCCCTCATTTCTTCTGCTCTGCCCTTTTTGTATTATAATCGTCTGCCGTTAAAAGATTTATTATAAACCCTTCGTTCGTACAGTTTCCATGAATTAAAATGGAATTGGCACACAAGCAATAAAATGGGGGGAAATACTGTACGTTAAGCTTTAACATATCCATAACACATACTGTTGGAGCCAAAATGCTTTTTGTTTATTTTCTTTTGTTTATTTACACTAACTAATGATGTCCTTCTTGACGATGACGTCATGAGAATTGGTTGTCCTGGAAACGCTCATTTACCTGTCACTGTGACGGCACTCAGGTGCGACAGGGGAAGACGAGACAGTTTTCGACCGTGCGTGGTCATTATAAGGTTCAGTAAATGGATTGACATATCCCAAAGTAAGAAAACTCTCTGGACATTGATTTAATCACACGTCAAACACGTACAACCCAGTTTCCCTGCTGTAAAGCCTAGTTGTAGGCTGTACACATACACATCCTTTAACCACAAGCGCATGGTAAAATTCATAGCGCATAATTCTCTGTGGCTTCCTGGAGTTTTTTTCTGCTTGGTATAGGAGTGTAAAACGGGGTCAACTAATGTCACCTACGACGATGGCAGCTATAACCTAGCCAGTAGGTGAGCCACATAGAGTACAATAAGTGGCAGCACGGCCACGGAGAAGACCGTCGGCCGAGGCCGGCTGCTGCCTGATATCGTTGACGACTCTGAAATGTTGGAAGAGAAGGAGAAAAAAAAAAGAGTGAGAAATGGGAATTCACCTCCACAATCCACATGTGAAGAGATTTCACAGGCCCGTAACCACTCAAAGCCTCTGTAAGAGCCATTATGACCTAATGTTTTGCTGATTGACAGTGTCACTGCAGCTTGGTGAGTGTCTAGGCCAGCCCAGGTATTTAACCAGGCTCCTGATCAGGTACAGGTGTTGTCAGTGGCAGACGGTGTTGCTGGTTGGTGCATTGCGTGGTTTCCGCCGCCATCGGTGTATGAATGTCACTGTGTGTGTGAATGGGTGAATGTACAGTAATACACAATCTATGCAAAGCGCCTTGGATAAAGGCGCTAAATAAATGCACCATTTACACTGGACAAGTTTTTCAGATTTTTTGCGGCGTTTATCCGTCGGTTTTCCGAAAAAAGTGTCCAGTGTGCAACCACCTTTAGACCCCTTTTCCACCGGTTGGGAACCGGTTCAGTTCAGAACCAGTTTTTAGTCCATTAGCCAGGCCTCCAAATTGGAACGTTAATTATGAATTGATTGGAAAACCATAACTATATTACATTTTCAATATAAGTAAATTCATATATGGCAACCCTTCCACAGTAGTAGCTTTTTCATATTTAAAATGTTTGCATATTTTCCTACATAATTAAATAATTAAAATGTACAATTTCAGAAAATGTGCAATACAATAAATCATTGTCTTCGTGAAAGTAATCAACTGGGGAAGTAATGCACATTCATACACCGATGGCGGCGGAAACCACGCAATGCACCAACCAGCACATCAGGAGCAATTAGGGGTTCAATGTCTTGCCTTGCAGAGTTCCTAGGCACTTTGGACTTATCATCATATCCGGTGTTTTCGAAATCATTAATTACATTTTTACCTATTCACCTATCACGTATTGTATAGGCCTACTGTAGGTGAAAATTACAAAATGTGCGATAAATATGAAAAAGCCATACTCCTGTGGAAGGGTTATCATATATTAATTTACTTATATTGATCCTATAAACAATTTAATACAGTATATAGGTATGGTTTTGCACACTCAATTCATAATTAACGTTCCAATTTTGGAGGTCTGGCTCATGGACTGGAAAACTGTTTCTGAACTAGTCTGAACCGGTTCCCAACCGGTGGAAAAGGGGCCTGGACCTGGATTTCAAGTCAACTTAGACCAGGGGTGTCAAACTGGTGACGTCGTCTTATGCGGCCCGCCTGCCTCAAGCAAAAATAAAAAATAAATATATATATATATATATATATTTTTTTTAATAGCTAAAATATGGGCTAATAAGTAAGGCTGCATCGAACATGTACCTTCATCAGAGTGGAGAATATAAGTATAAATCAAGTTGAGCAAAGCCACTATTCTCTGCCCCTCTCTCTAACAGACACAGTTAACGATCGCTTGTTAAGTGCCTGCCAGACTGACAATCAGATGAAATGAAGGCAGGTGTAGAGTAGAGTGTAGACTAGTGAACTCTCTTTATATCAAGTACTTCATACCAGTCCCTTATGAAACTACTTCTCCCCAAATCCAAATGGATTTCATTTTCCATCCTGAATGGCAGTAACTAGCATACAATGAGAACTGAGAAGATCTCCACAAAGGTTTACTCATCAAAACTGATTATAAAACTGTAACCATCAAAGCATGCACTCAACATATAATGGGACCATGGCATGTGCATAATATAAAATCTTATAAGTTGTATCTGATATTGATTAATATGGGGGTTGGGTTCAATGAATCGATTATTAATCGGCAGAGCTGTCGACTATTGTCAACATATTCCCCAATTTCCACTGAGATTATGGGGTGAATGAATGTGGCCAGACCCATCTTCTCTTTCTGTCATAGTGACATTGTCCTGCATCAAATCATGTCCAAATCAGGTTCTCCAATATCCAGTAGCCTCTTCAGTTTTTTGTCTTAGACTGTTCCTTTTATTCACTCTACACAAAATGAATTCACCAACAATAACCGAGCTACAAGCTCACAATGCGTCACAATTATGGGAAACTTTGTGTGTTTGTATAGATAGATCTGCTAATCTTTGGAAAAAAGTCACCCAGCATGGGTATGCGGGGGTTCAAGTAGTCCAAAATGAGCTTCAATAGTTACGTTATTTTTACAAGTGTCTTGAGACTTCCATTTCATGTATTTACATTTGATACTTTCTATTGGATTTCCCTATTTGTTATAATTATAATTCCTTACACATCTCAGCTAAACCTCAGCTTTTTGGATGGTGCACCACAAAATAAACTCAGTTTTTTAGATAGATAGATAGATAGATAGATGCGTACATAGATACAGTACGTATACATATTAAGGACCCACTTTTAGGCCAGTGCACCAGAGCAAGCTTTTGCCTTTTTTTTAAACCCCACCCATTTTAACCAAATACATACATACATACATACATACATACATACCGGTGTAGATATAGATAGATATTGATCCTTTTAAATCATATTTGAGTGAATAATTAAGGTAGGTTATATAAACAAGTTTCCAGAGTTTTTAAAACCCATCCTATCCTTTAACTGGACAACAATTGAGAGATGTTCACATTCCTTTTAATATCTAGCAATTAGCAACAGTAGTGAGCTCCATGCAGTATATCGCTGCTATCGAACAAAAACCTCATATCTCCAAATTTCAACTTTTTATGCTTTTACTATTAGTTTAATTAAGTAGTTTAATTAACTATTAGGCTAGTATACTTCATCAATCCAGAGTGTCGCACAAAGGTAGTGAAAATAGCAGATCTTCAAGCTCACAATGCCTCGCAATATGAGGCATGCCACAGCTTGTAGATCTAACCCTAACCCTACTGTGGTTGTCACTAGATATCTTTAAAATAATTTAAAAAAGGAACGGTTTCCACCCGACAGCAACGATAAAAATCATATGACATTTCAGCTATTGAAATAAATTGTAATTATGTATTTAAAAAAGACAAACATACCTGCACTAACGGAACCAGCGATGATGTTCAGGGAGCCGGTGGAGCCACTGCTTATTGCAGTATTCATCGCTTTTTCTACTGCGCTTGTAGAAGGAACTGAGCCTTTTGGGAACACCAGACTCATTCTAGTAACGACTGATCCTGACCTGTAATGTGCGAGAAAGAGAATGTGACTTTTAAATTGCAAATCGTTTGCCAAACTCATGATGGAAAGTAAACAATTGATTAAAAACAAAGTCTTACGTGAAACTGTTGACTATAGAGCGTTTGAAAGATGAAGTGCTGCTGCTGGTGCTGTAAATCGAGTTTACCTGAAAGAGAAGAATGCAAATAGGTTTAGCTTCATTGCTGATGGAAATATCGTGTCCCAACTAGAAAATGATAAGCTGCACTGCAGTGCAGTGAATTTTAATAAAGTTTATTATTTCTCTTAAATGTTTTGTGTTGAACTGATTTAAAATGTATTTAAACCGAAGCGTGTTGAACTGATTTAAAATGTATTTAAACCGAAGCAAGTTGTAACTCAAACAGAAAAAATATCAATTCACTGAAAAATGGCGTTAATTCCATGATTTACTTTATTAAGGACCACAATAGAAACAAGCCCTCAGGGCTTTTTGTCTTATCCTTTTAGCATTATTGTACCTTTTGCACACTAAAGTATTCATTCAATCATTCAATCGATTGAACGATCAATCCACATCTTGATTTAAATTAGATTAATACACATTAAAAGCTACATTCCTGTATGCATTATTATTACATTATTGATAAAGTACAACATTTCTCTTACTTGTGAGACCACTGTGGCAGCCAAAGTCTTATATGCTGTGGTAGACGTGTTGGAGAGATCAGAGCTGAAGGTTTGGTCGAGACTAAACGTAAGAGTGACGGTGTCTTCATTGGCAGTAGGAGCATCTGTATTGACAGTGGCAGCTGCAGTGGTGGCAGCTGCAGTGGTAGCAGCAGCAGTGGTAGCTGCAGCTGTGGTGGCAGCTGCAGTGGTGGCAGCAACAGTGGTGGTAGCTGCAACAGTGGTGGCAGCTGCAGTGGTGGCAGGTGCAGCTGTAGTGGCAGGTGCAGTGGTAGCTGCAGCAGTGGTGGGGGTAGCAGTGGTGGCAACGGTTGCGCTGACGGTGCTCGAGATGATGTTCAGGGAGCCGGTGGAGCCGCTGCTTATTGCTGTAGTCATCGCTGTTTCTACTGCGCTTGTAGAAGGAACTGAGCTCGTCGGGAACACCAGACTCATTGAAGTAACGACTGATCCTGACCTGTAAGGTGTGAGAAAGATAATGTGACTTTTAAATTGCAAATCGTTTGCCAAACTCATAATGGAAAGTAAACAATTGATTAAAAAAAAAGTCTTACGTGAAACTGTTGACTATAGAGCGTTTGAAAGATGAAGTGCTGCTGCTGGTGCTGTAAATCGAGTTTACCTGAAAGAGAAGAATGCAAATAGGTTTAGCTCAATTGCTGATGGAAATATCGTGTCCCAACTAGAAAATTATAAGCTGCAATGCAGTGAAGTTTCATAAAGCCCCTCCCCATTGCTCTTAAATGTTTCGTGTTGAACTGATTTAATTTTTATTTAAACCGAAGCAGGTGCTGAAAAATGGCATTAATTCCATGATTTTGGACCACAATAGAAACAAGCCCTCATGGCTCTCTGTGTTATCCTTTTAAAATTATTATTATATTATTATATATCATTCAATCATTCAATCAGTTGATCGATCAATCAATCAATCAATCCACATCTGACTTAAATGAGATTATTACAAATTAAAAACGACATTCCTGTATGCATTATTAAGAAAGCATGTCATTTCTCTTACTTGTGAGACCACTGTGGCAGCCAAAGTCTTATATGCTGTGGTAGACGTGTCGGAGAGATAAGAGCTGAAGGTTTGGTCGAGACTAAACGTAAGAGTTACGGTGTCTTCATCGGCAGTAGGAGCATCTGTATTGACAGTGGCAGTGGTGGCAGCTGCAGTTGTGGCAGCTTCAGTGGTGGCAGCTGCAGTTGTGACAACTGCAGTGGTAGCTGCAACAGTGGTGGCAGCTGCAGTGGTAGCTGCAATAGTGGTGGCAGCTTCAGTGGTAGCAGCTGCAGTCGTACATGCAACAGTGGTGGCAGCTGCAGTGGTAGCTGCAATAGTGGTGGCAGCTTCAGTGGTAGCAGCTACAGTCGTACCTGCAACAGTGGTGGCAGCTGCAGTGGTAGCTGCAACAGTGGTGGCAGCTTCAGTGGTAGCAGCGGCTGTGGTAGAAGCTGTGGTAGCTTCAGCAGTGGTAGCTTCAACAGTGGTAGCAGCTGCAGTGGTAGCTGCAGCAGTGGTGTTGGTAGCAGTGGTGGAAACGGTTGCGCTGACGGAGCTCGAGATGACGTTCAGGGAGCCGGTGGAGCCGCTGCTTATTGCTGTAGTCATCGCTGTTTCTACTGCGCTTGTAGAAGGAACTGAGCTCGTCGAGAACACCAGACTCATTGAAGTAACGACTGATCCTGACCTGTAAGGTGTGAGAAAGATAATGTGACTTTTAAATTGCAAATCGTTTGCCAAACTCATAATGGAAAGTAAACAATTGATAAAAAAAAAAGTCTTACGTGAAACTGTTGACTATAGAGCGTTTGAAAGATGAAGTGCTGCTGCTGGTGCTGTAAATCGAGTTTACCTGAAAGAGAAGAATGCAAATAGGTTTAGCTCAATTGCTGATGGAAATATCGTGTCCCAACTAGAAAATTATAAGCTGCAATGCAGTGAAGTTTCATAAAGCCCCTCCCCATTGCTCTTAAATGTTTCGTGTTGAACTGATTTAATTTTTATTTAAACCGAAGCAGGTGCTGAAAAATGGCATTAATTCCATGATTTTGGACCACAATAGAAACAAGCCCTCATGGCTCTCTGTGTTATCCTTTTAAAATTATTATTATATTATTATATATCATTCAATCATTCAATCAGTTGATCGATCAATCAATCAATCAATCAATCAATCCACATCTGACTTAAATGAGATTATTACAAATTAAAAACGACATTCCTGTATGCATTATTAAGAAAGCATGTAATTTCTCTTACTTGTGAGACCACTGTGGCAGCCAAAGTCTTATATTCTGTGGTAGACGTGTCGGAGAGATCAGAGCTGAAGGTTTGGTCGAGACTAAACGTAAGAGTTACGGTGTCTTCATCGGCAGTAGGAGCATCTGTGTTGACAGTGGTGGCAGCTGCAGTTGTGGCAGCTTCAGTGGTGGCAGCTGCAGTTGTGACAACTGCAGTGGTAGCTGCAACAGTGGTAGCAGCTGCAGTGGTAGCTGCAACAGTGGTGGCAGCTTCAGTGGTGGCAGCTTCAGTGGTAGCAGCTGCAGTCGTACCTGCAACAGTGGTGGCAGCTGCAGTGGTAGCTGCAACAGTGGTGGCAGCTTCAGTGGTAGCAGCGGCTGTGGTAGAAGCTGTGGTAGCTTCAGCAGTGGTAGCTTCAACAGTGGTAGCAGCTGCAGTGGTAGCTGCAGCAGTGGTGTTGGTAGCAGTGGTGGAAACGGTTGCGCTGACGGAGCTCGAGATGACGTTCAGGGAGCCGGTGGAGCCGCTGCTTATTGCTGTAGTCATCGCTGTTTCTACTGCGCTTGTAGAAGGAACTGAGCTCGTCGAGAACACCAGACTCATTGAAGTAACGACTGATCCTGACCTGTAAGGTGTGAGAAAGAGAATGTGACTTTTATATTGAAAACCAATTGCTAAACTGAAAATGCAAAGTAAGCAATTGGTCCGAATTCTGTCTTACGTGAAACTGTTGACTATAGCGCGTTTGAAAGATGAAGTGCTGCTGCTGGTGCTGTAAATCGAGTTTACCTGAAAGAGAAGAATGCAAATGTTTCGTGTTGAACTGAATTATTTTTTATTTAAACCGAAGCAGGTGCTTAAACATGGCATGTAATTCCATGATTTACTTTATTAAGGACCACAAATAGAAACAAGCCCTCACGGCTTTCTGAGTTATCCTTTTAGCATTATTGTACCTTTTGCAAACTGCTAATAAAGTATTCATTCAATCATTTGATCGATCGATTGATCAATCCACATCTGACTTAAATTAGATTAATACATATTAAAAGCTACATTCCTGTATGCATTATTACATCATCATCAAAAGCACATTGTTTTTCTTACTTGTGAGACCACTGTGGCAGCTAAAGTCTTATATGCTGTGGTAGACGTGTCGGAGAGATCAGAGCTGAAGGTTTGGTCGAGACTAAACGTAAGAGTTACGGTGTCTTCATCGGCAGTAGGAGCATCTGTATTGACAGTGGCAGCTGCAGTGGTGGCAGCTGCAGTGGTAGCTGCAGCAGTGGTAGCTGCAGCAGTGGTAGCTGCAGCTGTGGTGGCAGCTGCAGTGGTGGCAGCAACAGTGGTGGTAGCTGCAACAGTGGTGGCAGCTGCAGTGGTGGCAGGTGCAGCTGTAGTGGCAAGTGCAGTGGTAGCTGCAGCAGTGGTGGGGGTAGCAGTGGTGGCAACGGTTGCGCTGACGGTGCTCGAGATGATGTTCAGGGAGCCGGTGGAACTGCTGCTTATTGCTGTAGTCATCGCTGTTTCTACTGCGCTTGTAGAAGGAACTGAGCTCGTCGGGAACACCAGACTCATTGAAGTAACGACTGATCCTGACCTGTAAGGTGTGAGAAAGATAATGTGACTTTTAAATTGCAAATCGTTTGCCAAACTCATAATGGAAAGTAAACAATTGATAAAAAAAAAAAGTCTTACGTGAAACTGTTGACTATAGAGCGTTTGAAAGATGAAGTGCTGCTGCTGGTGCTGTAAATCGAGTTTACCTGAAAGAGAAGAATGCAAATAGGTTTAGCTCAATTGCTGATGGAAATATCGTGTCCCAACTAGAAAATTATAAGCTGCAATGCAGTGAAGTTCCATAAAGCCCCTCCCCATTGCTCTTAAATGTTTCGTGTTGAACTGATTTAATTTTTATTTAAACCGAAGCAGGTGCTGAAAAATGGCATTAATTCCATGATTTTGGACCACAATAGAAACAAGCCCTCATGCTCTCTGTGTTATCCGTTAAAATTTATTATTATATATCATTCAATCATTCAATCAGTTGATCGATCAATCAATCAATCAATCCACATCTGATTTAAATGAATTATTACAAATTAAAAACGACATTCCTGTATGCATTATTAAGAAAGCATGTAATTTCTCTTACTTGTGAGACCACTGTGGCAGCCAAAGTCTTATATGCTGTGGTAGACGTGTCGGAGAGATCAGAGCTGAAGGTTTGGTCGAGACTAAACGTAAGAGTTACGGTGTCTTCATCGGCAGTGGGAGCGTCTGTATTGACAGTGGCGGTGGTGGCAGCTGCAGTTGTGGTAGCTGCAGCAGTGGTGGCAGTGACCGTGGTAGCAGCGGCCGTAACTGTGGTAGTAAAATCAGTGTTGGGAGCAACTGTAGTGGGAACGCCTGTAGTGGGAGCAGATGTCATATTTGCAAATGTAGTGGGAGCAGATGTCATATTTGCAACCGTAGTGGGAGCAGATGTCATATTTGCAACCGTAGTGGGAGCAGATGTCATATTTGCAACCGTAGTGGGAGCAGATGTCATATTTGCAACTGTAGTGGGAGAAGATGTCATATTTGCAACCGTAGTGGGAGCAGATGTCATATTTGCAACTGTAGTGGGAGAAGATGTCATATTTGCAACCGTAGTGGGAGCAACTGTGGTCGGAGGGGTTGAAACGGTGGTGGTGGGAGCAGCTGTGGTAGCAGCTGCAGTGGTAGCTGCAACAGTGGTGGCAGCTTCAGTGGTGGCAGCTTCAGTGGTAGCAGCTGCAGTCGTACCTGCAACAGTGGTGGCAGCTGCAGTGGTAGCTGCAACAGTGGTGGCAGCTTCAGTGGTAGCAGCGGCTGTGGTAGAAGCTGTGGTAGCTTCAGCAGTGGTAGCTTCAACAGTGGTAGCAGCTGCAGTGGTAGCTGCAGCAGTGGTGGTGGTAGCAGTGGTGGAAACGGTTGCGCTGACGGAGCTCGAGATGACGTTCAGGGAGCCGGTGGAGCCGCTGCTTATTGCTGTAGTCATCGCTGTTTCTACTGCACTTGTAGAAGGAACTGAGCTCGTCGAGAACACCAGACTCATTGAAGTAACGACTGATCCTGACCTGTAATGAGCGAGAAAGAGAATGTGACTTTTATATTGAAAACCAATTGCTAAACTGAAAATGCAAAGTAAGCAATTGGTCCGAATTCTGTCTTACGTGAAACTGTTGACTATAGCGCGTTTGAAAGATGAAGTGCTGCTGCTGGTGCTGTAAATCGAGTTTACCTGAAAGAGAAGAATGCAAATGTTTCGTGTTGAACTGAATTAATTTTTATTTAAACCGAAGCAGGTGCTTAAACATGGCATGTAATTCCATGATTTACTTTATTAAGGACCACAAATAGAAACAAGCCCTCACGGCTTTCTGAGTTATCCTTTTAGCATTATTGTACCTTTTGCAAACTGCTAATAAAGTATTCATTCAATCATTTTATCGATCGATTGATCAATCCACATCTGACTTAAATTAGATTAATACATATTAAAAGCTACATTCCTGTATGCATTATTACATCATCATCAAAAGCACATCGTTTTTCTTACTTGTGAGACCACTGTGGCAGCCAAAGTCTTATATGCTGTGGTAGAGGAGTCGGAGAGATCAGAGCTGAAGGTTTGGTCGAGACTAAACGTAAGAGTTACGGTGTCTTCGTCGGCAGTGGGAGCGTCTGTATTGACAGTGGCGGTGGTGGCAGCTGCAGTTGTGGTAGCTGCAGCAGTGGTGGCAGTGACCGTGGTAGCAGCGGCCGTAACTGTGGTAGTAAAATCAGTGTTGGGAGCAACTGTAGTGGGAACCACTGTAGTGGGAGCAGATGTCATATTTGCAACTGTAGTGGGAGCAGATGTCATATTTGCAACCGTAGTGGGAGCAGATGTCATATTTGCAACCGTAGTGGGAGCAGATGTCATATTTGCAACCGTAGTGGGAGCAGATGTCATATTTGCAACTGTAGTGGGAGAAGATGTCATATTTGCAACCGTAGTGGGAGCAGATGTCATATTTGCAACTGTAGTGGGAGAAGATGTCATATTTGCAACCGTAGTGGGAGCAACTGTGGTCGGAGGGGTTGAAACGATGGTGGTGGGAGCAGCTGTGGTAGCAGCTGCAGTGGTAGCTGCAACAGTGGTGGCAGCTTCAGTGGTGGCAGCTTCAGTGGTAGCAGCTGCAGTCGTACCTGCAACAGTGGTGGCAGCTGCAGTGGTAGCTGCAACAGTGGTGGCAGCTTCAGTGGTAGCAGCGGCTGTGGTAGAAGCTGTGGTAGCTTCAGCAGTGGTAGCTTCAACAGTGGTAGCAGCTGCAGTGGTAGCTGCAGCAGTGGTGGTGGTAGCAGTGGTGGAAACGGTTGCGCTGACGGAGCTCGAGATGACGTTCAGGGAGCCGGTGGAGCCGCTGCTTATTGCTGTAGTCATCGCTGTTTCTACTGCGCTTGTAGAAGGAACTGAGCTCGTCGAGAACACCAGACTCATTGAAGTAACGACTGATCCTGACCTGTAATGAGCGAGAAAGAGAATGTGACTTTTATATTGAAAACCAATTGCTAAACTGAAAATGCAAAGTAAGCAATTGGTCCGAATTCTGTCTTACGTGAAACTGTTGACTATAGCGCGTTTGAAAGATGAAGTGCTGCTGCTGGTGCTGTAAATCGAGTTTACCTGAAAGAGAAGAATGCAAATGTTTCGTGTTGAACTGAATTAATTTTTATTTAAACCGAAGCAGGTGCTTAAACATGGCATTTAATTCCATGATTTACTTTATTAAGGACCACAAATAGAAACAAGCCCTCACGGCTTTCTGAGTTATCCTTTTAGCATTATTGTACCTTTTGCAAACTGCTAATAAAGTATTCATTCAATCATTTGATCGATCGATTGATCAATCCACATTTGACTTAAATTAGATTAATACATATTAAAAGCTACATTCCTGTATGCATTATTACATCAACATCAAAAGCACATCGTTTTTCTTACTTGTGAGACCACTGTGGCAGCCAAAGTCTTATATGCTGTGGTAGACGTGTCGGAGAGATCAGAGCTGAAGGTTTGGTCGAGACTAAACGTAAGAGTTACGGTGTCTTCGTCGGCAGTGGGAGCGTCTGTATTGACAGTGGCGGTGGTGGCAGCTGCAGTTGTGGTAGCTGCAGCAGTGGTGGCAGTGACCGTGGTAGCAGCGGCCGTAACTGTGGTAGTAAAATCAGTGTTGGGAGCAACTGTATTGGGAACCACTGTAGTGGGAGCAGATGTCATATTTGCAACTGTAGTGGGAGCAGATGTCATATTTGCAACCGTAGTGGGAGCAGATGTCATATTTGCAACCGTAGTGGGAGCAGATGTCATATTTGCAACCGTAGTGGGAGAAGATGTCATATTTGCAACCGTAGTGGGAGCAGATGTCATATTTGCAACTGTAGTGGGAGAAGATGTCATATTTGCAACTGTAGTGGGAGCAGATGTCATATTTGCAACCGTAGTGGGAGCAGATGTCATATTTGCAACTGTAGTGGGAGAAGATGTCATATTTGCAACCGTAGTGGGAGCAGATGTCATATTTGCAACCGTAGTGGGAGCAGATGTCATATTTGCAACCGTAGTGGGAGCAGATGTCATATTTGCAACTGTAGTGGGAGAAGATGTCATATTTGCAACCGTAGTGGGAGAAGATGTCATATTTGCAACCGTAGTGGGAGCAGATGTCATATTTGCAACCGTAGTGGGAGCAGATGTCATATTTGCAACTGTAGTGGGAGAAGATGTCATATTTGCAACCGTAGTGGGAGCAGATGTCATATTTGCAACCGTAGTGGGAGAAGATGTCATATTTGCAACCGTAGTGGGAGCAGATGTAATATTTGCAACTGTAGTGGGAGAAGATGTCATATTTGCAACCGTAGTGGGAGCAGATGTCATATTTGCAACCGTAGTGGGAGCAGATGTCATATTTGCAACTGTAGTGTGAGAAGATGTCATATTTGCAACCGTAGTGGGAGCAGATGTCATATTTGTAACCGTAGTGGGAGAAGATGTCATATTTGCAACTGTAGTGGGAGAAGATGTCATATTTGCAACCGTAGTGGGAGCAGATGTCATATTTGCAACCGTAGTGGGAGAAGATGTCATATTTGCAACCGTAGTGGGAGCAGATGTCATATTTGCAACTGTAGTGGGAGCAACTGTGGTCGGAGGGGTTGAAACGATGGTGGTGGGAGCAGCTGTTGTTGTTTCAGCACCTATAAAACACAGAGTAAATGAGAGCATGCATGGCCTTGGGTGGTAATGTATTGCAGCAATGGTTACAGCTTTCTGTTCAATTTTAAAAGGAAAAGAAAATACAAAAATAAACAAACACATACTTGTTGCAACAACTGTTGATGCATTCACAGGAAGGGAGAAGCCTGAACTGCTGTTAGTCGCAGCCTCCACTAAAACGTTTTCCACCGCAGTGGTTGTTGGTGAACTGGAGTTGTCGTTGTTAAATTGCAGGGTCGCATTTACCACAATTGAACCTTGGCTGTGAAAAGATGATTATTGTTATATTTCTTTACTGTCATGGATTTTGTCATGTACATTTCTATGGTCCCAGTTTTTCCTTTGTCAAATATGTAATGAATTAGTTTAGCAAAAGGCCGATGCACACCTCAGAAGGCTGAAGAAGAAATATGTAATTAAGAAATGCTGCGTTCACATGGGCAGATGCAAATATCTTGCGTTGTCGCTTCGTAAAATCAATCAAAGTGATGTGTGTTGGTGGAGCGGCGAAAAAAAGAACAACAATCCAGCATTGAATCTAAACTGTGAGCCCTTTAGTATCAGCCAGAACAGCATGAAAAAAGCAAGGAGGAAGAAGAAGAAATATGCAGCTACAGTTGTGACTTTGCATCTGGAAGTTGTGTCCATCTGAACAAAGATCTGGACTGGAGAGACAACACAGAGGGCAGAGGCTGTCTATAAAAATGGGACAGAGCAGACTCTACCTCAAGGCTAAAGTCCTCTGATGTGTGTAGCAGGCTACTGGAAATGTTTTACCGGTCTGTTGTAGCCAGCATTCTGTTTTAGGCAGTGGTATGCTGGGGTGTCTCTGCATAGAACTACTGTAGCTAATGCGTGAAATTATGAAATGTTATGTCAAGAGCATACCTGAAGCTGTTGATCACAGTTCGATTGAAGTTAGGGAATTGTGCTCCATACAGAATGTCCAGCTGTGAAAAGAACACAGAACGTGTAGTATATTAGTATTATTCACGCATTAAAGATCAACATAATGGTCCTTGAGGGATATTTGAAAGTGTGGACTTACCGCTGTGGCAACTACGGTTGATAGGTTTTGGAATGCTGCTGAATTTGGATTTTCAAGGTCTGCTGTGAAGTTTAGCTCGAGTTTGAATTCCAAATCGATCGTTGCCACTGATGCTGGAGCACAAAGGATAGGAACAATTAGTAGCTGTAAGTTGTAAGTTGTTAAGTCAGATCAATTTGCAATGCATTGAGTCATGGTTAACTTGAACCAGGAATTCACGAGGAGTATGGTTTCTGTTATATTTGTTTTGACTAATGCTTGAGTTGTTTTACCTGGTAATGTAGTTGCAATAATTGGTGATGAAGTTACAGTAACATGTGGTGATGTTGCATTAACTGGTGGTGAGGTTGCATTAACTGGTGGTGATGTCACATTAACTGGTGGTGATGTTGTATTAACTGGTGGTGATGTTGTATTAACTGGTGGTGATGTCACATTAACTGGTGGTGATGTCACATTAACTGGTGGTGAAGTTGCATTAACTGGTGGTGAAGTTTTATTAACTGGTGGTGATGTTGCATTAACTGGTGGTGAAGTTGCATTAACTGGTGGTGATGTTGCATTAACTGGTGGTGAAGTTGCATTAACTGGTTGTGATGTTGCATTAACTGGTGGTGATGTTGCATTAACTGGTGGTGAAATAGAGTTGATATGTGGTGAGGTTGTGTTTACTAGAATGTAGAATAACAATAATTATGATACAAATGAATTGATTGGTTACAAAATAAGTAGTCGTTGTGTATGAAGTTGTGCTATAAGAGCATTCTGTGATACCATGATCCTGAACAAAACACTCGATAGCACACATATATTTGTCTTTACTTATCATGAGTAAACTGTGTTTATTGTTGTTTTTTGTGTTTTTTTCCTTTAATTTTTTCCCCCAGATGTTCTGATAGTTCAGCTATATTCAGACGAGTCCAAATGAATGATGCCATTGCATTACCTGGTGGTGAAGTTGGATATATTGAGTCATGGTTAAACTGTTTGATATTATCTTAATAGCTTAATCATGACACAGACACAGCACTTGTGCACGAGATGAGTTCATGAGGAGCAGAGTTGGGGTCCGTTACTCATAAAAGTAATACACTACATATTACATATTACTTTTGAAAAAAGTAATGCCTTACATTACTTCATTACTCCCTGGAGAAAGTAACTAGTTACATTACTCGTTACATTACTTTTGCGTTACTCCATAACATCGCCTGTCGCATGGTCACATAATTTACCACTTAACAAATCTTTATAATCCTAATAAGGAGGACATACACAAGATATTTATTTATGCTCTTTACCAGGTGAATTCACCAACAATAACCGAGCTACAAGCTCACAATGCGTCACAATTATGGGAAACTTTGTGTGTTTGTATACATAGATCTGCTAATCTTTGGCAAAAAGTCACCCAGCATGGGTATGCGGGGGTTCAAGTAGTCCAAAATGAGCTTCAATAGTTATTTTTACAAGTGTCTTGAGACTTCCATTTTATTTACATTTGATACTTTCTATTGGATTTCCCTATTTGTTATTATTATAATTCCTTACACATCTCAGCTAAACCTCAGCTTTTTGGATGGTGCACCACAAAATAAACTCAGTTTTTTAGATAGATAGATAGATAGATAGATAGATAGATAGATAGATAGATAGATAGATAGATAGATATAGATACGTACACACACACACACACACACACACACACACACACACACACACACACACACACACACACACACACACATACATACATACCGGTGTATATATCGATATAGATAGATATTGATCCTTTTAAATCATATTTGAGTGAATAATTAATGTAGGTTATATAAACAAGTTTCCAGAGTTTTTAAAACCCATCCTATCCTTTACACTGGACAACAATTGACAGATGTTCACATTCTTTTTAATATCTAGCAATTAGCAACAGTAGTGACATGCAACATGCAGTATATCGCTGCTATCGAGCAAAAACCTCATATCTCCAAATTTCAACTTTTTATGCTTTTACTATTAGTTTAATTAAGTAGTTTAATTAACTATTAGGCTAGTATACTTCATCAAACCAGAGTGTCGCACAAAGGTAGTGAAAATAGCAGATCTTCAAGCTCACAATGCCTCGCAATATGAGGCATGCCACAGCTTGTAGATCTAACCCTAACCCTACTGTGGTTGTCACTAGATATCTTTAAAATAATTTTAAAAAGGAACAGTTTCCACCCGACAGCAACGATAAAAATCATATGACATTTCAGCTATTGAAATAAATTGTAATTATGTATTTAAAAATGACAAACATACCTGCACTAACGGAACCAGCGATGATGTTCAGGGAGCCGGTGGAGCCGCTGCTTATTGCAGTATTCATCGCTTTTTCTACTGCGCTTGTAGAAGGAACTGAGCCTTTTGGGAACACCAGACTCATTCTAGTAACGACTGATCCTGACCTGTAATGTGCGAGAAAGAGAATGTGACTTTTAAATTGCAAATCGTTTGCCAAACTCATGATGGAAAGTAAACAATTGATTAAAAAAAAAGTCTTACGTGAAACTGTTGACTATAGAGCGTTTGAAAGATGAAGTGCTGCTGCTGGTGCTGTAAATCGAGTTTACCTGAAAGAGAAGAATGCAAATAGGTTTAGCTCAATTGCTGATGGAAATATCGTGTCCCAACTAGAAAATTATAAGCTGCACTGCAGTGAAGTTTCATAAAGTCCCCCCATCATTCAATCAGTTGATCGATCAATCAATCAATCAATCCACATCAGACTTAAATGAGATTAATACAAATTAAAAAATACATTCCTGTATGCATTATTACATTATTGAGAAAGCATGTCATTTTTCTTACTTGTGAGACCACTGTGGCAGCCAAAGTCTTATATTCTGTGGTAGACGTGTCGGAGAGATCAGAGCTGAAGGTTTGGTCGAGACTAAACGTAAGAGTTACGGTGTCTTCATCGGCAGTAGGAGCATCTGTGTTGACAGTGGCAGTGGTGGCAGCTGCAGTTGTGGCAGCTGCAGTGGTAGCAGCTGCAGTGGTAGCAGCTGCAGTGGTGGCAGCTGCAGTGGTGGCAGCTGCAGTGGTAGCAGCTGCAGTGGTAGCAGCTGCAGTGGTGGCAGCTGCAGTGGTAGCTGCAACAGTGGTGGCAGCTTCAGTGGTGGCAGCTTCAGTGGTGGCAGCTGCAGTGGTAGCTGCAACAGTGGTGGCAGCTGCAGTGGTGGCAGCTACAGTGGTAGCTGCAACAGTGGTGGCAGCTGCAGTGGTGGCAGCTGCAGTGGTAGCTGCAACAGTGGTGGCAGCTGCAGTGGTGGCAGCTGCAGTGGTAGCTGCAACACTGGTGGCAGCTTCAGTGGTGGCAGCTGCAGTGGTAGCTGCAACAGTGGTGGCAGCTGCAGTGGTGGCAGCTGCAGTCGTAGCTGCTGCAGTGGTGGCAGCTGCAGTGGTAGCAGCTGCAGTGGTGGCAGCTGCAGTGGTAGCTGCAACAGTGGTGGCAGCTGCAGTGGTGGCAGCTGCAGTGGTAGCTGCAACAGTGTTGGCTGCTGCAGTGGTGGCAGCTGCAGTGGTAGCTGCAACAGTGGTGGCAGCTTCAGTGGTGGCAGCTGCAGTGGTGGCAGCTGCAGTGGTAGCTGCAACAGTGGTGGCAGCTTCAGTGGTGGCAGCTGCAGTGGTAGCTGCAACAGTGGTGGCAGCTGCAGTGGTGGTAGCTTCAGTGGTGGCAGCTTCAGTGGTGGCAGCTTCAGTGGTAGCAGCTGTGGTAGCTTCAGCAGTGGTAGCTTCAATAGTGGTAGCAGCTGCAGTGGTAGCTGCAGCAGTGGTGTTGGTAGCAGTGGTGGAAACGGTTGCGCTGACGGAGCTCGAGATGACGTTCAGGGAGCCGGTGGAGCCGCTGCTTATTGCTGTGGTAGACGTGTCGGAGAGATCAGAGCTGAAGGTTTGGTCGAGACTAAACGTAAGAGTTACGGTGTCTTCATCGGCAGTAGGAGCATCTGTATTGACAGTGGCAGGGGTGGCAGCTGCAGTTGTGGCAGCTTCAGTGGTGGCAGCTGCAGTTGTGACAACTGCAGTGGTAGCTGCAACAGTGGTGGCAGCTGCAGTGGTAGCAGCTGCAGTGGTAGCTGCAACAGTGGTGGCAGCTTCAGTGGTGGCAGCTTCAGTGGTAGCAGCTGCAGTCGTACCTGCAACAGTGGTGGCAGCTGCAGTGGTAGCTGCAACAGTGGTGGCAGCTTCAGTGGTAGCAGCGGCTGTGGTAGAAGCTGTGGTAGCTTCAGCAGTGGTAGCTTCAACAGTGGTAGCAGCTGCAGTGGTAGCTGCAGCAGTGGTGGTGGTAGCAGTGGTGGAAACGGTTGCGCTGACGGAGCTCGAGATGATGTTCAGGGAGCCGGTGGAGCCGCTGCTTATTGCTGTAGTCATCGCTGTTTCTACTGCGCTTGTAGAAGGAACTGAGCTCGTCGGGAACACCAGACTCATTGAAGTAACGACTGATCCTGACCTGTAATGAGCGAGAAAGAGAATGTGACTTTTATATTGTAAACCAATTGCTAAACTGAAAATGCAAAGTAAGCAATTGGTCCGAATTCTGTCTTACGTGAAACTGTTGACTATAGAGCGTTTGAAAGATGAAGTGCTGCTGCTGGTGCTGTAAATCGAGTTTACCTGAAAGAGAAGAATGCAAATGTTTCGTGTTGAACTGAATTAATTTTTATTTAAACCGAAGCAGGTGCTTAAACATGGCATGTAATTCGATGATTTACTTTATTAAGGACCACAAATAGAAACAAGCCCTCACGGCTTTCTGAGTTATCCTTTTAGCATTATTGTACCTTTTGCAAACTGCTAATAAAGTATTCATTCAATCATTTGATCGATCGATTGATCAATCCACATCTGACTTAAATTAGATTAATACATATTAAAAGCTACATTCCTGTATGCATTATTACATCATCATTAAAAGCACATCGTTTTTCTTACTTGTGAGACCACTGTGGCAGCCAAAGTCTTATATGCTGTGGTAGAGGAGTCGGAGAGATCAGAGCTGAAGGTTTGGTCGAGACTAAACGTAAGAGTTACGGTGTCTTCGTCGGCAGTGGGAGCGTCTGTATTGACAGTGGCGGTGGTGGCAGCTGCAGTTGTGGTAGCTGCAGCAGTGGTGACAGTGACTGTGGTAGCAGCGGCCGTAACTGTGGTAGTAAAATCAGTGTTGGGAGCAACTGTAGTGGGAACCACTGTGGGAGCAGATGTCATATTTGCAACTGTAGTGGGAGCAGATGTCATATTTGCAACCGTAGTGGGAGCAGATGTCATATTTGCAACCGTAGTGGGAGCAGATGTCATATTTGCAACTGTAGTGGGAGAAGATGTCATATTTGCAACCGTAGTGGGAGCAACTGTGGTCGGAGTGGTTGAAACGATGGTGGTGGGAGCAGCTGGGTCAATATCAAATTGCGGGAGTTTTGAAGTCCGAGGGATGTAACTTGTATGTACTTTTAGTGAAATTAAAAAAACTAATGCTATTTATGATCATTATGATCATGTCTTTACAAATACTATACTTATTTATACAAATTTTATCATTAATTAATACAAAAATGGCTGGATATCACTAAAATGTCAACTAAGTTACTGTCCGAATGTAATAACAACCATCTTCTAATTAGTTAAACAGCAATAAAATGAGCTTAATCAAAAATTGTTTTGATAATTTTATTTTTATACGGCTAAGATAATCATTTCATATATAACGTTTTTGGCAATATATCAACTATTATATGGAAAATAACACATTTTATCCGTGTCCGAGAAGTCACTGTCAACTAAGTTACCCATTACAAAAACACCTCTCAAGGGGGTGTGTCATTTCTAAATCACATGACCTGCTACACATGATGTCATTAACTACTGATGAACAGACTGGCATGGCTCCAATGTATGTTCTTCCTCCTCTTTCTTCAATATTTAACATGAAGTAGTGTGTGAGTCATGTGTGGAATTATCGCATGTCAACAGTGTTACTACAATATTGTTATAAATAACTTTTAATTTAAACTTTTCTCAAACGTGGATCTAATATTTAGAAGAATCTTTCTGTAAAAATGCCATGTGGTGTTTGGTGATAGGCAGCCATGTTGATTTTAGACCAAAAAACAGCAAATATGTCAACTATGTTACTGTCAACTATGTTACCCTTGTATAGGTAACTTAGTGGACTAAGAGTAACATAGTTGACACTCATGTCATGTTCTTATAGTTTTCAGCAGTTAATTTACTATTCTAACTGTACATTAAATAAAAACACTGTTTTAAATATTAAATAAATAAATAAATATAATAAATATAAGACAAACATGTTTTTCGGGAAAATGTCACGATTATCACCTGCAGAGAAGCAGCGTTGGTAATTTGTCCCCGGCGAGATGCCGACCCTGCAAAAAGGGAGGCATACCCAGGATGCAGACATGCCTCTATAGTAGAGTGTGCCCTCAGACCCCCTGGGGGCTATATTCCTCTCTATGGCTCCATAATCCATTTTGAAAGTCTTACCTTTGATATGGGTTTTCCCTTGACCTGAGAACCCCATGCCACAAATAACTTATCACCCTTCCTGAAGGGAGCAGTTCTGTCCGCATACAGTTTCAATGCCCTAACCGGGTAGATTCAGTCTCCTGTCCTCCACCGAGGAGAACAAAGGCAGATGGAACGCCACTAGGTCGACTGGAGCACTCACAGAGGGGAAATTATTAGGCACGAAAACCAGGTTCGGCCTAATAGACACCCTGAGTTCCCACTAAATCTCATGCAGCTCGGGCTGACCAAGAGTGCATGCATGTCACTAGCACGCTTTGCAGTTGTCAGGGCAACCAATAGAGCGGAAGAAACTTCAGGTCCTGCACCTTCTCCAGCGGCTCAAAAGAATGATGTCATAGGGCATCCAGTACCAGAGTCAGATCCCAGGACGGGACCAGAGATCTGGAAACCGCACAGGCACGCTTGACGCCTCTCTTGAACTGTCGAACCAGCAGGTGTTCTCCCACCATCTTGCTTTATGCCGACATGGTATGCCGAAATGGCTGCCAAGTTGACCTTAACGGAGGCCTTCCAGGCCTCTATCCAGGATCTCCTGCAGGAAGGTCAGAATGTGCACCACCGAGGCCTGGAACGGGACCACCCGATGAGGTCTAGCCGAGCACCAACGTTCAAACATGTTCCAAGCGATGCTGTACTGTTGTCTATAGTCGCCAGGGCCCTGGCGCCTAGAATCATCGCGACGACATTCAGGGGCAGGCCCTCTGCGTTCAGGTTTGACCCCTCACGGGCCAGACCCAGAGGCCCAGGTCCTGTGGATGTGGGTGGAAGATCTTGCGCCCTGCCTGCGTGAGCAGGTCCCTCCATAGGAGGCGCCACCAAGGCTGGTCGTAAAGGAGGGGAAATATTTCTTGCCTCCAGGCTGGAGTCCTCACACTGGCCAGAACGGGAGGAATCAGGTCCAATAGTGAATGCGTAGAGCAGACCCTTGGGCCAGTGCCTGTTCCATGGCATCCAGGCCTAGGGTTGGTGATCCTGCCAGGGAGATAAGGAGTCAAGACTTCTTGTTTTTCTCTGAGGCAACAGGTCCATCTCGGGTGCCCCGAACCTGTCCCATATCTGGGCCGCCACCTCTGCAAAGGACCAGTTGTGGTAACGGAATGCACACCAGTCCCTGTATTCAGGAGTCCCGGACGTGACAGGCCGTGAGTGACAAGAGGTGCTTGTCGCACCACGTCAACAGCCTGTGTGCCAAACATGTGCCAGCTTAGAGACTTCAGTCCCCCTTTCCTGTTGATGTAGCACATGGTCGTAGTGTTCTCGATTCTTACCAGAACATGGCAAACTTGTATGAATGGTTTGAAATGCTTAGGGAAAGAAAAAAAATCAGGAGTTGATGTGGGCAAGCCTCAGGGCTCCATACACACCCCTGGTCATCCTGTCACCGTGGGTGGGCCCCCACCCTGTCAGGCTGGTGACTTTCCTGGCTAGGGCCAATCCCAGGGGGACGCCCTCCATGAGGAATCATCTGTCTACAAGTGTGTAGTCTGCAGTCACTGTCACTCGATGTGAAAGAATAGAATGAAAGTCATCTATTGTCAGCTAAGAGTGTTTTTTTTGTGGTGCAACCACTCCTATAGACAGCTATGTGTGTCTCTGGCTGTGTCCGTCCCTGGCTGGCTGGCTAGCTGACTGTGTCCGTCTGAGCACGAAAACTTCCGGGGACCCCCCGGGGACCCCCACACGGAGTTGCACCACTCACTTCACACAACGTTTTCTTTTTGCAGGTTAGGAGCACATTTTACAATGTCTGTAAAATCTGTGTTAATAAACTGGCAAGTGTTCCATGTTAACTATCTGTATTTGTTTGTCAATATATCAAATGGTCTTAATTCAATACACTAAGAGGTGGAATATGCAGTTTGCTAACATACAATAATAATCATGAATTCATTTTATTCATGATTAGGTTATTTGATAAATAAATCATTATACTTTTTCATGTCCAGTCAACTCTGTTACTTTAGTCAACTATGTTACCATGCTGTCAACTAAGTTACCATTAGGTTTTTAAAGAAAAAATATATATAGTTGTTCCATAAACTCCAAGTAAATAACTTAGCAACTTAGTAGCAGTGAAATATGTAGCTCAGTATAATTTTTTCAATAAAATTATCATGAATTTCAGGAGTTTTAGGAGAAAACATCTGGACCGGTAACAGCATTCTGTGAAATTAGGAGGTTTAATGCAAAAAAAACACATTTCCTTTAATAATTGGAGATTATAATTGAAAATGAAGGTAAGCGGACGCATATTCTTCCAAGAACAATGATTTGTTTAAAAATCTGACATTTATCCATATACAGACAATTACAGTTTTTGTCCGTAACATAGTTGACCAAAAATGAGTTACCATCTCTGTTTTTTGATTAAATATCTAAAATCAGAACATGCCTGAGCTTGGCAATTACTGAAAACATAATCTCTAAGGAATACTCTGTAAGATAAAATAATAATATATTAGAAAATAATAACTTTTTTTCCAGAAAATTTTAAACTCAAAAAGTCCCGCAATTTGATATTGACCCAGCTGTTGTTGTTTCAGCACCTATAAAACACAGAGTAAATGAGAGCATGCATGGCCTTGGGTGGTAATGTATTGCAGCAATGGTTACAGCTTTCTGTTCAATTTTAAAAGGAAAACTAAATACAAAAATAAACAAACACATACTTGTTGCAACAACTGTTGATGCATTCACAGGAAGGGAGAAGCCTGAACTGCTGTTAGTCGCAGCCTCCACTAAAACGTTTTCCACCGCAGTGGTTGTTGGTGCACTGGAGTTGGCGTTGTTAAATTGCAGGGTCGCATTTACCACAATTGAACCTTGGCTGTGAAAAGATGATTATTGTTATATTTCTTTCCTGTCATAGATTTTGTCATGTACATTTCTATGGTCCCAGTTTTTCCTTTGTCAAATATGTAATGAATTATTTTAGCAAAAGGCCGATGCACACCTCAGAAGGCTAGTGAAATATGTAATTAATAAATTCTGCGTTCACATGGGCAGATGCAAATATCTCGCGTTGTCGCTTCGTAAAATCAATCTGTGTTGCTCACACGGACGTTGACATCATCAAGCGTGTGTTACTCTGTACGTAGTGATGTGTGTTGGAGGAGCGGCGAAAAAAGAACAACAATCCAGCATGGAGTCTAAACTGCGAGCCCTTTAGGACATAGGCATTATTTATTAATATATGCATTGGAAACAATGGAAACGGACTAAAAGAAGACGTCGCAAGTTTCTATCAGCCAGAACAGCATGAAAAAAGCAAGGAGGGAGAAGAAGAAATATGCAGCTACAGTTGTGACTTTGCATCTGGAAGTTATACGACATGTCCATCTGAACAAAGATCTGGACTGGAGAGACAACACAGAGGGCAGAGGCTGTCTATAAAAATGGGACAGAGCAGACTCTACCTCAAGTCTAAATTCCTCTGATGTGTGTAGCAGGGTACTGGAAATGTTTCATCGGTCTGTTGTAGCCATTATTCTGTTTTAGGCAGTGGTATGCTGGGGTGTCTCTGCATAGAACTACTGTAGCTAATGCGTGAAATTATGAAATGTTATGTCAAGAGCATACCTGAAGCTGTTGATCACAGTTCGATTGAAGTTAGGGAATTGTGCTCCATACAGAATGTCCAGCTGTGAAAATAACACAGAACGTGTATGTATATTAGTATTATTCCCGCATTAAAGATCAACATAATGGTAGAATTAATTCTCTGTCCTTGAGGGATATTTGAAAGTGTGGACTTACCGCTGTGGCAACTACGGTTGATAGGTTTTGGAATGCTGCTGAATTTGGATTTTCAAGGTCTGCTGTGAAGTTTTGCTCGAGTTCGAATTCCAAATCGATCGTTGCCACTGATGTTGGAGCACAAAGGATAGGAACAATTAGTAGCTGTAAGTTGTAAGTTGTTATAAGTTGTTAAGTCAGATCAATTTGCAATGCATTGAGTCATGGTTAACTTGAACCAGGAATTCACGAGGAGTATGGTTTCTGTTATATTTGTTTTGACTAATGCTTGAGTTGTTTTACCTGGTAATGTAGTTGCAATAATTGGTGATGAAGTTACAGTAACATGTGGTGATGTTGCATTAACTGGTGGTGAGGTTGCATTAACTGGTGGTGATGTCACATTAACTGGTGGTGATGTCACATTAACTGGTGGTGAAGTCGCATTAACTGGTGGTGATGTCAAATTAACTGGTGGTGAAGTTGCATTAACTGGTGGTGAAGTTGCATTAACTGGTGGTGATGTTGCATTAACTGGTGATGATGTTGCATTAACTGGTGGTGAAATTGCATTGGCTGGTGGTGAAATAGAGTTGATATGTGGTGAGGTTGTGTTTACTAGAATGTAGAATAACAATAATTATGATACAAATTAATTGATTGGTTACAAAATAATTAGTTGTTGTGTATGAAGTTGTGCTATAAGATCATTCTGTGATAGGCCTACCATGATCCTGAACAAAACACTCGATAGCACACATATATTTGTCTTTACTTATCATGAGTAAACTGTGTTTATTGTTGTTTTTTGTGTTTTTTTCCTTTTATATTTTTCCCCAGATGATCTGATAGTTCAGCTATATTCAGAGGAGTCCAAATGAATGATGCCATTGCATTATACCTGGTGGTGAAGTTGGATGTATTGAGTCATGGTTAAACTGTTTGATATTATCTTAACAGCTTAATCATGACACAGACACAGCACTTAATTGTGCACGAGATGAGTTCATGAGGACTTGAGGAGTATGGTTTCTGTTTGCGATATAGTAGTAAAGTTGTTTTGACTATATGGTTGAGTTGATTTACCTGGTGATGTAGTTGCAAATCCTGACACTCCTAGCACAAAACCAGACCTTGAAATGTAGCCGTCCACAGCCAAAGTGAGCATATTTCAACAGGTTACCGTATGTTGTTTTACTTTATACTTTGAGCACCTGCCCTGACCCTCTCTCTATGGTATATAAAATACTCACTGACAAATGTACAGGCTGTAGTCAGACATGGACTTTCTCGTCTTTGAACCAGCACTTAAAACTAAACAAATTTGAAATGAGTAATGATGACATTGCATTACCTGGTCGTGAAGTTGCAGTAACTGGTGGTGATGTTGCAGTAACTGGTGATGAAGTTGTGTTGAACGATGATGCAGTAGTAATTGAAGCAGTCGTGGGAGCAACTGTTGTAGAAGCTGTATCTTTAGAAATATTGTAAATTAATGGAAATGCTGGCAGCAGTTAAAGCAGTAATGTAGCTTCATGTATGTTGTAAATTAAAAAAATAATAATAATTAAAAGCTCATACTTGTAGCAACAACTGTTGATGCATTCACAGGTAGGGAGAAGCTGGAACTACCATTTCTCACAGCCTCCACTAAAGTGTTAGCCACAGCGTCGATTGTTGGTGCACTAGAGTTGGCGTTGTTAAATTGCAGGGTCGCATTTACCACAATTGAACCTTGGCTGTGAAAAGATGATTATTGTTAGATTTCATAATTATTATGAATTTTGTCATGAATATTTCTATGGTATTTATTGGTCCAAAAAAAGATTATGTCAAGAGCATACCTGAAGTCGTTGATTACAGTTTGATAGAAGTTAGGAAATTGTCTGCTATACACATCATCCAGCTGTGAAAAGAACCCAGAAATATCACGCACACACACGCACACACACGCACGCACGCACGCACACACACACACACACACACACACACACACACACACACACACACACACACACACACACACATGCATATTAGCATTATCCACCTGTAAAAATCTAAATAAAAGTTGAATTAATTATCTGTAGAGACCTTGAGGGATATTTGACAGAGTGGACTTACCGCTGTGGCAACTACAGTTGATAAGTTTTTGAATGCTGCTGAATTTGGATTTTCAAGATCTGCTGTGAAGGTTTGCTCAAGTTTGAATTCCAAATCGATCGTTGCCACTGATACTGGAGCACAAAGGATAGGACACAATTATTTGCTGTAAATTGTTATTACTAAGGATTAAGTCAGATTCAATTTCAATAAAGATGTATTGAGTCACAGTTGAACTGATTCATTTGATATTTATATTAATCATGGCACAGACACAGCACTTGTGCACAAGAGGAGTCCATGAACATGGTTTCTGTTTGCGATATAGTGGTAAAGTTGTTTTGACTAATGGTTGAGTTTCTTTACCTGGTGGTGAAGTTGCAGTAACTGGTGATGAAGTTGTGTTGAACGATGATGCAGTAGTAATTGAAGCAGTCGTGGGAGCAACTGTTGTAGAAGCTGTACCTTTAGAAATATTGTAAATTAATGGAAAATGCTGGCAGCAGTTAAAGCAGTGATGTAGCTTCATGTATGTTGTAAATTTGAAAGAAATTTTAATTTAATAATATCAACATGTTTTTTTGTTTTAGTTTTTTGCATCAATTTTCTTCATTTTGTTGAGGAAATGCAGAGCCAGATCACTCATAGCATCTCTGAGGATAGAATTATGGATGAGTGCAGCATTTTCCCTCGCATTTTGAACGAAACGGGCCACACCTGAAAACTTTGGAAGCCAATCTTAGCCAATCTGGAAGATGGGAAATGGTGCCACTCAGTGATGATCACATGACTATGGAGATAGTGTATACCGAAAGTTTTACTCCAATCTTGTACAGCACATCGATTGGTTTTGTTCATTGAGTTAATTTGTACACTCGGATTTTACAGTTCTGTTCTTGAGAGTTTAAGGTTGGGGTAGCAGAGATAAATAAATAAGATATTGTATGGCGTGTCCGTTGCCTATGCATATCCTTGCAATGAAAAAGGTTTATGTTTACTGCTGTACTACATAAAGTGTCTGTACCAGTCATTGGGTTTAATCATTATACGTCTAAGTGTTTTTTTAGGGACTCACTTATAGCTGTATTTTCTTTTAATAATATGTTCAGTGATTTTTACATTTTTATGACAGAAAAAACAAAAACAAACAGACAGCTCAGCTCAGACACGTTGCAGAAAGGACACAGATATACACGCATACACGTACCTACATCGGATCATAAAATACAAACATAAAAATACACAATATACTGTATATGGACACATGGTGCTTGGCAGTCTAGATGGGAACGGCTACCCCGAGAAAATTACATAAAAAACAATAATAGTATTAATATCCACAGCATAAGGTAGAAAGTAAATTAAAATAAAGTAAATAAACAAGGAATGATTAATTTAAATAAAGTAAATAAACAAGGAATGATTAATTTAAATAAAGTAAATAAACAGGAATGATGATCCTATCCATCAAGGTTAGTGGTATCACTTCTGTCAAGGAACCCTATGGTCAAGGTGACAGGCTGGCAGTTATTGAGGGCCAATAAATCGCAAATATGGATCCCATATTTTATATATCTGTTGTGGAGAATAGCAGGCAGGTTAAAAATTCCAACGGCAGGAACTGCATGATTATTTTGTGCCAGTCATTCTTTACCTATAGCTGTGGTTGTAGGAAGGATGGTGGTGGTACTGGTACCTGGAGCGGGTGTAGTTGGTGTAGCTGTTGCAACTGGTAGTGGTGACAGGCCAGCACAGGTGACGCTCAGGTCACTGTTAGTCCCAGAGGACGTGAAGGTGACAAATCCTGGCTGGTCGCTGCTGATGTGACCGTTGATCCAATCCTGGTACCGAGACACTCTGGCATAGACTCCAGGCAAATTAGGCAGGGCACAACCCCGACCCCAGCTCACTATTCCAGACTGAACCCAGCGAGAACCTTCTTTGCTCACCATTGGGCCTCCTGAATCTCCCTGTCGTGTAAGGAAACACATGCTGTATTAAAACGATAAGATCTTTTCCGGGAAGAAATACTCACAATGAACACAACCATTCAAATGATCACCTGAATCGAGTCCTTCCGTCCATCAGTGAAGCCAGCACAGATCATATTGTCAGTGATGGCGCCCACACTATAGTCACAATTACACTGTCTGTTCCCCACCACTGGAACCTCCACCTCCTGGAGGTTTTTCGGGGAAGGAAGGGCAACTAAAGAGACACAAAGTTAGTTCCATGAGCAAATTATCATATCAAACTTATTTATTTTCTTTCATCACAGTCACTGAGTTCATTTCTGTGGTTTCTTTGTTGTTTTACTGTAATTCACCTGGTTTGAAATGCTACCATTAAAATGGACCTTTACTGTAATGTACTCACGTCCAGATCCAATTTTACCCCAGCCGGTGATCCAGCTGTCGATGCCACTGTAGAAGGTGCTCCCCGATGCTGCCAGGCAGACTGGTCGGATATAGCTGGTAAAAGTCACCGGCGATGAAAGTTTCAGGAGAGCGATGTCATTATTATATATGGTAACATTGTGATAGTCGGGGTGGCGGATGATCTGTCTAACCGACCGAGAGACCTCGTTAGGATTGGATAGTTCTTGACTCTGCCGACCCAGATAAACAGTGAGACCAGATGGTACGGTGTTACTAGGAATAAAGAAAAAAGGCAATCCATAATTAGCACAATATTCACTTTCCTTTTGCAGGTATTAATGAAATGGTCTCAGAGACTCTTGCTGATAATAACACCCCACCTTGTGAAGCAGCGAGCAGCGGACATCACCCATTCATTGTTAATAAGAGATCCTCCACAGAAGTGACTTGGAAAAGTACTAGATGAATGTAGACTGGCCTGCCACGGCCAGCTCCCTGCAGGAGCGTCCTCACCTCCAACTATCCTGGTGTTCAGAGCAGGCCGGCCGCACACTGAGAGAGACACAACCGTCAATTGATCTGGGTTGCAAAGCCAATAGAGTAATGCATAATTTATGCTCTCTATCATACGATGAAGTATTAATTCCGCGCGGCACACACACACACACACACACACGCACGTGTATAATTTTGTGTATAATGTGCGTGTATAATTTCACAGAAATTGCACACTGTGTTTGTGATTTGTGGCATTTTTTCGAAATGGACCAATCGTGTGAGCTTTGGAAGCCAATCTTAGCCAATCAGGATGGAAGATGGGAAATGGTGCCGCTCCGTGTTGACCACATGACTATGGAGATAGTGTATACCGAATTGTGTGATGTATGGACAAAATGTGTACGAGTAATCTACAGAAATATGTTTTGCCTAAATCGGCCTCATGGTGGCGCTATAACAGGCCATTGAGGAATATTTGGGGCAGAGGTTCGTCGTTGGCATCCAGGGAGTGTGTGTGCAAAGTTTGGCATGGATCGGGCCAACGGTGCGGAGATTAGCTGATAACGGATGGACGGAAGGACGGACGGACACACACACGGACGGACGGAAGGACGGACGGACGGAGTGCAAAACATACTCCCCCCCATGCCTTCGGCCTGGTGGAGACAATGATGGTTTTACTATTAGAAACTGTTGCTGCCGTACTTGCTGTTGTGGGACCAGGAACTGCAGTTGTCAAATGTGTCTCTGGACTTGGTGTGGTTGTAGGGCTGCCCCCTGTTTCTGTTGTGGTTGCAATACCTGGACACACATGTACAGTACAGTATGAAAATGCCTCTACAATTCTAAGCAAACAATTTTGGCTTTCCTACTTTGTCCATGTACACAGACTGCAGAGATAAAATAATAAGAATTTGTACTTCTCCTTTACACACAACCATACTAAAGTTGTTTGAAGTAGCAGACATTTTCACCTTTAGACCCCTTGCAGGGTTAACATTGCAAAGTTAATTACTAGCACTGTCACAGGAAAGTATTTTGACTTGGCCTACTGCATGGTTACAAATTAAGTGGACTAACTAACCTTTGTTGTATACCGGTATGTACAAAGATAATTGTATAATTATCTGCAATATCACATAACATTAATGCATGGAAGGGCTGTCTGCGTGGCACATATGGCAAGTGAAAATGTTTTACTCCAATCTTGTACAGCACATCGATTGGTTGTAGGAAGGATGGTGGTGGTACCTGGAGCGGGTGTAGTTGGTGTAGCTGTTGCAACTGGTAGTGGTGACAGGCCAGCACAGGTGACGCTCAGGTCACTGTTAGTCCCAGAGGACGTGAAGGTGACAAATCCTGGCTGGTCGCCGCTGATGTGACCGTTGATCCAATCCTGGTACCGAGACACTCTGGCATAGACTCCAGGCAAATTAGGCAGGGCACAACCCCGACCCCAGCTCACTATTCCAGACTGAACCCAGCGAGAACCTTCTTTGCTCACCATTGGGCCTCCTGAATCTCCCTGTCGTGTAAGGAAACACATGCTGTATTAAAACAATGAGGTATTTTCCGGGAAGAAATACTCACAATGAACACAACCATTCAAATGATCACCTGACACGAGTCCTTCCCTCCATCAGTGAAGCCAGCACAGATCATATTGTCAGTGATGGCGCCCACTCCAAGGTCACAATTACACTGTCTGTTCCCCACCACTGGAACCTCCACCTCCTGGATGTTTTTCGGGGAAGGAAGGGCAACTAGGGAGACACAAAGTTAGTTTCATGAGCAAATTATCATATCAACCGTATTTCTTTTCTTTCATCACAGTCACTGAGTTAATTTCTGTATGGTGGTTTCTTTGTTGTTTTATTGTAATTCACCTGGTTTGAAATGCTACCATTAAAATGGACCTTTACTGTACTGTACTCACGTCCAGATCCAATTTTACCCCAGCCGGTGATCCAGCTGTCGATGCCACTGTAGAAGGTGCTCCCCGATGCTGCCAGGCAGACTGGTCGGATATGGCTGGTAAAAGTCACCGGCGATGAAAGTTTCAGGAGAGCGATGTCATTATTATATATGGTAACATTGTGATAGTCGGGGTGGCGGATGATCTGTCTAACCGACCGAGAGACCTCGTTAGGATTGGATAGTTCTTGACTCTGCCGACCCAGATAAACAGTGAGACCAGATGGTACGGTGTTACTAGGAATAAAGAAAAAAGGCAATCCATAATTAGCACAATATTCACTTTCCTTTTCAAGTATTAATTAAATGGTCTCAGAGACTCTTGCTGATAATAACACCCCACCTTGTGAAGCAGTGAGCAGCTGACATCACCCATTCATTGTTAATAAGAGATCCTCCACAGAAGTGACTTGGAAAAGTACTATTTGAATGTAGACTGGCCTGCCACGGCCAGCTCCCTGCAGGAGCGTCCTCACCTCCAACTATCCTGGTGTTCAGAGCAGGCAGGCCGCACACTGAGAGAGACACAACCGTCAATTGATCTGGGTTGCAAAGCCAATAGATTAATGCATAATTTATGCTCTTTATCATACGATGAAGTATTAATCCCGCACGACACACACACACACACTGACACACACACACTTCCCTTTCTTTGTTTTCTTGGAAAAATAACATATGGGAACTATGCACAAAAACTATGGACAGAAACTATGCACCAAACCACATTTTTACTTGTAAAACTGTGATGTGACAATAAAGCTCACTTTGACAGGATTCTATACTAGATTCTCGAGTTATTCTAAAACATCTCTTTGCCCAAAATTGGCAAACTACAATGACTTAGTTGTAGCTAACTGTCATGGTTTGACTCTTCCCCTGTCTGCATTTCCATGTCAGCCACTCTCCATTCCGACTCAGTCCTTGTCACACACCTGTTCCCACTCCCTCTCCAGCCCAACAGTGCCATGCCCCTTCCACACCTGTGAACGGCAATTACCCTGCTCCCTATAGACCGATTCAGAAACGGGTCTCATGGTCTCAGACTCGCAGGCAACGTATTTCCTGTAGGCGGAGACGACATATCTGCGGTTTCCCGCACTCCACATTCTACTACAGTGAATGGAAAAGTGAGTTAGTCTGCCTCAAACGTTACTATTTTACAGTAGAGGCAACATAAAAAATAAAATAAAATGTTTTGTCAAAATATCTACCGCGGTGGCTGAGACCAGAGCCATAATAGTAATGGTTGAGACGAAGCAGTGAAAGGTCCTGAAAGATACATATTAACGTCAGTCTTACCAATACCCAATCTTTCTGTTTTAGGAACACAAGGCTGCTGTACATTTAGAAGACAATTGTAGAATCTGCCTCAGGTCTTGACTTAAACAATTGCTGTCGTACTTGCTGTTATAGGAATACTATATGATAGGCATTCGTAAAAATAGGCATTCGTAAAAAAATCACCACAATCCAATAGGCAAAAAAGTAGCAGCCTGCACAAGCTGCTTTTTCCTGCTTGAAAGCTGAAACAAGCCTTGATTTAAAAGTAAAAAAAATAAGCATTATGTAAACTACACTACTACAGTATGTGTATCCCCCTGTAATCCCCTGGAATACAGAATATTATACTGACACATAAATTAGTAGGGGAGAGCCGCCTTGGATGTAACATTTTGCACGTTTCATTTTTTTACTCGGAGATCCGTTTAGCTACACATGTAATATTTTCAGGCAACGGACCTACACATGTCAGCTACCATAAACCACTTCAAGTTATTTTTTTGATAAAACAGGTCGGGAGTTATTAAACCGAACGTGGACGCTGTTTCAGTGTTACATTTGCTGCGCATATCGGATTAATTGTAACAGCATGGAGTATAAATGTAACAACGCTAAAAAACACCATTAAACATATCGTTTTCAGCTTAAAGCAATTATATTTCATTGAAGCAACTCCTTAGCATTGTTTTCATACCATGGATGTGATAAGAAAATGTATCAAACATATTGGGAAATATTAAATAGTATCGGGTGTACCGTTTGGGCTTTTTTTTTCAGTTCAATGGGGAAATACATTGATTAAACAAACGTTTGATTGATTGAGTTGTACAATGTTATACAACCCTAAACTAATTTTAGAATACACTACACAATACAATACAATTTTAGAACATATAATATTGGCCAATATGTCAAATATGTAAATATTACTTATAATGGCATTGAATGGAAGCGGACCATTTGTAACACATGTTACAATTGACCCTCCCTCCGAAGTTTTCTTTGCCGTTGCTTACAGACCAGAATGAACGTGAATTCCGTCTAAACACGATGCAAACTAATGAAGAACATAAGCATGAAGACATCCATGTGGATTTTTATTCACCAACACCAAAGAAAAAACTTGTAGCACACAAATACTCCAGGTGTAAAATTATACGCATTTTGAAAAAAGTCAGTTTTTCGCCAATAGCTCCCCGCAGGATGAAGGCAAACACTTCAAACTTCCTGGGCACGTAGAGTACGTTGCTGTACACATACTGACGCGATGGCGTCATGGTGGCGTTGACCAATCAAGAGATAACGTCCATGTTACAACCGTGACGCGTTACATCCAAGGCGGCTCTCCCCTACCGGTGAATTACTTATTTTCTATCAATTACACACTCCATGAAGCCTTGAATTCAGAGAGACTTTTTAGTTTTGTCACATTCTGAGCCAATAATTTGATGATCAGGTCAACAGGAGACTCAGTAGGAGACTATTGAGTCTGTAGGAGATGAGACAGGAAACGTGGCTTGTGATTGGCTGAGACAGGCCGTCATGGGTAGGGAGCGCTGCTCTGTGTCGATTTGGATGAGGATTTAAGATTCTGTCCCTATCGGAACATAACTCGGACGGCGCAGAGTCGTCTCAACCAAAACTTTGCAAGGTTTGGCACTGTGACTCGCTTGCTTTAGCTTGCTTGCCGGTGCCTCTCATGGCTCAAGTTCGCTTGATACGGCACGCCTCCGTCGCGTTAAGGATAAATAATTAAGATTCGTTATGGAGTGATGTATGATAGGTTGGTGGGTAGGTACCAATTAGGGGTGGGCAAATTGGTGATAAATATTGTCAAGACGACAATGTCACCACGATATGACTTTAGTTTAGTTGATTATGTTATATGCTTTAGCTATTGAAAAATCGCAGATCTACAAGCTCATAGCGCTACGAGCTTGTAGGTCTGCTATTTTTGAAAAATCGAAGAACGTCTGACATAGAAAAATTGCTTTTTCAGAAAACTGTCAGGATGTAGATTGTAGAAGACATTTTTAGAATCTGATCTCAGGTCAAAATGGGTTAATATCTGTGTCTCTCTGTTCTGACTGATTTGCTGCCGTTTTATGTTTATATGTTTTATGTTCTTTTCCATTGTTTTATTGTTTTAACGGCTTGCTTGTGTTGTGCCCTGTAAAGCAGCATGTATGAAAGATACTTTATACATAAAGTTTATTATTATTATTATTACCATTATCGTATAACATTGTGATACAGTGAATGCACATTCTATGATTTGCAGTTCTACTGTATAGCTGTGAAGTACAAATCTCAAATAAGTAGGCTAGCATGCATGGCTGGGAAGATCATGGGCATGTCCACCCCCCCACCCCATCACTCCCCAGGCCATCTTTGAACAAGCAGTGTTGAGACAAGCTCGGAATATTGTATCTGACCCCTTGCATGTATTGTACAGAGAGTTCGTACTCTCGGTACGAGAGTACGAACAACTAATGCCATCCGGTAGGAGGTATAGAACTCCACGGTGTGTGTATAATAGATTTAAACACTCTTTTGTTCCCCTGTCAATCAAAATGCTCTATCAGAGATTGCCGAATGCACTTTACTGACTCAGAGATTCAGGGATTGCCAAAAGCACTTTTTTGACTAGTTGCACTTTATCAAGGGAATGTGTGCAATATCTCAATATATGTGTGTTTTGTGTATGTGGGTGCTGTTTCATGGTGTTTTTCCTTTTAGTATGTGAACGTGTCTGTTATTTGTATGCAGCTGTGACTCTGTCTCCAAGACAAATTTCTCCCAAGGGAGACAAATGAAGACAACATTGAACCTTAAGCTTAATTTAGTAGAATAACGGTTTTGTTCGCCAAAACAACGTATTTTGGTCTAAATGTTCTGTTACTCCTTTTTCTTTTAGTTTTTGTTACAGTACCTTGTAGGTGGTTGTACTTTTAAGTAACTTGAAAATAACCATAAAAATCACACCCATGTGAACTGAGTGTTGCAATTCCCCCCCCACCTCTCTCTCTCTCTCTCTCTCTCTCATTAGCAGGCATCAGGCACAGAGGCCTATCCCTCTCTGTTTCTGGCACCCCCTACTGGTACTAATAAGTCATATACTCGTGCTCATGACCACTGCCACTGCCACATAGGTGTACACATGTCACATAGGTGTACACGGACATTGCTGGTTGTAGGAGTGGTTGCACCACTCAAAAACCAACATGAAAAAGAATCATGACAATATCGTGGATCGAGATACTGCTTGAAACAGAATCATGATATTATACTTTTCCATATCGCCCACCCTACTATACCAATGACACTTGTAATTGTATTCTCCTTGTTCATAATATTGGATTAAAACCTTTCTCAATAGCAACTTTACTAGTTGCAACTCTTTAGAAGTAGAAGAAGAACAACAACAACAACACATATCATCACATACATTAATTTGCTCTTCTCAGGCTATATTGCAGTCACCTCGGAAGGTGAAAAGTCAGAAGAGGCCCGGAAGTAGGAAGAGTTATTTCCAAAATAGCGTATGTGCATATAGAGCCTATTGATCAGTGTCACCAGTCTCTGCAGTAGGGCATTTTACAATGGGAGATGGAATGCTAACTAAGCCTTGTTATACCAGTTAAAGAGGATATTCATTTCAGATTCCCATAAAGGCCTGACCAAAACAAAACTTGTTTGTTCATAATGTTCAGAACGAGGAAACGCGGTTTCAATTTAAATGAAAACAAGCCATGGGTTAGGGTTACAATTTTGTAATTTAGTGTTATAACCGATGTTTGTACCCATCATATTAAACTTTGAACTGTTACCTATAATAACAAGGAAAAGAGAACATATTGTCTGTTTTAGGAAATTACTGATTGTGATTTTGATAACAGTAGTATTGTAGATGTATCGAGTATCAACCATGATATGGATCAGTGTATATATTACAGGAAAACCTGACGACCTGGCCTCATGATGCGACGACCAACATGGGAGGTGATGGAAGCCGGCCTAAAACCAGGATATGAGCATCCTGGCAGCCTATCTGAGCAGTTGGCGCCTATACAGCTCAGCATTGGCAAGACAGTGTCAGCAGCTTACCACCTCAACAACAGGGAAGCAAGGAGGGAACTGGATGTCTTCGTCAACAACAAGCGCCTGGAGTTCCAGCAAGCCCTGCGGTACCTTGGTGTATACGTCTGGATAGAACACTCTCCTTCAAACAACATCTTGAAGAAGCGACGGCCAAAGTGTCATCTAGGGTCTCACTAATCTAGGGTCTCACTAATCTCGATCTCGCCGGTACTAGCTGGGGTGCATCTGCCGAGGTGCTTTGAATCTCCACACAAGCCCTTGTCTTCTCCACAGCTGAGTACTGTGCCCCAGCCTGGTGCAGAAGCCCACATGCCAGGAAGGTTGACGTTGCCATAAACAACGCTCTACGGACCATAACTGGCTGTCTGCACACCCCCATGTTCCATCTGCAAGTACTAGCAGGAATTGCCCCGGCCGGCCTCCGACGAGAGGCTGCTACCCTATAGCCTTAGCAAGTGAAGCCCAAATACACGACTGGCATATCCTGCACCCCCACAACAGAACTGCCTCTAAAAAGACTCAAGTCCCGCCACCCGTACAACAAGGCGACACAAGAGCTGCTCAGGTCCATCCCTGAGGACCTGAGGTCTACAGAGGCATGGCTGGCAGCAGCCTGGAAGCAGGAGTGGGAGTCAGCCGGGCCAACACGCATCCACCGTTACATCTAGGACCCGGCAGTACAACGGCATTGAAGGAGAGGAACTGCCACGCTGCGGCAATGGACCCTGCTGAACCGCCTACAAACTGGGGTCGGACGTTTCAAAACATCCATGACGAAGTGGGGCCTGACGGACGGACCAGTATGCGAGTGTGGGGAGCCGGAGCGGACCGCTGACCACATAATCCCCCTGACCACATAATAACCACCCTCGGAGGCCAGCCTATTCGTTGTGCGACCTGAGACGAGGGCGTGGCTGCTGCACGCTACGAAGCTGCAGGACATCTGATGATGACACACGAATCGGCGGGCCGCCCCTTCAAAAGAATAAATGACTCAAGGGTACAGAGGCTATAGGGAGGACAATGATTAACGATTCTGTCCCTATAAGGAAATAACTCGGGACAGCACTGAGTCGGCTGAAGGTGACAATTGCTGGTGCCGCTCGTGGCGTACCCTTCAGACGGGGCACCTCCTTCGGCGAAGGCGACCTTTTTCAATCTGGTTTTCCAATCATACTGTGACATACGTATACTGTACATGATACAGGCATGTGTAATTTACAGTACAATTAACACTGTACAACCCAGAGTGTTAATTTAGTGCGTACATTAAATATAAATGTAGGGTCAGGTTTAATGCAATCTTCTACACCAATGAACCACTTTCACACGTCTGTATGCAGTCTGAGTTCCAGCCTGAGGCCGTAGTCTGCTGGTTGTTACTGAGTAAAGACCAATAATTAGACCTGCCCTATAGCTCACTTCTTAAAACAAACTTAAAACAACAAATTGGTGTTAATAAAAAGTACGCTAGCTCTGTAATGGGAAGTGAATTGTTCAATTTGAAAGTTTGGTTGGTGTAGAAGATTGTACAATAAACCTTTATTGTTTTTAACGTTTATATTGAATTACTAACATACCACTATACCAATATACTACACATGCCCGTATATATTGATCCATATCCTTGTTGATACTTGGTAGGTACATATACATACCTACCACAATAAGCCCTTTTCACTGGTGATAGATGGCACGTAATATTGATCTGCAGATGATTCAGACCATAATGCTAACCCAGGTCAGTCAAAGTGCAGGCAAGCAGGTCAGGTCTTTAAGTCTGAAAAGTCCACTGCCGTGCGAGGGCTCAGTCTTTATTCAAAAATAAATAAAATTACTTTGCTCTGCCGGATAGAAATAATTTGATTTACTCTACTGTGCCAGTGGAATTTAGCTTACGATTTGTTTTTAAGTCTTTATACTATTTGCTGTTTTTATTAGTGACAGAGCACTTTCCAGAGAGCACACACACACACACACACACACACACACACACACACACACACACACACACACACACACTGTATTATTTCTTATAATATATTTTATCCATATCCTGTATATATTCGTAAGCTCTGGTATAGATTTCAACTTACCAGAAGCCACCATACCTCTAGGCGCCAGCCGCGCCACCATACCTTCAAAATAAAGGGAAAAAAGAAAAAAATTGTGTTAATTTAGTGCGTACGTTAAATATAAATGTAGGGTCAGGTTTAATGTACAATCTTCTACACCAATGAACCACTTTCACACGTCTGTATGCAGTCTGAGTTCCAGCCTGAGGCCGTAGTCAGCTGGTTGTTACTGAGTAAAGACCAATAATTAGACCCGCCCTATAGGAGCTCAAGTTTGATTGTCTTTTTGCTCACTTAAAACAACAAATTGGTGTCAAGCAGGTCAGGTCTTTAAGTCTGAAAAGTCCACTGCTGTGCGAGGGCTCAGTCTTTATTCAAAAATAAATAAAACTACTTTGCTCTGCCGGATAGAAATAATTTGATTTACTCTACTGTGCCAGTGGAATTTAGCTTACGATTTGTTTTTAAGTCTTTATCCTATTTGCTGTTTTTATTGGTGACAGAGCACTTTCCAGAGAGCGCACACACACACACACACACACACACACACACACACACTGTATTATTTCTTATAATATCTTTTATCCATATCCTGTATATATTCGTAAGCTCTGGTATAGATTTCAACTTACCAGAAGCCACCATACCTCCAGGCGCCACCATACCTTCAAAATAAAGGGAAAAAAGAAAAAAAAATTGTTAATTTAGTGCGTACGTTAAATATAAATGTAGGGTCAGGTTTAATGTACAATCTTCTACACCAATGAACCACTTTCACACGTCTGTATGCAGTCTGAGTTCCAGCCTGAGGCCATAGTCAGTGGTTGTTAATGAGTAAAGACCAATAATTGTCTCCACCAGGCCGAAGGCCAGGGTGGAGAGTATGTTTTGCACTCTGTCCGTCCTTCCGTCCGTGTGTGTGTGTGTGTGTGTGTGTGTGTGTGTGTCCTTCCGTCCGTTATCAGCTAATCTCCGGCACCGTTGGCCCGATCCATGCCAAACTTTGCACACACACTCCCTGGATGCCAATGACGAACCTCTGCCCCAAATATTCCTCAACGGCCTGTTATAGCGCCACCATGAGGCCGATTTAGTCCTTCCGTCTGTCTGTTATCAGCTAATCTCCAGCACCGTTGACCCAATCCATGCCAAACTTCGCACACACATTCCCTGGATGCCAACGACGAACCTCTGCCCCAAATATTCCTCAACGGCCTGTTATAGCGCCACCATGAGGCCGATTTAGTCCTTCCGTCTGTCCGTTATCAGCTAATCTCCGGCACCGTTAACCCAATCCATGCCAAACTTCGCACACACATTCCCTGGATGCCAACGACGAACCTCTGTCCCAAATATTCCTCAACGGCCTGTTATAGCTCCACCATGAGGCCGATTTAGGCAAAACACATTTCTGTAGATTACTCGTACACATTTTATCCATACATCACACAATTCGGTATACACTATCTCCATAGTCATGTGATCAACACGGAGCGGGACTATTTCCCATCTTCCATCCTGATTGGCTAAGATTGGCTTCCAAAGCTCACACGATTGGTCTGTTTCGAAAATATGCCACAAATCACAAACACAGTGTGCAATTTCCGTGAAATTATACACGCACATTTCCACTAGGCCCAGGACGACATGCCACAATTCCCCCCCCCCCCCCCAAATCAGCCTCACGGTGGCGCTATAACAGGCCAATTCCTGTTTTTAGCTATAACTGCATCGATCTGTATACAACTTATGTATGCGCACTCCCTGGAGGCCATGAAAAAACATTGTCCCTGCATCCCTCCACATTTGCCGGTTATAGCGCCACCATGAGGCCGATTTCTGTAAAACACATTGCTTATGTTAGTCACACAGATTTCATCCATATCTTAGCCAATCAGTCCACATGATCTCTGTAGTCATGTGATCAAGACGAGTCTGTTGGATTTCTCAGATTCTACACTGATTGGCTTACACACTATCATAGTCATGTGTTCAAGACGGATCTGTCCGATATATCATTTTCTATCCTAATTGGCTATCATTGGCTTACAACGTTTGCAGGATTGCCCCGTTTTGAACAAAAAGCCTCAAATCTTCCAATTGCCATCCACGGCAAGAATAAATGGCACCCTTTTCACATTGGCCTATTATAGCGCCACCAGGAGGCCACAACCTGCCCTGCCCTGGTGGAGACCTGTGCCGATGGGCACTTTATCTAGCTAGACTTTGCTGTCAGGGCTCCTCGGCTCTGGAATGACCTGCCCTATAGGAGCTCAAGCTTGATTGTCTTTTTGCTCACTTCTTAAAACAAACTTAAAACAACAAATTGGTGTTAAAAAAGTAAGCTAGCTCTGTAATGGGAAGTGATTTTTTCAATTTGAAAGTGGTTGGTTGGTGTAGCAGATTGTACAATAAACTTGCACCTATATTTATATTGAATTACTAACATACCACTATACCAATATACTACACATGCCTGTATGTATATATTGATCCATATCCTTGTTGATACTTGGTAGGTAAATTTACATATCTACCACAATAAGTCCTTTTCACTGGTGATAGATTGCACGTAATATTGATCTGCAAATTCATACCATAATGCTAACCCATAGGTCAGTCGAAGTGCAGGCAAGCAGGTCAGGTCTTTAAGTCTGAAAAGTCCACTGCCGTGCGAGGGCTCAGACTTTATTCAAAAATAAATAAAACTACTTTGCTCTGCCGGATATACATTATTTTCCAGAGAGTGTACACACACACACACACACAGTCACACACACACACACACACACACACACACACACACACACACACACACACACACACACACACGCACACGTATGCATGTATTATTTCTTATAATATATTTCCTGTATATATTCTTATGTATTCGTAAGTTCTGGTATAGTAACTTACCAGACGCCACCATACCTCCAGATGCCACCATACCTGCAAAATAAAGGGAAAACATTATAATAAATGAAAAGAAAATATACGAATAGCCACAGAATTTAGTTACATTTCCAGTACTGTCAATAATGTACTTACTTATTATCCCTAAAAGCAACACAGGCAACATGATTGGCAGAATTCCAAGCCTATTCACCAGCCTGTTCACAACACAAGTGGTCAAATTATTTGAATATATATTTTTGTTAGTAGATCTAATAGTCTATTGGTCAGGAGTCTTCAACGTTTCTCTGGTCAAGGACGCTTTACCTGAGAGAGATGAAGCAGGACCCCCACATATAACATAGTGTATTTTATTAGAATTGTGTTATAATTTTTTTTTGAGAAAGCTTCCATGCCACTTGATCTTTTTCAAAGCTAGATCACCATATTCCAGTGTTTTGTCTGCTGACAATGTCTGCTGACCATTGAGAGATTATTTTAAAGGTAGGACAAGTGATTTTCTTTTTGTTCAAATAAGTGTTAAATTGCTCTATATTCTGATAAGAATCATCGCTATATACAGGTGTTTGTTCACTAACAGATGTCGCCCCTGTCTGTCCAGCTCTAAACAAAAAATGCATTTCCAATCAGGAGAGAAAACGCATACAGGATGCAGGATTAACGACTGAAATTGGAAGTGATGACTCAAAGAAATGAACTTTGAAGGACATTGGAAGGTCAAATTGAAGCTGATAAATGGGTACCCTCTCCTGATTGGCAGACATTTGCAAACCACCTGAAAAGGTATTTCTTGCTTATTAAAGATGTAGATACCCCTACATACCCGCAATGATTACTATCAGAATAGAACTTTGATGATTTAAGGGGGGAAAAGCTTTTGGTTTTACCCTAAAATATCCCTTACCCTACATTTAAGTGCTATGGGTTGAAGGTAATGCTACAGCTTTGATGGATACATAGATTTATATGACGGCACTATCATCAGTAATGATGAAGGCATCTATGTGGCATAGTTTATATTGATTAACATTAACATCAACAACAAGAACAAGACCAAAAACGTCGACAATAATAATAGTAGTAGAAGTAGTAGTAGTAGTAATAATAATAATAATAATAATAATAATAATAATAATAACACTTGCTACAAGAACAACAATAATGCATACATGATAGATAATACTAATAGAGCAGTCACCTGTATTGTGTTGAGTCAGCAGTCATGGAGACACTGAGCTGATTTTATAATAGCAGGCGAGTGCTACAGTCCAACAAACATCTTGTTAAACCAGTACAAAAGAATGTTAAACCAGTAAAAAAGAATCATCAGTCCACGTCGTCACGAACTGGTTAAGCTAAAACCAAACTTTCTAGTTAAAAGATGTTGGGTCGACACCTGGATAAAGGGTGCCAAGGCAAGCTCACCAAATGCTTCAAAACAAGGAAACAGTTTTGTAACTAAGTATCAACCCAATTCAATAACTAAAAAAAATAGAAAAAGAAGGATAATATAATGTACTGCATTTTTCCCGGTCTATACCCCTCTTTCTATGATGAATAAAAAACTTAAAATTGGAAAAAAAAACAAGGAAACCCACCATGTGAAACTCCCAAAACAGAGCAATAGGCATACAAATAAACGTAACTGCCATGGCCAAATCTGCAAAACAATATACATCTTGATCATAAAGTTGACGAAAACATAAACCACGTGAGCCTTGGAAGTTACTCATCAGCCAACTACACGGGGGGCACGGTGGTGGTGCAGTCGGTAGCGCTGTCACAGTATTGGTCACAGCAGGTGATACTGGTCAGTGTGAACAGTAATAGTTGAGTGGAGTCATATCACTTTATACTTTCAAGGGATTTAATAATACTACTATCTGTACCAAGTAGACCTACTGCACATGTAAACACTGCATCTTAAATCTGTCTTAAATAGTCTTGAGAAGAAATGCTGCCATTTTCCCAAAGTAACTGCAAACAAATGCTGCCATTTGATTAAAAAACTGCTTTATACGCTTTATAACATGTATGTAATGATGCAATGTGACATGGCTCTGTTTTTCAAAATCCAACTGTATATACTTTCCCCATATCCAACTGTTTTTATTGTATTTTGCTTTGGCAATGTAAACGTATGTTTTCCCATGCCAATGAAGCTCCTTTAAATTTAATTGATTTGATTTAAATCACTAGCCCAGAATGGAAAAGGGCTTCCAATATATGTAGCTAAACTTATTCTGCATTGATGATATCAATGCAACGACTGGAATGGAATATGGGGCACTCAGGTGACGTGTGAAATGACCTTCAATGGGGTTTTGATCATTTCATTCAATGCATTTTCAATGGAAACAAAGACACCAGGATTCTCTAGAGTCTAGTAGTCTATCACGTATTGTGAACAATAACACATTCAAATGCAGAGATTATCCCTGTTAATGTTCACTGGTTATCATAGATCAGCTGTTCATGATCACATTATGGATGGACACCATTTTACTCCAGTTATTTGTTTGAGTCTGACAGAAATATCATGTAAAAATCACTATGTATTAATTGGTATCCCCACAAAATGATTTGCTTTGCACATTAAGTTTCTGCAGAGCGAGGATTGTAGAAGACCCACACCCCAGCATATGTGGGATAACGTTTTGATGGCTGTGAGAACCACTGGCTTAACCCATTTAGACCTGAGGACGCATCTGTGTCGCCTCATAGGTTTTAAACATTATTTTAAAATCTAGCTGTTGAAAAATAGCAGATCTACAAGCTCAGTACTCATCATAATCATTTCACTTGACAGCTCACCTCTGTAATGTCCTCGTCATCACCTTGACAGCTCACCTCTGTAATGTCCTCGTCTGCTTCAACAAGTTTGCCTGCTTCTCCTAATCCAACATCCTATAATGTAAAAACAAATAAAACATATTGACATAACTCAATGCTTTCAGACAAACAAATTATAGACAAATCTTTATTTACAATTGTGGCCTAGCAAAAAGCCTTTTGAGTGGGGAGGAATTGGGCTAAAATAATCAAGTAATCAATCATTTGGAGGCTCACCTCTGCAACTTCAGTTGGTTCTCCCACTGTGTTGGCTGGACGGGAGCTACAATCATAAACATGCAGGAGATCGGAGGAGCACACGACACATAACTCATTATTGCTTAGTTGACAGTTAGCTCAGTGCTTTGCACGACATGAGCTTTAATATACATAAACACATTGTAGTTGTACATGGCATTTTATACTCACTCAACTCACAGGGTTTGAAAAAGATATCAATGCACTTCTGTTTACCTCTTTTTGGCCCTTTCATTGTGTTTATATCTTCTTTCTTTCACAACAAAACAAGGAGAACATCGAACACAGTCAGTGACCATCAAGTTGGCAAGCATGCCAACTGCTATTGTTTCTGTAGCCTACACCAGTGGTTCCCAAAGGGATTTCTACGGCTTTAGCTGACACGTAGCCTGGGCACCATTTCATTTCGGTATATGATCCGGGCTGGAGCCGGATGATATGCTTACGTAATGTTGTAGCCAATGGTTTGCCTACAACAAAAAGGAAGCTGTTTGTTGCTTCCTGTTTGATTAAAAGCAATAAAAGCTCTCGTAAGCGAGAGCTTTTATTGAGAGGGAAAAGGAAGTTGTCGCCGCCTGTTCATCCTGTCTGGCGACTACAAAACAATACTACATGACGTAACCACATCATCCGGCCCCAGGCGGGATCATACGGACTTTTGAAACAGAGACCAGGCTTTCCTCCGAGGCGGTGGAAAGCCTGGTGAGGCGAGGTTAGCTGACACGGTGTGACTTGGTGCAAACACACAGGGGGTAAGGAGGGGGGTAAGGAGCAAACATAAGGACGGCGGTCTAGACGTGGTACGTCCTAGGACAGGACGTGACAGTAGCAGTGATTCTCAACCCGTTTAATTTCAAGGACCCCCACAGTTTGACTTGAATTAGGCTACAGTCCCCCATTAAATCCCATTTCTATCTCTGGGACCCCTAGTTTATAATTGTAAATCACTGTTAATTTAACTCAGAGTACAAATGGAAGACGGCTGTAACTCTGAAGAGGTGTGAAAATCGAACTGAGCGAGATTGTATGACGTGAGGACAGCGGGGGGAAGTCCGGGCCACGGCGGGCGTGCTACGCTGTGAAATAGACAGCGGGAGGCGGTAGCTAGCGGGGCAATGTTAGCTGGGATGTTCTACGGCAATTGCTTTGTACTACTTTCCATTGGTTCAATATGTTAGAAACAACACGTCGCATACGTAAAGGGTGTTCAATAGCACTGATTTATGCAAAACAAAAACCTCAAAAATGGAGTTATGAGGTTTCCCCCCGACAGCAACGATATGACTCATCACACAAACACTTCCTGTTCAATGACAGAGTCCACAGCTGTTGTAGGCCCAGAAGTTAAGACCCAGACCTACCTGGGCCCTCATCAAAGCCTGTACACTCAAGACACTGCCACCCTTAGATCTCCATATATGGAGCTGTTATGTCTCTAAATGTTTTGATGAATTGAACAAGGTGGACCCTCTTGCAAACAAGTGTAATGCTTTATTGGGTCGTCCACTCACATTGAACAGTTTTTGTAACTGTTAAATTCTCGCCCTCAGGCGTCTTACTGATACCATGTGGCTAGTGTGTGTATTCTCTGTGTTCATGTCAAGGCGTCGGTTTGTCTATATTATGTGTTCAAATACTGTGTCCATATTTTTGCCAGAGAATCACTGTTTTCTAATTTATATCCACAATAATAAATCTTTGCCTTAAAAAACCTGCCCTATCAACATGTTTCACACATATTTTATATATTTGCTAAATAGTTACTGTATCGATTTCAAATCATTGAAATCGTATCATATTGCCATAATGAACCAATATCATCGCTTGGTCTTCAACCAGACAAAATTCTCACATGTCTCCCCCCTGCTCCGCTCCCTCCACTGGCTCCCGGTCGCTGCCCGCACAGAATACAAAACTCTGATGCTGGCATTCAAAGCAACCAAAGGTATGGCTCCCCCATATCTTGCAAGTATGATTGAACCCTACAAACCCTCCCGCGCACTCAGACCAGCCAACGCAGGGAAGTTGGAAGTACCCTCACTAAAAACGCCGGGACAACGCTCCACACATCCCAAACTCTTCTCCCTTCTGGCTCCAAAACTGTGGAATGCACTTCCCATTGCAGTCAGAACTGCAGCATCACTCCCAATCTTCCGCCGTAGTCTGAAAACCCACCTTTTCAGACTCCATCATGGCCCATAGCACTTACCCTACCCCCTTAGATAGCATTTCTGTAGACTTAGATAGCATTTGAAACAGACTTTATGTAGACAGCACTAGAATTGCATTGTATATAGTCATAGCACACCATAGTACATATGTATAGCATAGTAGTATATACTGTATGTATAGTTTAATTATATAGATATTCCACTGTTACTTTCTTAGCCTACGCATGTTTCATGATAAATGCTTTTATGTGATGTATTCCCATGCTTTTGTTCTTGCTTAATGTAAGTCGATTAACTTGGATTAAGAGCGTCTGCTAAATGCCTAAATTGTAAATTGATCCATGTATCATATCGTCAACCATGTATTGTGATACGTAACGCATCGCTGTTGAAATGTATTGTTACACCCCTAGTAGGTCAAACTGTTACAGTAAAACATGGAATATATATAGGCTTACTGCTTATTTGATGCACATAACTGCATGTAAAGATTCAGCAGTTTGTGGTTGTTTGATGCATGCATGTATGTAACTGCTGTGATAAAACGTGCTAATGGCCACCAAGACTAGCTAGCTCACCTGTGAATGACCACATTATCATCATTAAAGGTGTGCTTCCATTGTTTTGTGGGGAAGCAACAATGTACCAATGACTTGTTCTATTGTTCACCAAACCCTGAACACAGGATGTCAATGATATGTCAAGCTTTGAGGCCGAGGGCATTACATTCTAGAAATGATTATCAAAGGAAACGTGTCTGGACTGTATGACCGCTTTTACCTGGGTCTCAATACAGAGCTCAGAGTCAAACACAACAGCCATCGTTGTTGTGTTTGGGGGTTTAAAGAACTTACCAACAACAAAGCAGCATGCTTTAGTTACTAGTTTTACAAAGCACATTAACCACTTCAGCCCTATATACATTTCGGCCATTTGAAAATAGCCGATGTATAAGCTCACAATGCGTAAAGTCATTTTTTTTTTTTTTTCATCAATGTCACTTTGAGCCATCATTAAGTCAACAATTCCTGCTACGCTCACTGCAAAGATACATCTTGCACAACAGTCTTTGACCGTGACAGGATTATATTGGGGTCATCTCGCTGGATTTGTCATATACAAATTTAAACTAAAACAAAGTAAAATATCTATTTATGTCATACATGTAAGCTATATATTCATTTCATTTTAAACTGATTGCATTTAAATCAATATGATATTTACACAATGCTTCATCTCAACCTTGATAAATATAGTATAATACAAATATCTAGTAGGCCTACACTAATAACCAAATCACATTTGTATTTGCTTAATAAAAGCATTATTTGAATTTGGAGGGTTAAATATAACATGGTGGAGTCACCATTATTTTAGTTTGTTCAGTAGAAGTTTCCCCTGTCAGTTGGACATGAAGGATCATAATCATTTGAGGCTATTGCGTTCTAAAGCTTTCAACGTGATTTACAATTTGTGACATAATTGGTGTAAGCCTAATGGTTATAATGTTATAAACAATTTCATCATTTCAGCAGCAGATCTATACCTCCTGGATTTACAGGAGTTTCAAAGTAATTCAACAATTTAAACCAAATGTGCACTTAGTGTAAACTTGAGACTAATCCTCACAGATTTGAGTTAAAACGTTTGCTGCGAAAGAATATATATTTACAGATTTGTGCCACATTTTCACAATGTTTCAAAATTAGCAAATCTACAAGCTCGTTTAACAGCTTACAGCTTTTAAAATAATGGTTAAAGTGGTTAAAACCAGGGGATCTTGGACTTCAGTGTCGGCAGTGACGGCTCAAAGGCGGAGGACACGATTGGCAGCGTGTTGGGACCGGCCTCACGTCAGTGTCACGCCATGACTTGCTAGCTGGGATGCCCTAGCCATGACAACCTTACAACAACAAAAAAATAAGTAAAATGTATGTAGGTCTACAGTGGGGGGGCAGTTTTGAATTGCAGCTGCCCATAAACTTGTGCTCTTTGAGAGCGGTTTTGAAGGAGTCTAAGGGGCCCTCAAATTTGCTCCAGCCCGGGGCCCCTCAGCAAGGTAAATCTAGTTATGCAGGGATTTTAACATATACTTGGATGTGCAGGTGTTTGTGAAGCTGCTATATAATACACATTAAAATTAACCAAGAAATATCCCTTATAATGAAATATAATTAAGCAACAGTTATGCGTCGTAAAGAAACTATGAAACTGCAGACTGTACCATAATAAGAAAGTACACAATGTTTGTTTTCAACCAGTTTTATTTCAATCATGCTTACAATTTGTGCTTACAAAATAGATCACAAAAACATTTATGTAATGCTTTAATATGTGCTAATTTCGTCTCCCTCAGTTGGAAAGATAATGATGTGAAACAGAAACCAGAGAACTGGCAGAGGATGGAAGAAACACCTGGTCTTTTCTGTGTCACTGACCACATTTGACCACACCACAATGTCTAATATAAATATAAAATGTCTTATATACTATAAGCTGCATGGTCCAATAAACAATGTCCAAGTTACAATATCAAAATTAAAAAAATTGAAATCAAATTTGTCAAGTACAGAGAAAGATTTGCAGCATGCAATGAGTAGCAGCAGAGATATAAATGCAGTCTCTTGTACAGGTGGGAGAAATATCACTGTAAGTGACAGTACCAGTGCAACAGCAGTGGAGTGTAATCTCTCCATTGATTCGGTCGAGTGTACAAAGTGTTCCTCAAAACAAAAACCTCCACCTCAAGATCACACTATTGTGTGGACTTGCTACGACCGACGCAGTGGGTTTGGTGGGACGTTGACTTGTTGGTGATGAAGGGATGGTCCAACACCTGGTCAGGTGTTATCCTCTCCTCTGGATCCAGATGAAGCATTCGTTTCAACAGGTCCATGAAGACCCACGCGTTACCGCTTTCATCAGCATCGTCACACAGGGAGGCGAACACTTCTTCCAGTGAGCAGCTATCGTCCAAGAAGAGGTCTTCATCTTCTGCTCCAAACTCTAGCACTGCGGAATACTCCTCCGGTTTCTAGACAAAATAAAGAAATAAACAAAGAGTTTCAGTGATTTGAATGAAGAACAATGTTTGTCTGTGTCTGTGTGTGTGTGTGTGTGTGTGTGTGTGTGTGTGTGTGTGCGTGTGCGTGTGTGTGTGTGTCATACCATAAATCTCCATGTATCGTCGTCCTGAATGAAAAAGCTGCAGGTTATTTTTCCAGCATCCAAGAGAGATTGCTCTGGCATACCAAGTGTCAAGAGGATGGATTGAACCTGCAGAAAAAAACACCAGGATATATTTCACATATAGGCTAATCCGGGTAATCCCAATTCATGCAGATCTAAGACGAACATGTAACCAACTGTATGTTAACGCCGTAGAATCAGCGTTGTAATGTCCGTAGATTACTCACCAAATCATATTCAGTCTTTCCACGGAATAAATCCCGGCTCAGCATCCCATTGGCCACGACACAGCCCAGTGACCACATGTCAAGTGCCTCTGTTAGCGGGAGACCCAGGAATACTTCTGGTGCTCTGTGGGTTTTAAAATAACAGAATGTTAGCTGTATAATAACTGTATAACAATTGTATGTTCTTTCTGGAGGCCAGGATAAACACAATTTAACACAAAAATGTAGCACACATACCTATACTCAAGATTTGGCACGATCCTATATTGCTTGGTCTCGGAGGCAGGAACGGCCAGACCAAAGTCAATGAGTTTGACTCTCAGGGGTTGTTCTCGTTGGTTCACCAGCATGATGTTCTCCATTTTTATGTCTGTGTGGATCAGACCGATACCCTTCAGGGCCTGGAGTGCAATGGCAAGCTGCAAGTCAAGAATAAAGACCACGATTAATATGAATATGTGCAAATATGTGTGAAATTTAACTGATTATTTTGTTTTTGTATCACATTTCAAACTCATACCTGCCGTATGATGGGTCTCATCTCCTTCATGGACATTGGATCATTATTTCTCCCTTCCACGAATTCCAGGAGATCAACATCCAGAGACTCAAACACCATGCACTTAAATCCGTTATGCACGAAGCTGTCAAAATATCTCACTATTCCACACGCGTCAGGGTCCAGGACATGCAGCTTTCGCAACATGGTCACCTGCAAATTCAAGAAGACAGATTTAGAGACAGATACTAAAAAAAATCATCATTGGTCGTATTATTTAGACAGGTACTAAACCATGCCAAATCTCCTAAAGCCATGCTCACCTCGTGTTCTGCCACTTCATCGTAATTGGAGCGTTTTTTTATTATCTTGATGGCCACCTTGTCACGTGTGCGCGTGTTGACGGCTTTGGCCACCATCCCATAGCTCCCTTCCTCCATGAAGCTCTGGACGACGTACTGGCCTCCATCCAGCATGTCCTGCTCGACTATGCAACTCTCTGAACCCAAGAGTCCATCAGAGTGTTGGGAGGAGCTGGTGGTCACTTTGGTCAGTGGCGTCGTTTGGGACGAGACAGCTGAGCGGGACACGATGGCGTGTTGTTGGGGGGCCGACGTGGTCAGGATGTCAACGTAAACCGCCGGGGAAGGGACGATGACAACGTTGAACAGGTCCTGCTCGACGGTGCCCCATTCTGAGTCAAAGTACTCAATGTAAGTGGTTGGGAAGGAGGGCCCAACGGAGTTGAACACCTCCTGGTCACCCGTGTCCCACTCTGGTTCAGAGCCACTGGAGCTGGACATGCTGGAGTGTCGGGGGAACACGGATATGTCCATGGAGGGTTCCGTAAGCTGCTGCTTTTTCCTAGTGCCTAGAGAGAGTGAAGAGATAGAGGGAGAAGTTATCATTATACACACACAAGAAGAATCAACCAGATCTATAGTTCCCTTCCTTCCCACACCACCCATGACCACAGTGTGTATTTTAAAACACCAGACACCAGAGAAGCTGTGATCACACTGATTATTTAGGCTTTTGTCACACTGATTAGGTTCCTTGTCATTATTTTTGTATGAACTGTAAAATGTACATCTGTACTGTTGTGTATCCAATCAATCACATTCAACAGTTAATTTGCTTCCAATCAATCACATTTAACAGTTCAGTTCAGCGTTTGTACTCAGAGTTTTCGTGTCTGCATGCGTTTTCATTCGGTCATTAACCCTTACCTGTAGGCCTACATGTCCTTGAAGAGCGCTGGTATCGTTCAAAGCGATGCTTTTTCAGGCCTTCTAGTTTCAATCTGTTGCTCTCCTGTTGTCTCCTGGTCATAAACGTAGCCATGGCGTGTTTGTTGAGTCCTCTTTCTCCTGCTGCTTCTTAGGTTTGAATGATCTGCTCTGAAGGAAACACTGACCACACTATATATGCAGTCTAGTCAGGGTACTCAGGGAAGATGTTACCTGGTTGGTCACAGTAGCATGGTCCTCTCTGACCATTAACACCTTTCCCAAGGTGTCTGTGAGGGGGGTGGGGGGGATTGAAAATTGTATTAACATCTTGCGGAATGCATACAGTTCAAGGAAGGTACAGGTTGACTACAAAAGCTGCTAAGAGGATAAAACCAGAAAAAGCAGGGTCCTCCATTTTTAATTTGTCACAACATTAAACACATACAAATATAGACATTTATGCAAAAATAATAATCAAATACAGTTTGAAAAATCACACCTGTGTGAAGTGAGAGGCACTCTTATCATCATACATCATCATGACGTAACATGTTGATTTGCTCAGACACATTCATTGTCAATGGGAATTAAAACAAAATTACTGATTTGCTGTCACATATGACATAAATTCTCTGTTCAATGTCAATGGTATTTTATGTTTGTGTTAGGAGAAAAATCTACACTATATTGATGGATTGATTGAAGTATTTATTAGCAGTTTGCAGAATGGGTTCAATTCACATTGAAAAGCACAAAGGCTGTTACTGTGGACAGTTTAAAAAGCAGGTGGCTAGCACACATCCAGTTCCTGTCTGGCGCTGGACTAAGGTCAGTACAGTTCAGCTGGTTGTCCACTGTTACTGTGGACAACCAACTGATACAGCATTACACTTGTTTACAACAGGGTCCACCATTTTCAATTCATCAGAAATATAGCAGAATATAGGAGGCGCCGCCCCTCAAAAAAGGGAATACGTGTACTACTTAAAATAAAATAAAAATAAGTACACAGCAAATGAAGAAGTGGAAAGTATAAATTATGATTAAAGAGAGAAAAGTATAGCAGTTACAATAAGTGAGTATTGGTCACAGCAGGTGATACTTGTCAGTGTGAACAGTAATAGTTGTAATAGTCATATCACTTTATACTTTCAAGTGATTTAATAATACTACTATCTGTACCAAGTAGACCTACTGCACATGTAAACACTGCATCTTAAATCTGTCTTAAATAGTCTTGAGAAGAAATGCTGCCATTTTCCCAAAGTAACTGCAAACAAATGCTGCCATTTGTTTAAAAATCTTTATACCCTTTATAACATGTATGTAATGATGCAAAATCCAACTGTATATACTTTCCCCATATCCAACTGTTTTTATTGTATTTTGACACTTGCTTTGGCAATGTAAATGTTTTCTCATGCCAATGAAGCTCCTTTACATTTAATTGATTTGATTTAACTCACCAGCCCAGAATGAAAAGGGGCTTCCGATATATGTAGCTAAACTTATTCTGCATTGATGATATCAATGAAACGACAAAGCTTTGAGTGGAATGGAATGTGAGGCACTCAGGTGATGTGTGACATGACCTTCAATGGGGTTTTGATCATTTCATTCAATGCATTTTGAATGCAAACAATGACACCAGGATTCTCTAGAGTCTAGTAGTCTATCAAGGTTGAAATCTAAATGATGATGGCTGATGCCTCATTGTAACAGGTTGTCATAGATCAGCTGTTCATGATCACATTATGGAAGAACACCATTTTACTCCAGTTATTTGTTTGAGTCTGACAGAAATATCATGTAAAAATCACTATGTATGGTATCCCCACAAAACAATACAGTATTGTAGCCAATGCATGTAGGCCTAAACATTCTATTGTCTTTGTTTGAACGCTGAATTACTTTGAAACTCATGTGAATCCAGAGGGTATCTGCTGCTGAAATGATGACATCGTTTATAACATTATAGCTGTTCATGATCACATTATGGAAGAACACCATTTTACTCCAGTTATTTGTTTGAGTCTGACAGAAATATCATGTAAAAATCACTATGTATGGTATCACCACAAAATTGTTGAAACATATTTCTCAGTATCATCCACACTGTTCTTGACAAACTCTATGCAACTGTCCAATACAGTATTGTAGCCAATGCATATAGGCCTAAACATTCTATTGTCTTTGTTTGAACGCCAAATTACTTTGAAACTCATGTGAATCCAGAGGGTATCTGCTGCTGAAATGATGACATCGTTTATAACATTATAACCATTATTAGGCTTACACCAATTATGTCACAAATTGAAAATCATGTATCAAGTATTACAATGAAATCTTTAGAAAGCAATAGCCTGCAATGATTATGATTGGAGTCCTTCATGTCCAACTGACAGGGGAAACTTCTACTGAACAAACAAAAACTAAGAGATGAAGCATTGTGTAAAGTTCAGTTCAAATGTAATCACAGTTTGAAAACATGAAATAAATATAGGCTTACATGTATGACATAAATAGATTGAATGTATTCATGGTACATGCACCAATATTTACTTGTGCAAGCAGACGCGCAAGTAATAATTTTGCCCAGCCAAAAACGTGACAGCCGCCATTTGATGCGTATGCAAGAAAAACAGCAAATCTGTGCCTGGTTTGCTGGGACCAGATTACACAAATGACCATATTTCATAGTCATACGTATACTATATACATAATCAGTAAAATAAAATAGAAATTTGTGCCTGATCTGCTGGGACCAGAGTACGTGGTGTGTATATATGACTAGCTATCAATGATGACGTAAGAAATATGGTCATTTGTGTAATCTGGTCCCAGCAAACCAGGCACAGATTTGCTGTTTTTCTTGCATACGCATCAAATGGCGGGACGGCTGTCACGTTTTAGCGCAAAGTAACCACAGTATACCGCTAATCAACGTACAACTACATACAGTATATGTATACGTATGTCTTACATCATCATTTAGAGCTAGTCATAACGTATACTATATACATAATCAGTAAAAATAAAATAGCAAATTGTGCCTGATCTGCTGGGACCAGAGTATGTGGTGTGTGTATATGTATGACTAGCTCTCAATGATGACGTAAGAAATATGGTCATTTGTGTAATCTGGTCCCAGCAAACCAGTTACTATGTGTTTATATGCATAAAGTAGGTAGGTAGCAAATAGTTACACCTAATAATCATACATTTCAAACGTTCCTTCACAGAGATACTGAGATTTGACAGTTTACAGCGGTCGAAAGTACTTGCGCACTAGTTGGCCATTTATGGATTTTATGGACTAGTGTGCAACAAGCAAGTATGCACTCGACAGAGTGCAGTTCTATTTTACTTTGTTTTAGTTTAAATGTGTATATGGTATGGCAATCCAGCCATTACCCTAATATGTGACACAGGCCAGCACTTTGGTCCTCAACTCGCCAGAATGAAATGGTCGAAATGGTCGAAATAAAATCGTTTTTTTTTTTTATGTGATTTTCTTTTTTTTTCATATTAACATAGTTTGAATGTTGAAGAAGGTTTTTATTCCAACAGATTGTTCATTTGGGCAAATTAAACGTATACATTTATATGTCAAAGTAGGCTTGTTTTTTAACAATGTTTTGGGGCCAGGGAAGCGCAGTTCTGAGATTTGCATGTTGTTTTCGATTGGTCTGGGATCTCTTTGTCCTGAGGTTTCACGCTCTGGTCACCGCCCATTAGCGTGCTTCTGTGTTTGTAAACATGGCTATAGTATGAAGGAGCTTTTGGGTTATACTTTACAGGAAAATAAACAAAACCACGTAGCTACTCAAATACGCTTCCCAGCCTGGAGAATAGACTTCCACCATCACACAACAACAGGCTATCAGCTAGCTAGCCTAGTTAGCTAGCTGTCTGTGTGTTGTGTGTTACTAAACACATGTTTTCACTCCTAAAATGTATAAAACGAATGAAACATTGCCCGTTAGTATTGCTTCATAGCCATGGAAGAGTGTTGCGCGTTGCTTCTTTTTTTTCTCCTCCACACGCAAAGAGCCAAAACCACTCGTCTTTTCTTTAAATCTCAACGTCAAAATATGGCCGTTAGTACTGTTAATTCAACATCCGGTGAGGGGAGGATACGGATTGTGTATGGAAATCAGCGCATACAGTGGGTGGGCTTTAGACCGGATGTAAGCCTTGCACACTAAATAGAAACCAGGCATGTGAACGGATGTTTATTAAAAATAGCAAATCTACAAGCGCACAACGCATCATAGCCTGATGCGTCGGTTTTATTTATCTAAAATACTGGGTCAATTGTCTGACTTTGATTGCTTAAAGTATATAAAATGGTGTAGCCTACTGCAGCTATTTACAACACAATGTAAAAGCATTGGTCTAAAACTACATAGCCTATATCCATTGAAAACTCAGTTAGCCTACTAGTTACTTTTTAGATTGTATTATTACAAAACATACACTAAACAACTTAGTACTACATTTCTTTACTTTAACTCAAGTAAAACAGTGTGTCCACTCAACTGTCATTGACAGGTAACCTAGTGGGGGAGTGATTAGTGGGTGGGGGAGTGATTATGCAAGACATTAGGGGTGTGGACAAGCATCTATTGTCACACCCACTGGCAGCTTTTTAGTGGTTTTCACCTCAAACCCCCCTTTTTGGTATATGGCTCTGGCGAAATTGTGTAAAGGCATACATTAATTCACTAAAATTACAAAAATCGACTTGGTAGTCTAAAATTTGTCATGTTGTATTCTTAAATATGACCTACATCATCCTCAGAAACACAAAAATATACACTGTCCGTTTAATAACAGCAATGTGTTTAATAAAATATTTGGGGTAATTGTTGTGCTGTTCTCAGTCGTATGGAATAAATGGAATTTGTTTCTGTAGGGTTTTGCTTAGTGCTTTCATTCAATGTATTTTTAATGCTAATAAAAAACATCTGAATTATTTCACCTGGACCTGAGGTTGACATGCAGGCTAAATGATGATGGCTGATACTTCATCATTACAGACAGAGATTAAACTTGCTAATGCTCACTGGTTGTCTTAATGCTCACATGAACTGAGACCATCACCCTCTTTGAGCCTGGTGAGTTTCAGCTAACACACACACACACACACACACACACACACACACACACACACACATTAAACTAATTGAGTTCATTAATGTATTATACAACTATAATAAACAAGTCTTATTTTACCAACTGATTTTATTTATACAATATACTTTGGTTAATATGTTTTGGTACGTTTCCATAATTGTGAATGTTAAATCATTATTATATAATTGTATTTATTTGAGTCTGGGACAAAGGTCAGTGTTTCACTTTAATTTATACTGCAAATAATGTTTCCAGTATTATAATTGATTCAGCATGCACTTTGGTCAACTCTGGTCTTTTTAATGTGAATTGGATTGATGTCCATGCAGCATTTATTTAGTGTTTCAGACTGATTCAAACTTGTGTAATGAAAAATATTCGTATAGGTAATACATAGGATGTTATAACCAGCTTGCAGGCTTTCGTTAAAATGCAATTTAGATAGCATGTTAGATATAGCCTACAGTCGACAGATCCCAGGTCATTTGCAGACATGGCATCCTATCTGTATAATCAATGTATTGGCATTGCATGGCTTCACACATGATAAAAACATGACGTAAAGACAATGTTTCAGCAGTTTGTGGTTGTTCCATTCATGCTTATTCCTTCCATGTATTTGCATATACAACTGCTGTGATCAAACGTGCTAATGGACACCTATTACCTGGCATTGAATAGCTAGATCACGTGAACGACTATAATGTATCACCATTGAAGGTGTGCTTCATTGTATTGTGTCCAACCAAACAATCTGTACCAATGATGGTGGCTCATTTGCAAAGACTTGGTCTATTGCTCACCAAACATAAATTAAGCTCTCTCAAATGCATGTAAATCCTGCACACATTTCTACATTCATTCAAACTGAACTCTGACTGGGGAGGGAATCTGGGAGATAGGTGCATTATTTCTAATGGTCATTACAATGTGAATGATGTGAAAGAAAATAGTCCAGAAGAAGAATGAAATGTTATATTTATGGACAATCAACATCTGTTGATACGGAAGTATGTGTATTATCTGTGTTCATGTCAAGGCGTGGGTTTGTGTTCAAATATATGTCCATATATTTGCCAGAGAATCACTGTTTACTCATTTATATCCATAATAATAACTCTTTCCCTTAATAAAACTTGCACTATCCACAAGTCAAATATTTAATGTATTTGTTGTATTTGTTACTGTATCGATTTCAAATCATTGAAATCGTATCGTATTGTCATAATGAACCAATATCATCCATGTATCATATCGTCAACCATGTACCATGATACGTATTGCATCGCTGTTAAAATCTTTACACCCCTAGTAGGACCTACTCACAGTTCAAACTGTGCCGACGGAACTGGCGGAACTGAAAAACATTGAATAACAAAAGTAAAAAAAAAAATATATATATATAAAATGAGGCAGAAATTGTTCTAGAGCAGCAGCTATGAATAGCAGAAGATATAAATTCAGTATCTCGTGCAAGTGAGAGAAAACACTTCAGATATCATACATACTGTTTGTGACAGTACCAGTGCAACAGCAGTGGAGTGTAAATCTCTCCATTGATTCAATGGTGCGTTCAAATTGTTCCTCGAAACAAAAACCTCCACCTCAAGATCGCACACTATTGTGTGAACTTTCTACGACGCAGTGGTTTGGTGGGACATGACTTGGTGGTGATGAAGGGATGGTCCAACACCTGGTCAGGTGTAATCCTCTCCTCTGAATCCAGATGAAGCATTCGTTGCAACAGGTTCACGAAGACGTCTCCAGTTCCGTCGGCGTCGCCACACAGCGAGTCGAACACTTCTTCCAGTGAGCGGATTTCTGTTATGTAGATTTTCACCCCGCCATCCAGGAGAGCTTGCACCGGCATACCAAGAGTCAAGAGGATGGTTTGAAGCTACAGGGGGGTAAAAAACACAGGATATTTCACATTATTATTCACAATATTCCATGTGTAAAGTGAATCCGTAGAATACTCACCACTTTATAGTCAGTGTCCCCACTGAATAAATCACGAGTCAGCATACAATTGGCCATCACACAGCCCAGTGCCCACATGTCAAGTGCCTCTGAGAGTGGTTGCTCCAGGAATACTTCTGGTGCTCGGTGGGTAAAAAAAAAGGATGTTAGCAATATAATAACAGTCTGCTTTCAGTAAAGTATGTATATATGTAGTAGATTGGAATTTATTGTTGTGTTGCTTGCAATATCACATAGATCGATGGTTCTAGGATCGACTATGGTGTTTGGGATCGATTGATTTGGTCTGTCACAGTGTTTCCGTTCTGGGATCTGGCGCGTTTCCTCTCCAGTGCCGTTTGCGTTGGAGGAGAAGCACATCGTCTTGTGTTTATTTGTATTTACACATTGCTCCCTTTACAGGTAAAACTGCCGTCAGACGGCTCAAAGTATGAACCGAACATATTGATTGAGAACTGTGCATGACGTGAACTGTATTTTTGTTTGTTATAGTCACTTAAGAGTTTAATACAGACCAAATACTTGCCGGAGTTTATTATTGTTTCAGGGACGCAGGGTGTACACTCGGCTCCGCCATTTTAGGTAGCAATACACTGGTTTGCGTCGCATGCACGTTGTGTAGAATGATGTTTACATTTATTCCTGAATCATTTCGTTTATAGAACAAGTGCAATACATTGGTGAATAGTGAATGTTTAATACATGATGCATCAATAATTTCATTTGTCACAGCAAGTAAAAAGAATAACTTATGGTTAAAAAGGGATAACAGTACAATGAGAAATGCATTTATATAATAATTAGTTAAAAACTGAACAACAGTGTATTTCATGTGTATGTTCACATATTGTGCATTTGTTATAATTGCATTTAAGCACTTTGATGCACTTCTAGTGTGGTAATGGTTCTACTGTATGCTTAAGCATATAAGGTGCCTTTCCTAATTAATGTGACATTGTGCCTTTACTTGTTACAGAATGTAATTCTAAGTAAGTCATGTGAATGTGTGATTATATTAGAGGTTCATCTGAACATTTATTGATGCTAATGCTACTACTATACATATTGTGTATTTACTGAGACTGTTACTACGGTTAATGATTGAAATGGTAACAGAATATTGCATTTGAATGCATTGATGCCATTTACAGTGATTTGATGATTCAGGGTTAAAGGTCACATGATTAGTACAGTAGTGCTCGTGACATAATAATACTGCTGTAAGACGATGTATTCATGATGTACGTGTCTGATTATTGTCGAAATTGAGATAAAAGTGCCGTTTGCGTTGGAGGAGAAGCACATCGTCTTGTGTTTATTTGTATTTACACATTGCTCCCTTTACAGGGGCACTACATTTTGGGGGCTCGTCCGGGATGGTGTGCAGCGTGGGTCCACTTCTATCCGCTACAGAAGTTCCCTGCCGTCACCCATCTCTTCTAATCAACCTAGTCATCGAGAGCACCGTGGTGAACCAGCTACAGTGGTAACCCGATCATCAGTGAGCAGAAGGCAGACTATCTGAGGTATTGCTACATACCAGGAGAGCTGCTACTACGCTGCCGCTAGGTGAAGAGGTATCAATCTGAAGGTTCACACCCACTGCACCAAGATGGCGTCATCCGAAGTGGAAAAACTACAGATCGAAATAATTAGAGAGCTATGTGAGCTTCCCAGAGACACTCTAGCAGAACTATGCGAGTTCTTACTAATAGCAGGAGGAGCAAGGGAGCATGTGACTGGTAAGAGTCGCAGGGCGCTCATCAAGCTGATTTCGGACTATATCCAGAGAGAGGAGATAGAAGAGCTAGAGGATGAGGGTATGGCTGGCATGCTAGCAGTTAGAGACAAAATCACAGAGCTCCAGGAAGCCGCCACCCTAGCACAGCAACAGACACAGGGATCAGAGTTACAAGAGGAGGAAAGACTACGGAAAGAGATCGAGGCCTTGGAACTTCAGCTGGCTGCCACTCAGAAACAGAATAAGGTAGGGAAGTCAGAAAGCAGAGAAGTCAAAACCCCAGCCACTAGCGGGATGTTAACACAGAGCTCATCCCACAGTTATCCCCCTACTCCTTGGCACAAAGATTTTAAAATAGCTGGTCAAATCGGAGAGCCAGGGCAGAAAGACCGTCTGACCTTTTCAAGTCTGGCCCGTCAAATTGAACATGGTTTAAGTAAAGGGGTTCCAGAGCTAGAGATAGTAGATGCCGTGATAAGAGCCATTAGTCCTGGCATGGGGCTTCGTAGCTATCTAGAGGGGAAAGCTAACCTAACTCTCCCCACACTCAGAAGAATACTCCGTTCTCATTATCAAGAGAAAAGTGCCACTGATCTCTACAAGCAGCTGACATCCGAAGTGCAGGGCATCAAAGAAACACCACAGAACTTCCTCATTCGTTCTCTTGACCTGAGACAGAAGATATTGTTTGCCTCACAAGAAGCCGAGTCAGGTCTCAAGTATGACCCAGGTCTAGTGCAGAACATGTTCCTCCACACAGTGTTAACTGGTCTTCAGAATGACAGCATCAAGCGTGATCTACAGCCCTATCTGGAACAGACTGACATCTCTGATGAACTGCTACTAGAAAGGATGAACACTGCATATGCCTATGAGACAGAGAGGCAGGATAAGAAGAAATTATTAGGACAGTCGAAGCCTACTACTATTCATTCAGTTCAGTCGAGTGACACTTCTGTTGAAAGAAATGACAAGTCACCTGCTCCACAGAACCCAGTTAAATTACCCCCTGCAGTAGTTGCCCAGCTTGAAGAAATGAGGTCTGAGATGGCCGTGCTGAAAGATCTTAAAGCTGAAGTGTCCCAATTGAGAGAGTCTATGCAGCAGTCCCAGTTCCCCCCTCAACAACAATCTCAGTATACACCAGCACAATGCCAATCGCAGCCACAGTCCACCCCTCAATGGCAACCTCAGTATAACCAGCCCCAATCTAATTCCCCACAACAACCACAGCCCCAATACAACTCCCAATATGGTCCACAGCAGCGAGGAGGACAGCGAGGAGGCCGTGGCTTTCCATCAAACCGTGGATGGATGAAAAGATGTCTCGGCTGTCAACAGAGTGGGACAGAGGATTACTGCACACATTGTTTCCGGTGTGGCAGCAGTGAACACTACCTGGCAGGATGTCGAGCAAGAGGACAACAAGGACAGTTTGGAGGTGAGCCTTTAAACGATCAGAGGTCATTCGCACGGGACAGGGAGTGACCAGTGACATGACCATGTCCCAGCACTGTGTGCACTGTGGAAAACAGGGCGAAGATATGAAGCAATGTGCAAAATGTAAAAAAGCCCTCTACTGTTCTAGACCTTGTCAAATTAATGATTGGACTGTGCACAGAAAACATTGTTCACCTCTCTCCTGTATGACGATGAACGCTGCCACCCGACGAGAGAGGAAGGGCCAAGTAGCTCCACTAGTGGGTAAAAAGTATCTGATCGACTGTCACATTCAAGGCCAAGAGGTTCAGGCTCTGTGGGACTCAGGTTCTCAAGTGACAATCATTGATGAGCTATGGAAAGAAGAACATCTGCCACGCACAAGACTAAGAGACATTTCTGAGATTTTGGACAGGGCAAACCCTTTAGATATTGTTGCAGCTAATGGAGAGAACATGCCATATGTAGGCTGGGTGGAGGTAACTTTCAGTTTAGCTTCAGGGGGGGCACCTACCACTACCGTTACTGTTCCCACTCTTGTAATGAAGGGTAACAAGCTTGGTCGACCAATCATTGGGTCCAATGTCATTGAGCTCATTATAGACAGTGAATTGAAACAGTCCAATGCTCCTGAACGCCTGAGCCACACAGTGAGGACAGCATTCACCAACCTTGCACCAGAGCAAGCTCAAGCCTTTGTACAGCAAGTAAGTGTTGAGCAGAGAAGTGAATATACTGTGAAGACAAAGAAGGAATGGATCAACATACCTAAACACATGTCTGTCAAAGTTGAGTGTCACGTACAAATGTATCCGCCACATGAAGATATCACACTCATCTTTGAGCCCGATGTCAACCCCCGCTGGACAGAGGGACTGGAAATTTGTGACACACTTGTCAGGGTGAGTAAAGACAACAGACCCTCTATCACTGTAAGTGTGCAGAACCCCACAGCCCATGACATAGTGTTAACAGGAAGAACTGTGATTGGAACTGTTCAGAACATTCAGACTGTGCACCCCGCTTCCATCCTAGAGGGGTCCCGCCCTCCACCTCCAGTTAGTATAAGTCACATCAGGGTTGAAGAGAACAAAGCGGATGACCTATGGAACCCGCCTGTCAGTCTGAGTCACCTTACCGAGCCTGAGAGAGAAATAGTTCACCAGATGTTGAGAGAGGAGTCTGCCTCATTTTCTAAAACAGATGATGATATCGGACAGATTGAAAGACTGCAACTCAGCATTTCCCTGAAAGACACTGAACCCGTTGCAAAGACCTACATGTCTGTGCCCAAGCCGCTGTACAGGGAGATGAAAGACTATGTACACGATCTCATCGCACAGGGCTGGGTCCAGAAGTCCAATTCACCGTATGCATCACCAGTCGTCTGTGTTCGAAAGAAAGACGGGAGTTTACGGTTGTGTATCGACTTCCGTGAAGTGAACAGGAAAACTCTCCCTGATAGACAGCCTATTCCCAGAGTGCAAGACATCATGGATGGCCTAGGAGGAAACTCGTGGTTCTCACTTCTAGATCAAGGGAAAGCATATCATCAGGGCTTCATGGCCAAAGAGAGCAGACATGTGACAGCCTTCGTGACTCCCTGGGGTCTTTATGAATGGATTCGAATCCCCTTTGGCCTGATGAACGCTCCAGCGGCGTTCCAGCGTTGCATGGAAGAGTGTCTGGAGGGCTTGAGAGATGAAATATGCATTCCATACTTAGATGACACCTTGTGCTTTAGTAAATCGTTCCAGAACCATGTACAGGATGTGAGAGCAGTACTACAGCGACTCCGGCAGCACGGAATCAAGTTAAAGCCCAGTAAATGTGAACTATTCAAGCGTGAGGTCCGTTACTTGGGGCGAATTGTGTCTGCTGACGGCAGTAAAATGGATCCTGCTGATACACTCGCCGTGAGAGCATTAAAGGAGAAGAGACCAAAAACAGTGGGTGAGTGTAGGGCAGTAATGGGTCTGCTAAGTTACTACCGCCAGTACATCAGAGACTTCTCCCGTATTGCTGGACCCCTGTATGCTCTGCTTGAAGCGGAACCTGGAGCAGATAAACAGAAAAACAGCAAAACAAGGACAACGAGAGGAAAAGTGAAGAACAGAGGGACGCCTTCAAATAAACCAATCACCTGGACTGATGAGCACCAACAGATATTGGAGATATTGATTGATCATCTAGTTGAGCCCCCTATCCTCGGGTTCCCGGACTTCGACAAGTCATTCATCTTGCACACCGACGCCTCAAACCAGGGCCTAGGTGCAGTGTTGTATCAAGAACAGGAGGGAAAGCTACGTGTAATCGCATATGCATCTCGCACACTGACCAAAGCGGAGAAGAATTACCACCTTCATTCGGGTAAACTAGAGTTTCTAGCCTTGAAGTGGTCGGTGACAGACCGTTTTAGAGACTATTTGATGAACTCATCTTGTGTTGTGTACACAGACAACAATCCACTTACCTACGTGTTGTCCACAGCCAAGCTGAACGCCACAGGAAGCAGGTGGGTTGCTGAACTTGCAGATTTCCATCTAACTATCAAATATCGTCCAGGCAGAGAGAACGGTGACGCCGATGGCCTGTCCAGGATGCCCTGTGACATCGAGGAAATGATGGAGAATTGTACAGAGGAAATGTCCTCCCTCTCAGTACAAGCTACAGTGCAAGCCATAGAAACAAAATACTCTGAAACAGCATGGTGCATAATGGCCCTAGGGTGTGAAACAACAGAAGAGGAGACACCTACACCCTTCGCAAGAGTGGACATCTGTCAGGCACAGAAGGACGACCCGAATATTGGACCTGTGTTGGACTGCAGACAGTCTGATCAAAGACCTGTGGGACAGGAGCTCAAATCATTCAGTGCACAGAGCAAACGACTACTTAGAGAGTGGGATAAACTCAGTTTGGATGGAGATGGCATACTACATCGAAAGACTGCTACCAGAACACAACTGGTTCTACCGGAAAAGTACAAGACCACAGTCCTGAGACAACTCCATGACGACATGGGACATCAGGGTATGGAGCGCACAACATCACTTGTGCGGGATCGCTTCTTCTGGCCACATATGCAGCGAGAGGTAGAAACCTATATGTCTCGATGTTGTGCATGTCTTAAACAGAAGAAGCCCTGTAGAGAAACAAGAGCACCTCTCACCTCCATTGTCACAAAACAGCCATTTGAGTTAGTATCTATCGACTTTCTGCATCTAGACAAATGTAAAGGTGGCTATGAATACATTTTGTTGATAGTTGATCATTACACCCGCTTTGCCCAAGCATATGCCACAACAACGAAATCTGCTAAATGTGTTGCTGACAAGATATTCAATGATTATGCCCTGAAATTTGGATTTGCCCAGCGGATCCACCATGACATGGGAGGCGAATTTGAGAACCAGTTGATGGCACAGCTAAAGAAGAATTGTGGAGTGATGGGCTCGAGAACAACACCGTATCACCCTGAAGGTAATGGGCAGGTTGAGAGGATGAACAGGACTCTCCTGCAAATGCTGAAAACGCTCACCGAGAGGCAGAAGTCCAACTGGAAAGAGTCACTGAACAAACTTATGTTTGCATACAACAGCACCCGAAGTGAAGTTACAGGCTTTTCTCCATTCTATTTGCTATTTGGGAGATCTCCAAGATTGCCTGTGGACTTGCTGTTTGGCTTGACTCCTGAGACAGGGACTGCAGATCACAAAGAATACATGAGAAAATGGAAAGCACAGATGCAGGAGGCATATGACATCACGTCTGCAAATGCACAGAAAACTGCAGGAAGGAACAAGCGGAATTATGACAACAAGGTGAGGAGTTCTGTATTGCACGAGGGAGACAGAGTCCTCGTAAGGAATATGACACCCAGAGGAGGACCTGGAAAATTGCGAAATCACTGGGAAGACAGTATCCACAAAGTCATCCGTCAGGTGGGAAAAGATATGCCCATATATGAAGTTGTACCTGAACAAGGGAATGGAAGAGGAAGTAGGATTTTGCACCGCAACCTCCTGTTGCCATGTGATAACTTGCCTCTAGAGATTCAGCTACAACCTGCCAAATCAAAGAGGAAAGCTACGGCTCAGACCAGTAAAGGCGAGAAAGTCACAGATCAAGAGGATGATGTGAGTGACGACGATGATTTTGGATACTACTACAGGCCAATGGATCAGCCTTTGCCTGTGAGGCAACCTGTGGATACAGACAGAGAGTATGTTAACGATGCTGAGCATCAGCGGCAAGACATGCCCCCGCAGCAGGAGGCTCAGGAAATAGGAGACGTGCTGGATGAAGAGGAGACATCAGATCAAGAGGAAATACACGGTGAAGAAGAGCCTATCATGGAGGAAAGACTGTCAGCACCACCCTCACCTGCTTCAAGTGACAACAGTGAGGCGCAGCACTATCAGCGACCAGTAAGAGAGAGACGAGCTACGAGAGTCTTCACGTATGACCAGCTCGGCCAACCAGCCTGTTATACTACTGGAACTCCAGGCGACATCATGTACTGGTACCCTCCTTTGCCCCGGCTTTATGGACCCATGCAGGCAGCAGGTGTGTGGATACCTGCAGGACAGCCCTTTGTCTACCAGTCTGCCGTTCCTGGATGCTGAATGAAGGTTACCAATCCCCCCTTTTCCCCAATGCCACACATACACCTCCACACTACACTCCTGGACTTTGAAATAAGCTGAGTGCCACATACATCCACAAACACATACACTACACTCCTGGACTTTGAAATAAGCTGAGTGCCACATACATCCACAAACACATACACTACGCTCCTGAACTTTGAAATAAGTCGAGTACTACAACGTGACATGCACACACTCACTACCTATTACAAGCCATATACAACATATGCACCTCACATTCGTGGGCTTTGAATCAAGTCGAATACTCTTATACACACACACACAACTCGTGAACTGTTGTTGAAACAACTGAGTGTCTTTTCGTACATTCATGGACTTTTGATTAAGCCAGTTACGGAGATGGTCGAAAGGTCAAGTTATTACAGCATTGAGTTATTGTCATGTGGAAGAAAAAAAGAAAACTGTAAAAAAAAAAAAAAAAAAAAATGTTGATGCTGCATTATTGCTGTTCTGATGTCGGGGACGACATTTATTTTGAAGGGGAGTATGTAGTAGATTGGAATTTATTGTTGTGTTGCTTGCAATATCACATAGATCGATGGTTCTAGGATCGACTATGGTGTTTGGGATCGATTGATTTGGTCTGTCACAGTGTTTCCGTTCTGGGATCTGGCGCGTTTCCTCTCCAGTGCCGTTTGCGTTGGAGGAGAAGCACATCGTCTTGTGTTTATTTGTATTTACACATTGCTCCCTTTACAGGTAAAACTGCCGTCAGACGGCTCAAAGTATGAACCGAACATATTGATTGAGAACTGTGCATGACGTGAACTGTATTTTTGTTTGTTATAGTCACTTAAGAGTTTAATACAGACCAAATACTTGCCGGAGTTTATTATTGTTTCAGGGACGCAGGGTGTACACTCGGCTCCGCCATTTTAGGTAGCAATACACTGGTTTGCGTCGCATGCACGTTGTGTAGAATGATGTTTACATTTATTCCTGAATCATTTCGTTTATAGAACAAGTGCAATACATTGGTGAATAGTGAATGTTTAATACATGATGCATCAATAATTTCATTTGTCACAGCAAGTAAAAAGAATAACTTATGGTTAAAAAGGGATAACAGTACAATGAGAAATGCATTTATATAATAATTAGTTAAAAACTGAACAACAGTGTATTTCATGTGTATGTTCACATATTGTGCATTTGTTATAATTGCATTTAAGCACTTTGATGCACTTCTAGTGTGGTAATGGTTCTACTGTATGCTTAAGCATATAAGGTGCCTTTCCTAATTAATGTGACATTGTGCCTTTACTTGTTACAGAATGTAATTCTAAGTAAGTCATGTGAATGTGTGATTATATTAGAGGTTCATCTGAACATTTATTGATGCTAATGCTACTACTATACATATTGTGTATTTACTGAGACTGTTACTACGGTTAATGATTGAAATGGTAACAGAATATTGCATTTGAATGCATTGATGCCATTTACAGTGATTTGATGATTCAGGGTTAAAGGTCACATGATTAGTACAGTAGTGCTCGTGACATAATAATACTGCTGTAAGACGATGTATTCATGATGTACGTGTCTGATTATTGTCGAAATTGAGATAAAAGTGCCGTTTGCGTTGGAGGAGAAGCACATCGTCTTGTGTTTATTTGTATTTACACATTGCTCCCTTTACAGGGGCACTACATATAGGCCAGTACTATTTAATACAAAATCTAGCTCAAAATAACTCACCTATATGCAAGAAGGGGCTTGATCCAGAATCTGAAGCAACACATGATGATACATACAGAGCCATTTAGTTGTACTGTTTGTGACAAAAGCTTTATTTTTAATGGACAGCTTAAGACACACATGATGATTCACACAGGGGAAAAGCCATATAGTTGCACAGTTTGCAGCAGAAGCTTTTTTCAAAAGAGTGATCTAAAGGGACACATGGTGACACATGGCTTTGGCCACACAATGATTCATACAGGGGAAAAGCCCTTTAGTTGCAAAGTCTGTGGTAAAGAATATAGTCAAAAGGGTAATTTGAAATCACACATGCGAACACATACAGGTAGCCCATATACGTAGTACATGACGTCTCATGCTGGGGAAAAGCCCAGTGCTTGTACAGTTTGTTACAAGAACACATCTCAGATTGAAGATGTGAGTAGGCTACATATACAAAGTACATGACGGTCCTTGACAGCAGACATGCTATATTATCTGTTCCATTTTTGTAAATGTACCTAATTTTTGAATAAAGGACACCGTCAACATGCCTGAGTTTTGTTGTCTTGAATAGCATGTCAGTTCTACTGGAACTCTTCTCCACTAGTTTTTATTATAGGGGTTGTGGTTCAAGGTTGTAGGCCTACTTCATTGGTGCATCTTGTGTACAGGTATATGCCTATATAAGAGTGAAACATATTTTAGTTTAGCTTATGTCTGTGCTGATGGCTCTTAGTTCTGTGCTGATGGCTCTTGTTTTACAAAAGAGTCCATTTTAAAACGGGCATTCATGCAGCGCTTTCAATGTAAATTACAACCACATTGTTGCACATGTATGCTAAAACGACCTGTTAATGGCCATCCATGCTAAAAACGACCTGTTAATGGCCCACCCATGCTAAAACGACCTGTTAATGGCCCACCCATGCTAAAACGACCTGTTAATGGCCCATCCATGTCATAGCTGGGAGAAAATCTTGCTCCATTACAGACAGTTTTTCATTAAAAAAAACCCATACATTATATGTGACATATAATTAAAATTGATTGATTTAAATAATTATTAGGCCTAACAGTTTGCAGAATTACAATACATTTCAAGCACAAACTCAATACAAAGACTGTTAACTGTGAGTGGACTACCCAATTAAGCATTACACTTGTAAGAGGATCCACCTTGTTCAATTCATCAAAGCCAATCTGGTTAAAAATGAACAGGAGGGCATACATCAAAGACAAATTGATGCTAATAGCGCTAATGGGTCACCACAGACATTACTAGCAGTGAAAAGTGAAGATGATTAAAACGTCTCCAGAGAGCCTCTAGTCAGCACCTCAATTGAACACATTAAAATAAAACATAAAGAGCGGGTTATTTCATTAATCTACTGGTCTACATGTCTACATACTCCCTTCACATTGTTCTGAATCACTGAAGACATTGATGAGTGAGTACAATTGAATAATCTGAGGAAACACATTGTGATTCATACAGTGGAAAAGCCCTATAGTAGTATAGTAAAGTGTGTGGAAAAAGGATTGACACATGATGGTTCACACAGAGAAAAGGCAATTTAGTTGTACTGTTGATGAAAGTTTTACTTTTAAAAGACAGCTTAAGACACACATGATGATGCATACAGGGGGAAAGCCATACATTTGCACAGTTTGTACCAAAGGCTTTACTGATAATGGTAATCTGAAGCGACACATGGTGATTCACACAGGGGAAAAGCCATATAGTTGCACAGTTTGCAGGCTTGAAGGCTGTTCAAAAGAGTGATCTGAACAAACACATTATGATTTTACTTTTAAAAGACAGCTTAAGACACACATGATGATGCATACAGGGGGAAAGCCATACATTTGCACAGTTTGCACCAAAGGCTTTACTGATAATGGTAATCTGAAGCGACACATGGTGATTCACACAGGGGAAAAGCCATATAGTTGCACAGTTTGCAGGCTTGAAGGCTGTTCAAAAGAGTGATCTGAACAAACACATTATGATTCATACTGGGGAAAACACCCTTTAGTTGCACAGTTTGCAGCAAAGACTTTGTTCAAATGAATGGTCTGAAGAAACACAAGATGTTTCATTCGAGGGATACCCCTTTGGTTGTGCAGACTGTTGCAAATGTTTTGGTTAAATTAATGATTTGGTTAAATGAATAACCTATAAAACATGTTGATTCAGGGAAAAGGTTGTGGAACAGTAACTTGTGTTTTTTGAATAACATAAGATTATATCACACACACAATGATCATATATACTGTATATATATATTCCATTCTAAGATGCTTGATGTGGCAATTTCAAATGAAATGAACGAATAAATGACACATGTTTCTCATTATCATTTAAGCTATGAGGCATATGGTTATCAACAGTAGGCTATGCTGCTGTTAGATCAAGTTGTAGCGGAGTAAAGTTTGTTCATGAAATTACTCTGTGACTTTCCTGACATAAATCTGTACAGATAAAATGTGCTTGCTGCTAGTAGCCAGACAACTATTCCACAATCTCTGAATGCTAGTAAGGAACTAGTAAGGAACTAGTAAGGAAGCTGGCATTTCCGTTTGCGAAAATATATATTTTTAAATATCTTTACCTTTTATTATTGTATTTCCATTTCTTCTAAGCAGCAAGCTTTATATGCTAGAGTGATTTCTATTTATAGTAGGATACATTTGTGCGACTGTAAATACAAAACGGAAGTGGGGAGGAGGCTCGTTCCACTTCCGCTTTTTCACTTACTCATGCAAGGGAAACCCCTTTAGTTGTACAGACTGTGGAAAAGGTTTGGTCAAATTAATAATCTGTAAAATGGGATGATTAATACACAATAAAAATAAAAAATAAATAATAACTAGCCTATTATTATACTGATAAACCATGAGCTTTTACTCACGTTTTATCCCATTCTTCAATTGTTCCCATTCTATTACAACCATAAGTGTCCAACAATACAATTTACAACAAGAAAGTTTAGTGCTTTCTAGATGAAGTTTGAATAAAACATTTGACACAAACATGTGGCTTTACCCCTGTATTTTGAATGAATGTGTTGTATAAGAACAACCATATCACCAAAGCCTTTACGAAAAACTGTACAACTGTAGGGCTTTTCCTCTGTACAAATCATCATATTTATTTAAGCTGGCTATTAATTCAAACCTTTAGCACTAGGTTGGCTAAATGGCCTTTCCTTTGTGTGAATTGTAGCTTAATTGTAAAATACCAATACTATCTTGTTTCGTCGTGGTATGTTGGTGTTGTTTGTGTCCACTGTGGGCCATTAACCTTCTGTATACGAATTGGAGGTGATTAATCGCTCACTTTGCAAGTGAATGGACCGGTGAGCTAACGCTAACCAACCAGACTGTTCAAGTTGTTGCCTATAACTCCACTCTGATTGGCCCATCAGGCCCATTCAGGGAGTATTTAGCAGAGCTCTGCTTTGTTTGTTTTCACTTTAAATCTGTGTAATTTGGTGAGAGCTGAACATCTCTCTTCAGGACTATAGGTTGAAGTAGTAGTTTTCGGTCTGATAGTGATTCTGTGCTGGATTCGAGGACTTGGATTGGAGTTGTAGTTTTTGGACCAGCAGTGAGAGGGTGCAGTCGAACAATTGTTGGTCTATTTGGATCAAGGACACAAAGAGCATAAGAACATGGCTTATTTGGCTTTACTACAAACATTGAGTTCCTTGGTAAACAACAAGGGACTATCTGCAGCTGCTGCCAACGAGATACTTGGGATCGTTGGGAGAATTATAACAGAGTACGAGGACCAAGCTTTCAAGCAAGATATTGAGCGCCAAGGCCAACAAACAGGAGCTGCACACAGCCGGTTGGTAAAATCTCTAAAAACCCTACCATGACATAGTTGATAATAATATACAATATTTGTTTTAATAATATAATGTTTGCAGAAAAAAATAAATGCAAGAATGTCAGACTAAAGAGGTCCTTTGTCCACCAGTCAACTTTTAGGCTTAATCGGTAGTTATCTAAGTGGTGGACATTGATCTCGTCTTTATGTATGTTATATTGTTTTGTTCTTTGTACTATGTCAATTATGTGTATATTATGTGTTCTGCATACTTGGCTGCTGGGTCACAAGATCATTGTCAGTGTGAATAAATTGTCTGCGTACAATAAAGTACTATATCATAGCATATTACACTCATGTAAACACATTTAAATCAATTGTGATGCAAACACTTTGTGTACAAATGGAAACTCTTTGTGTCTTATACTATCTTGTCATCTTTGGTCTAGATTTCTTCCACCTCGCTGTGTTACAGGAGGTTTCCCCTGAACAGCAGGAGTGGAGCTCCAGTCTGGTGCAGGAGGTACCAGAGCCTCCACAGATTAAAGAGGAACAGGAGGACTTAAACCAAAGACCAGAGGATGCTGATGAGTCACAACAGACATTACTACTAGCAGTGAAACGTGAATATGAGCCGCCAACGATTAAAGAGGAACAGGAGGACGTAAACCAAAGACCAGAGGATGCTGATGGGTCACAACAGACATTAGGCGTACTAGCAGTGAAAAGTGAATATGAGCCGCCAACGATTAAAGAAGAACAGGAGGACATACATGTACACCAAAGAGTAGAGGATGCTGATGGTTCACCACAGACATTACTAGCAGTGAAACGTGAAGATGATGATGATGAAAACATCTCAATTGAAGACACAAAAAGACCAGTCGATGTAGAGAACAGTGGATTGTTACATCCACATCCGACTCTACTACTATGTGTAAATGTTGTCTCTTCACATCTTTCTGAATATGACACTGAAGACAGTGATAAGTGGGAGGGGCTTAGTGAAGGCCGGCCAGATTTAAACATACTGAAATCACACAAAGTCGAAGTGGAAGACGAAAGATTGCCTTTGAGCCATGAATCGACAAATACATTATCAAAACAAACAGCATCCATGATGAGTCACAATGGGGAGAAACTCTTTAGTTGTAACGTTTGTGGCAAGAGTTTTAACTGTAATATCAATCTGAAGACACACAACATGATGCATAAGCCACATAGTTGCACAGTTTGCAAGAAAGGCTTTGTTCAATTGAGCGATATGAAGAAACATCTTCTGATTCATACCGGGGAAAAGCCCTGTAGTTGCAAAGTTTGTGGCAAAGGATTTAATCTTAATGGGAATCTGAAGCAACACATGATGGTTCACACGGAGAAAAAGTCATTTAGTTGTACCGTTTGTGATAAAAGCTTTACGTTTAATAGACAGCTTAAGAGACACATGGTGATTCATTCAGGCGAAAAGCCCTATAGCTGTACAGTCTGTGGTAAAGGCTTTGGTGACATGGGTTACATGAAGCAACACATGATGATTCATACAGGGGAAAAGCCATACAGTTGCACAGTTTGCACCAAAGGCTTTAATGTGAATGGTAATCTGACGCGACACATGGTGATTCACACAGGGGAAAAGCCATATAGTTGCACAGTTTGCAGCAAAGGCTTTTTTCAAAAGAGTGATCTGAAGAAACACATTATGATTCATACAGGGGGAAAACCCTTTAGTTGCACAACGGCTTTGTTCAAATTAATGATCTGAAGAAACACATGCTGTTTCATACTGTGTCAAATGTTTTGGTTAAATGAAAGATTTGGTTAAATGAATAATCTATAAAACACGATGATCAGGGAAAATACTGTTTTTGAAAGATATCATGTTAGCTGACAGATTATTACACACAATGATTATTATATATTTCCATTCTAAGATGCGTAGACTGGAAGCCATGTTTGTCAACAGTGTGTTTGGCTGGTTTGTATATAATGCTGTTAGATCAATTTGTAAATTGAAGCAAAATAAAGTTTATGAAACACAAATTACTTTTGACTTCCCTGACATAAATCTATGCTGTACTGCACTGTACTGTTGCTTGAAGTAAATATATGTAATCAGTGGGACTGAACCAATAGGTGTCATAGCACCACCCCCCTCAGCTCAGCATATAAGGTAGCTGGACAGGCATAGGGAATAGGTGGTGTTTTACCCAGGATCTTTCCTGTTCCAGTCAGGCTGTGTGGCGTTTGTTTGTGCTCGTAGCATCGAGGTAAGCTCTTGGTTTTACTACTATAGGGTTACCTGTCCCTAGGTTGATATGTCAACAACCTTTATTTATTTATTTATGTTTCTTTTTCTTCGTCAGAAACTGTGGAGCTCGCAGTTAGTGACAGCCCTGTCAGCCTGGGTGTATAATTCAGAGAAACCAAGGTAGGCTTGCTTCATATCGCAACAGCACAAACAAGCCTTTAATTCATGTTGAACTGCCTTCCCGTTTATTTATGCAAACCCTTGTCTCGTTGTTAGACGCAGAGGCAAGCGGCGAACGAGAGCCTGGCTAATGTGTGTGTGTCCGTGTGTTTACACAACAGTCTTGAGGTAGGCTTGCGTCCGTATTGCAACAGTATAGCAGTTTCGCTGTTATGGTGCGAGTCCTCATGATGTTTGTGATGTGTTTGTTGCACAGACGGTGATCCGAAAGAAATACACTGACAGGAGCCTGCCTAACGTATGTGCGTGTGTAAGCCTGCACACTGAGTCTAGAGGTAGGCTTGCGCCCATATTGCGACAGTATAGCAGTCTTTGTCTTATGAATGAAACTGAGTCCTCATTATATGTTTATATTACACAGACGGTGTCCCGACCGAGCCAAACACACTGTTGTATCGACCACCTGGAGTCCCTGACCATCTTAACTCAATGTCTGCCAACAATCTAATTGACCTCTTTTTTAGCAACTCCCACAGCGCCAACGACGTCTTTATCGTCTTTTTCAGACGGGTATAACATAGACGGGTATAACATTAAACAAAAAAATGAAAATTTAAATTAAATAAAAAAATGTATAGAGACTGGCGCTTAGGGACTTTTTGGCACTTCTTAAAAGCGATGGATGAGTTAACAGGGTATGGGCTAGTTTGCATAAGCAGCAGTGCAAAGTACATTTAATGCACTTTATTAATTACTGTATAACTGTTTGGCTACATCAGTGTTGTCGTCAGAATCTGATTCTGAGTACAACCAGGAAAGCACTTTAGCTATATGGTCAATTGGAGGCTAATCAAGGTTTATGTTCCATTACAGATTGGGCCTCATACTGTGAACCGCTGTTCTTTTTATCTTTTTTTTATACTTTGAATTCAAGTCTATGCTGCTATAGTTTTTATACTTTATTGGGATTGGATGATATCATATAGCCCAAGTGGCGTCTTAATCACTTTTACTACTTTAACCAAAGAGTTAACTAGTTAATCGCCAACGACGGATATATTGGTTTCAGGATTATATTGCATAGTTTCACTCATGGACTACTGTCCCTTTTACAGTGCAGTGTTCTTTTGGGCTTTTAGCCTTTCTTATTGATTTGCAGTGTTTTTAATGCCAACCATATTTGGCTCAGAGTGATAGTGTGCTTATGTTGCAGTGCTCAATCTTGTGTTTATGGACCTAGGAAATGAGTGTAAATTAGTGCAATCGATCCAATTCCTTATCTGTGTAGTGAACGACTTGATAACCCCCTATTGGTATCTCTGTAGATAGTGAATATACGTTTTTAAAGGAGATGTCAATACTGTGAATACATGTATGTTTTAAAGGAAATGTCAATACTTTGTACGTTCTGAGAATAAAGTTATACTCTATGAAGCAACCGACAGTTATTGTTCACTCAAACTGAACACTTACCTTGGTATTCCGGGTCTCCCACCCTGTGATTGGGAGTGGCGTAGTATTACTGTGACATTAGGAGTACTTAGGTAAGTGTTCAGTTTGAGTGAACAATAACTGTCGGTTGCTTCATAGAGTATAACTTTATTCTCAGAACGTACAAAGTATTGACATTTCCTTTAAAACATACATGTATTCACAGTATTGACATCTCCTTTAAAAACGTATATTCACTATCTACAGAGATACCAATAGGGGGTTATCAAGTCGTTCACTACACAGATAAGGAATTGGATCGATTGCACTAATAGACACTCATTTCCTAGGTCCATAAACACAAGATTGAGCACTGCAACATAAGCACACTATCACTCTGAGCCAAATATGGTTGGCATTAAAAACACTGCAAATCAATAAGAAAGGCTAAAAGCCCAAAAGAACACTGCACTGTAAAAGGGACAGTAGTCCATGAGTGAAACTATGCAATATAATCCTGAAACCAATATATCCGTCGTTGGCGATTAACTAGTTAACTCTTTGGTTAAAGTAGTAAAAGTGATTAAGACACCACTTGGGCTATATGATATCATCCAATCCCAATAAAGTATAAAAACTATAGCAGCATAGACTTGAATTCAAAGTATAAAAAAAAGATAAAAAGAACAGCGGTTCACAGTATGAGGCCCAATCTGTAATGGAACATAAACCTTGATTAGCCTCCAATTGACCATATAGCTAAAGTGCTTTCCTGGTTGTACTCAGAATCAGATTCTGACTACAACACTGATGTAGCCAAACAGTTATACAGTAATTAATAAAGTGCATTAAATGTACTTTGCACTGCTGCTTATGCAAACTAGCCCATACCCTGTTAAGATGGTCAGGGACTCCAGGTGGTCGATACAACAGTGTGTTTGGCTCGGTCGGGACACCGTCTGTGTAATATAAACATATAATGAGGACTCAGTTTCATTCATAAGACAAAGACTGCTATACTGTCGCAATATGGGCGCAAGCCTACCTCTAGACTCAGTGTGCAGGCTTACACACGCACACACGTTAGCCAGGCTCCTGTCAGTGTATTTCTTTCGGATCACCGTCTGTGCAACAAACACATCACAAACATCATGAGGACTCGATCGCACCATAACAGCGAAACTGCTATACTGTTGCAATACGGACGCAAGCCTACCTCAAGACTGTTGTGTAAACACACGGACACACACACATTAGCCAGGCTCTCGTTCGCCGCTTGCCTCTGCGTCTAACAACGAGACAAGGGTTTGCATAAATAAACGGGAAGGCAGTTCAACATGAATTAAAGGCTTGTTTGTGCTGTTGCGATATGAAGCAAGCCTACCTTGGTTTCTCTGAATTATACACCCAGGCTGACAGGGCTGTCACTAACTGCGAGCTCCACAGTTTCTGACGAAGAAAAAGAAACATAAATAAATAAATAAAGGTTGTTGACATATCAACCTAGGGACAGGTAACCCTATAGTAGTAAAACCAAGAGCTTACCTCGATGCTACGAGCACAAACAAACGCCACACAGCCTGACTGGAACAGGAAAGATCCTGGGTAAAACACCACCTATTCCCTATGCCTGTCCAGCTACCTTATATGCTGAGCTGAGGGGGGTGGTGCTATGACACCTATTGGTTCAGTCCCACTGATTACATATAGTATGCCTGTTATAAACTTAAATTGGAGTCTTCTTAAGTTCAAAATAGACAGTAGTACAATATTGAGACAAACATTATTAAATGAAGAATAATCCAGTACCACATGTACAACACTTGACACTGCGTGAGCTTGTAGATCAGCTTTTTGCAGGTACGCGGAAATATGCAGGATGTGAGATGTTTAGAAACTTTTGCCATGACAATAAAAGCATTTTGGCTTTCAAAGAGCCGTGCAAACGCGTTGGGCGCGCCCCCTAGTGGTCTGTTTACACAGACTCAAATATTAGATATGCATAGCTATGGTTGTAAACCAAAATAATTGTATAAAATAATGACATTTTAGGAAAAACGAACAACCAAGATGGCGTCCACGGTAGCTAAAATGCCTATAAACTGGGATTTAACACAAAATCATAACAATTATGCACTTAGGTATGGGCATAAGGTTTTCAAAAAACATTGCAAACTATTTTGGCTCGCCCCCTAGTGGTCGGTTTGCAATTAAACCACTATTAGATATGTCAGTAAATGGTTGGAACCCCAAATAATTGATAGAAGAGATTTTTCAATATAAAAATAATATAACCAGTAAGACGCCTGAGGGCGAAAAGCGGCCTCGCCCGCACACCTGAGTGACGGCAGACTGCTGGGAGAGCGCTGAAGCTTTGGCATGGGGCGGTCAGCTCCACATGGAGATCTATAAGGGTGGCGGCGGTGGGGACAGTGTCTTGAGTGTACAGGGCCCTGCTATGGCCATTGATTTCAGCATGAGTCGAGTCAGCTATGACCTTATAAGGAGTGTGTGATGTCAGACGTAGATGTGTCATCAGCTCCAGCTCCATATATGTAGAAGATGAAGGTGATGCAGTGGATACGTTAGTTTTGTTGGTGAAAGGTCTTTCTTCATTTTAATTGTTGCCACTGTTGTTGTTTATCGCTTATAGGTAATGATGACATTTTGACAACAAGTCGTTTGTGATATTGTTGTTGAAGGCCAAACCATGTTGAGTGTGTGTTTGGTGTTGGTGTTGTTGCTACATATTGTGAAAACAATCAGTCATCGGTCATGCAGTGATCATCACCATCGTTTTCTCAACTGTTCTTACGATCAATGGCGACTAACAACACCAATAATATCAAAACTGATGAATTCAAAGAAAGGCAAGAAGATCAAAGTGAATACTAGTCTTCGGCATGTCAAAACCAAGGAGAAGAGGAGACTTGGTGGTGGGGACACACATGGCCCGTCCATTGTCGACCTTCAGGTGGTGTCTGCAGGGAGCATGGACGACGCTGCAGTACTCCATGTCTTCTCAGATTTCAACAGGTACCTGTTCAATGGTGGTGAAGTCACACAGAGGCTCATGCAGGAACACAAGTTGAAAGCTGCTCATCTGAATAACATCTTCTTGACCAGAGTGAGCTGGCCCAATGTTGGGGGATTATCAGGGATGATCCCCCAACATTGGATCCACAATGACAGTCTTTCAAGTGCTGTAAAAACATCACTGGATAAGCATTCATACAGATAAATGTCATACTGTTGAATTTGTCACTATAAAACAGGAATTTCAGCCCTGAGATTAAATGGACAAAGTGGACTAAATTCACTGACGTGTAAATCGGTGCTGGCTTCTTCACTTCTCTGTGACAATACATTGCATATCTGTGTTGGGGGAAAAACTACACCTCAATGGCTTTGGGGAAACAATGCTCTAATAGACTACTCTGCATATGCAGACCGCAGCCATCTTACCATGTAAGTTAATGACAAGGTGCTACCTAGGTACAACTTCCAATGGCAGCACACGTTAAAAAAAGTCCTTTCTGATTGTACTAAACAACGTAAAACTCACCAACATTGCAGCTGTACGTAAAGCTTGAATTATTCTCTTTCTATTTATCTATCTATCTATCTAAGTGTTTGTTTTTTTATTTTTTCTAAGTGCTGGAGTTTGGAAGTGCTCGTAGCTATAGATATCACTCGACTGTGATATCTGTATAGGCTACTACCCGTTTTGAATTAGCACATTGCAATTAGGACATTGCTTTACTTGAAAACGAGTGCTTCCAAACTCTGGTCTGCAAATGGTCAATAGCTCAGAGCATCTCTATACCACCAAGAAGGCCGCCAGGGGAAAGGAAAGGTGATGGCCGCTCTTAGGTCACCCAAAGGGATAGTTTCTGATAGTCATTTCTCCCCGTTATGTGTGCTGTGTGTTATTATAATGGATGTTATTAATAATTTGAATTATGAATTATAGGCCTATAATATTTCCTTTGTTTACCATTGTTTTGGTGAGCGGGGAACAGAACTGTTTTCATAGCTAAATGGGGAAATAGAACCTGATTGATTGATTGATTGAAATATTTATTAACAGTTTGCAGAATTACAGTACATTTCAAGCACAAACTCAATACAAAGACTGTTAACTGTGAGTGGACGACCCAATTAAGCATTAGGCCTACACTTGTTTACAAGAGGGTCCACCTTGTTCAATTCATCAAAACATTTAGAGACGTACAAAGAGATACTTCTATAGGCTGTAGTTAAAGAACAGAACAGGAACTCATCATAAAGGAGGTAAAAAGGGAAAAGAAACATATACAGTGAGGGGAAAAGGGAGGGGGGAGCGGTGGAAACTTGCAAACTTCTCTTAAATGAGTATGAACATGCAAATTAAAGGTCATTCAGTATAATTTGAGTAGCAAAGACTTAATAAAAAAATTATGAATAGTGATTCCCATTGACTCAACTTACCCCAGCCTCCATTTTAGAAAACAATGACTAGAATAAGTTACTTCAGACAATGTATTTGCTAAATGATTCACATGGTTCTATCCATTGGCAAATCATCAACGTGTATGATATTACATTTTAGACCTAGGTACATTTTGCTTTGTATAACAGTCATTTTACATGATGTGTCAATTTTTGTCATTTTGACCGACAAAAACAGTTTTTTGTTTAAAAGAATGTTTTCTACTTTCCCCATGTGCTTCCCAACTTCAAAGCCAGGTGTAAATGATGGCCGCTTACTAGATGTAAGGTCACATGGCAACACAGTGTTCTAGTTTTCTAGATAAAGGGGGTGGTTCAACTTACCCACTGGCTCATCTTACCCCGTTCTCCCCTACGATCCCCATTTTTCCCAGAGATTAAAAAAAATATATATATATAATATTTTAGTAAATCTGTAACCGCTCCTATCCAGCAGAATAACAAATGATCCAACTGATATCTCAAGGTTGTTTATTTCCCCAAGACAACGTGAAAAACTGCAGCACAAAACATAATATTCTTTTAAACACAATGAAACATGGAATGGAATCTGGGAGATACGTGCATTGTTTCTAATGGTCATTACAATGTGAATGATGTGAAAGAAAATAGTCCAGAAGAAGAATGAAATGTTATATTTATGGACAATCAACATCTGTTGATACGGAAGTATGTGTATTATCTGTGTTCATGTCAAGGCGTGGGTTTGTGTTCAAATACAATGTCCATATATTTGCCAGAGAATCACTGTTTACTAATTTATATCCATAATAATAAATCTTTCCCTTAATAAAACTTGCACTATCCACAAGTTTCACACATTTAATGTATTTGTTACTGTATCGATTTGAAATCGTATCGTATTGTCATAATGAACCAATATCATCCATGTCGTCAACCATGTAGGCCTACCATGATACGTATTGCATCGCTGTTAAAATCTTTACACCCCTAGTAGGACCTACTCACAGTTCAAACTGTCACAGTAAAACAAGGAATATAGATGGACTTACTGCTTATTTGATGCACATAACTGCATGTAAATATTCAGCAGTTTGCACTGCTGTGATCAAAGGTGCTAATGGCCACCTAAGTGTCTTGAGTGTACATGGTTTGATGAGAGGTCCGGGCCTTAATTTTCAGGCCTAAAGCAGCTGTGAACTCTTTCATTGAACAGGAAGTGTTTGTGTGATGAGTCATATATTCAGTGTGTGCCATGTTCTGTTAGTGTAAACAAAGGTTTACCACTCATGAGGTTGGATTGAAGTAATATTAAACTATACACATCGTCCCTGGTTTTGCAAATATTGTGTTAATAATAAGAACATACACAATATGTATTTCAGTGTACGTTTTTTTAATCCATGCTTACAACACATACCAGTGATACCACTAGAAAAATATGTGCAAATATGGAGTGTATAATATAAAATGTCAAATAAAATGTTGAAAAACATTGAACAACAAAAGTTTAAAAAATCTATCTACATATAACCTGTATGGTCAAAATATTTAAAAAAAAATATATATATATAAAATGAGGCAGAAATGGTTCTAGAGCAGCAGCTATGAATATATATAAATTCAGTATCTTGTGCAAGTAAGAGAAAACACTTCAGATATCATACAGTACATACTACTGTTTGTGACAGTACCAGTGCAACAACAGTGGAGTGTAAATCTCTCCATTGATTCAATGGTGCGTTCAAATTGTTCCTCGAAACAAAAACCTCCACCTCAAGATCACACACTATTGTGTGAACTTTCTACGACGCAGTGGTTTGGTGGGACATGACTTGGTGGTGATGAAGGGATGGTCCAACACCTGGTCAGGTGTAATCCTCTCCTCTGAATCCAGATGAAGCATTCGTTTCAACAGGTCCACGAAGACGTCTCCAGTTCTGTCGGCGTCGCCACACAGCGAGTCGAACACTTCTTCCAGTGAGCGGATTTCTGTTATGCAGATTTTCACCCCGCCGTCCAGGAGAGCTTGCACCGGCATACCAAGAGTCAAGAGGATGGTTTGAAGCTACAGGGGGGTAAAAAACACAGGGTATTTCACATTATTATTCACAATATTCCATTTAACAGTCTTAGGTAAACTTAGGTGAACATTTAACTTCCGTGTAAAGTGAATCCGTAGAATACTCACCACTTCATAGTCGGTGTCCCCACTGAATAAATCACGAGTCAGCATACAATTGGCCATCACACAGCCCAGTGCCCACATGTCAAGTGCCTCTGAGAGTGGTTCCTCCAGGAATACTTCTGGTGCTCTGTGTGTAAAACAAAAGGATGTTAGCAATATAATAACAGTCTGCTTTCAGTAAAGTATGTATATAGGCCAGTACTATTTAATACAACATCTAGCTCAAAATAACTCACCTATATGCATGTAAGAGCCATTTCGTTTCTATGCTTTTTATTTCTATAATTGACGTCACAGTCACGGTCAAGGCCAAGGCCAACGCCCTGTCTATATGAGGAAGTGAGCATCAAGGCACAGGTGCTACTGAAGTGAAAGAGGCAACAGTTTGTTGACTGTATCGAATCTTTAAAGAACAAAGGCTGTTGAATTTGTTTGTTTAAACCTGCTGAGTGACGGTAAATAAAATACCACTTAATTCAAAACGAAGTCATATACGTTTGGACATCAGTTCTTTGTTTTTATTATTATTATACACGTCTAAACTAGATCTCGCTTTCAGTAACCAGCCAGTGGTGTCAGTTCAGGACTGACACTACATTTGGTCAACAAACTGCCTTTGTTCCGGACCGCTTGTGATTGGGAAGCAAGTCGAACCGGCGAGGCTCGTTTGGAAGGAGGAGGAGGACACAGCACACACGGGCCGCAGCGCAGCGTGTGTTTGTGAAGGCGGACGGGACGGGATCATCTTCCACGGCGGACACAGCAGTGCGGTATCAACCCAAGCTACAGGGGTGCTACGGGGACATCGCCTGCCACGACCGCCGCAGCTGACAGCAGCGGATTGGAGTCTGGACCGGACCGCGGCCGCGGCGCACGGCGATCGGGATCGCATGATTCGCATCTCATCAACGCTGACGGTGTTCAGCAACGTGCGTGTGGTAGGCTATAGGCTAAAGGAGCGCCACTTTGTTATTATTATTTGAAGAGAACTGCAAGTACTTTATTGAACAAAACATTGAACAAAACAAGTTCTAATTAACATGGATCAAGTGGAGGCGCTAAAGAGCGCTGGTGATGACGATGACGTTGAAGTTGAACTTGAGTCTGGGGAAATGGCCATGGGAAAACGTGAGGTCAAAATGACTCCTAAGGCTTTGGGTGAGAAAGTTGCAAGGTTGCAGAGGGAAAGAAAAGCCAAATTGAGCAAGCTGACAACTCTGAAGGAAAATGTTTCTGTCTTGTTGAATGAGACACGTGAAAACGAGGCAAAAGATGCATTTCATATTTTCAAAGGGTTATATGATGAAACACAAAGTGTGCACACAGAGTTTTTGGGGCTTAAAATACCGGCTGAGGAAGCCAAAAGACAACAAACATGGTTTTATGCAAAAATGCGTAATTTTGATGATTTTATGAAGAAAATGGGTAAAAGGTTTTTTGTTCCAGGTGATGATGATGATAACAATGATGATGATGTTGATGATGATGAAAATGTAATTTCTGGGAGTGAGGGTTTTGTTGCCACAGGCGACAATAAAGGTGATGAAATGAACATTGAAACTGAGAGTTCTGTTGTTGCCCATGACAATGATGTGGTTGAGGTTGAGCCACATGATAGCATTTCAAATATCAAGTCCAATGTGTCAGATGGTCATAAAAGTGATGCTTCAAAATCCAGCAAAAGATCCTCCACCTCAACTGCACGCATAAGAGCATTGGCGGATAAGGCCGCACTTATGGAGCGTGCTGCAGCACTAAAAAAGCTACATGCCTTGGAGGAGCAGGCTGAGGCTCTGAGGAGGATAAAGGAGCAGGTCGAGTTGGATGGGGAAATAGCAGCCCATGCTGCCAAAATAGCAGTCCTGCAGGAGGCTGGCAGCAGTGTCACCGGCAACAGGTCAGATGGAATGGAGTCTTATTTCAGACAAGGCGCTAAACCAAAAAGCCAGCCTATCGTCACACAGCAATCCTCAACTCTACAAGCGCAATCAATGAAAACCCCAGTCATTTCTCAACATCACAAACATCAAAACCAACCATTGCACACAGCAACTCTGTATCCTGTCAAAACAAAAACAAGGCAAAAATTACCTCAAACAGTTTTGCCAGCTCAAGTCCATAACCAGGTATCAGGGGATTTGTACAACATATTACAGAGGCAAAACGAAATAACATCACTCCTGGTTCAAACCCAAACCTCTCAGTACTTGCCTCACAGGGAAATTCCACTTTTTGATGGTGACCCATTAATGTTCCAATCGTTCATTAAGGCTTTTCAGCACTGTGTGGAGGCTAAAACATGTGATTTTGGCGATTGTTTGTACTACCTTGAGCAGTTCACTAGGGGGCAGCCAAGGGACCTAGTGCGCAGTTGCCTTCACATGCCACCTGAGGAGGGCTATCCTTCTGCCAAAACACTTCTCAGGGAACATTTTGGGCATCCATTACAAATAACAGCAGCTTACATGGAAAAAATAAGGACATGGCCCAATGTCAAATCGGAGGATCTTAAAGGTCTCAAAGCATATGCACTTTATTTGAGAGAGTGTGCAAATGCTATGGGGGAGTTGCAGTACTTGGAGGAGCTAAACATGCCTGCCAACATGAAGGCCCTCATACAGAAGCTCCCATACAGACTCAGAGATCGGTGGAGAGGAAAAGCATGTGACATTGTTGACAAGTTCGACCGAAGAGCATGTTTCATAGACATTGTGAAATATCTTGAACATCAAGTCAGAGTTGCTTCGGATCCTGTCTTTGGCGATATCCAGGACAGTCCTTTGGGTAACACAACAAGTAAACCCAAACCTCAACAGCAGACCAAGTCACAATTCAAAAACAGTTTTGCAACCCATGTTGAGCTTGATAACGAAGCAAAGGCAGATCCTCCCCTGAATAGGTCCAATAATTACCAGGAAAGCCCTACATCCTGTCTTTTTTGCAATTTACGTGGGCATACTTTTGAGCAGTGTTGGCATCTGGGAAAAAAGACACAAAGGGAAAGGCTGGACTTTCTGAAGGAGAAAGGCCTGTGTTTCGGGTGCTTGTGCACAGGGCACTTGGCTAAAAGTTGTGTCCAGCGAATGAAGTGCTCCCACTGCAGCCAAACTCATCCCAGTATTCTACACATACACAGAGAAACGGGGAGCTTTGGAGGTAGCACTGATCTGCCAAAAAGAGAACCGGAGAGCAGCTGTACTACAACATCAACTTGTGGCCATACAGGGGCTGGCAACGGCATACTTCCAATCTTGCCTGTACAAGTTAAATGCTCAAAGGGTAACAAAATAATCCAGACTTACGCATTTCTAGATCCAGGAAGCACAGGCACGTTCTGTTCAGAACAGCTGGTCAAGAGGTTGAACACAGAAGGTCGGAGAACAAAGATCCATCTCCGCACCATGGGCAATAGTAAGGTGGTACCTAGCTGCATTGTAGGCGACCTGGAAATCTCAGAATTGACTGGCAATCAGTTCTTTGAACTCCCTAGTGTGTTCACACAAAGGAAAATGCCTGTGTCTACTGACAACCTCATCAGTGAGGAGGAGCTGATTAAATGGCCGTATCTCCAAGGTATCCACATCCCTCGAATAACCTCTAATGTGGATATATTAATTGGTACCAACGCATCCAAGCTAATGGAACCGTGGATGGTGATTAACAGTCATGGTGATGGTCCCTATGCCGTCAGAACCCTACTGGGGTGGGTTATTAACGGTCCATTACAAGGCAAGGACACTCAGAGTGGGAGTGGCCGCCCCACTGTTACTGTTAATCGCACAATTGTGAACAGTTTGGAGGAACTGCTTATTAACCAGTACAGTCATGATTTTAATGAGAAGACCTCTAAAGACCAAGAGGAAATGTCAAGAGAGGACAAGAGGTTCCCAACATTTGTTACAAATAGGGTAACTACCATAAGGGACCACGTGGATGTGTCACAGAGACGATACATCCCCACATCACAAAACCCTGCCGATGATGCTTCAAGAGGTTTGAAAGCAGAAGACCTGGTCAAACAGAGATGGATCGAAAGCCCAAGGTTTCTATGGGAGACTGAGGAAAGGTGGCCAAACCCTCCCATAGTGAACATCACTGCTGACGACCCAGAAGTTAAGCGATTGATGAATGCAACTGTGGTTGATGCTGTGAATGCTACTCACCAGCCGATAGCCTATTTCTCTGACTGGCGGAGGCAAAAGGTTGCAGTTGCACGGGTCCTCAAGCTAAAAAAGGTCCTGCTGCACTTGAAAGAGAGAAGAAAGCAGCTTACAAGTACTGGTGGTATTGGATCACCTGTAGTGGACGTGCATAAGGAAATGCAAGCTGTGAGAGCTTCACTGGGAAGCCAGAAGTTGTCACTTGACGATCTCTCAGAAGCGGAGAAATCTATAATTTATTTCTGTCAGCAAGAGAGTTTCCACGATGAAATCACAGCATTAAACTCTGGAAAACTGGTACAAAAGAGCAGCTCCATCTACAAGCTGGATCCAATCAAACTATCAAAAAGGAAGGAAAGGATGAACTACAAGAAACATAGGAAAAGGAGCCTACTCTTACACGGTGCTTTGGTGGGAGGCAAAAACGGTAGACCTCCTGACTAGGACTGTAAACCATTGCTCATTTTGTTTAGACAAAGATAATGTTCTTTGTTGGCAAATCAAAGGCCTCAAACAAATGAAGTGTCGCATTTAAGGTCCTTAAATATCCATATGCATTGCTTATTGCAAACAAGACTGAGTTCAGTTCGTCTTAAAAATAAGACAAGTGTGACCTGTCACAAAAAAGCTGCCTTTTATGTGAGGGTGCAGATTAACCACTTTGAGTTTGGAATAGTGCAATATTGAATATTGCCGAGTTTAAATGCCTAAAAGGTTTTTTTTCTGGCTCTTTTGTTTTTTTTGTTTAGAATGGCTCTGTCTTGCATGCCAGTAGCAATTAGGGGCTGGTGTGTAAGAGCCATTTCGTTTCTATGCTTTTTATTTCTATAATTGACGTCACAGTCACGGTCAAGGCCAAGGCCAACGCCCTGTCTATATGAGGAAGTGAGCATCAAGGCACAAGTGCTACTGAAGTGAAAGAGGCAACAGTTTGTTGACTGTATCGAATCTTTAAAGAACAAAGGCTGTTGAATTTGTTTGTTTAAACCTGCTGAGTGACGGTAAATAAAATACCACTTAATTCAAAACGAAGTCATATACGTTTGGACATCAGTTCTTTGTTTTTATTATTATTATACACGTCTAAACTAGATCTCGCTTTCAGTAACCAGCCAGTGGTGTCAGTTCAGGACTGACACTACAATGCAAGAAGGGGCTTGATCCTGTGCCGCTTGATCTCAGATACAGGAACAGCCAGACCAAAGTCAATGAGTTTGACTCTGAGGGGTTGTTCTCGTTGGTTCACCAGCATGATGTTCTCCAGTTTGATGTCTGTGTGGATCAGACCGATACCCTTCAGGGCCTGGAGTGCAATGGCAAGCTGCAAGTCAAGAATAAAGAGCACGAAGATTAATAATGTGCAACACATGGTGATGTGCAATTTAACTGAATATGTGTCTGTATGGGTTGCCATCACATTTCAAACTCATACCTGCTGTATGACGGGTCTCATCTCCATCATGGACATAGGACCTCTGTCATTAAGGAACCCCAGGAGATCGATATCCAGAGACTCAAACACCATGCATTGAAATCCTTTATGGACGAAGCCGTCGTAAAATCTCACTATTCCACACGCGTCAGGGTCCAGGACTTTCAGCTTTCGCAACATGGTAATCTGCAAATACAAGAAGAAAGATTTAGACACAATATAATACATTATACACACAATTTGAAAATCTCCCAAGCAATTATGCTCACCTCGTGTTCTTGGTCGTAGTTGTGACGTTTCTTTAATATCTTAATGGCCACCGTGTCCCATGTGGACGTTTTAATGGCTTTGGCCACCGTCCCGTAGCCTCCTTCCTCCATGAAGCTCTGGACGAGGTACTCTCCTTCATCAAGAAAGTCCTGCTCGGATATGCAACTCTTTGGATCAGAGTGTTGGGAGGAGCTGGTGGTCACTTCGGTCAGCGGTGTTGGGACAGTTGAGCAGGACACGATGGAGTTCTGTGGGGCGGTGGTAGTGGTCAGGATGTCAACGTAGACCGCTGGGGAAGGGACGTCATCAGAGTTGAACACCTCCTGCTCATCTGTGTCCCACTCTGGTTCAGAGCCAGACATGCTGGAGTGTCGAGTGAACACAGATTTGTCCATGGAGGGTTCCGCTGAGAGTCTTTGGAAACACTGCTGCTTTTTCTCAGCACCTTTAGAGAGAGAAGAGGGAGAATTTGGATTAGCATACACAATAAAATCAACCACGGTTCTCTCTCTGTTCAAACTGATCAACGTGCTCAAGACATTGGCAGAGTTTAGACGTGAATTATTAACTCACAATTACTGTTACTACCATATCATAACAATGGCGTCTTTGAGATCCCTCAACTACCAGCCTCTGTAGTCACTGCTGAGTTGAATTAGAACTTTTTGATAAAAGACATTTTGAATTAACATTTATTTTCTCACTCACTAACTTGCAATCTAGTACAAATGATTAGCATTGGCATTTTTACATTACACAATATAGACATCTAGACGTGTTTAGGCGACCCAGGCCACACTAATAAATGATACACTGAGTGTGCAAGTTGCATTATTATTTGAATGATTCATGTTGTGCTTGTAAGTTTGTATTCAGAGTTTGCATGTGTCTGCATCATTAACCCTTACCTGTACATGTCCTTGAGGAGCGCTGGTACGGTTCGAAGCGATGCTTTTTCAGACCTCTTCTTCTCGCCTCCTGTTGTCTCCTGGTCATTAATGTAGGCATGGTGTGTTTGTTGAGTCCTCTTTCTCCTGCTGCTGATTCTGTTCTGAAGAAAACATACTGAACCCGGCCACAGTAGGCTATATATGCAGTCTGACCAGGTCAGGGTACTTAGGAACGATGCTAGCTGATTGGTCATTGAGTGACCCAATATGACCATACAAGTAACACCTTCCTCGAGAAGTGTGTGTGTGTGTGTGTGGGGGGGGGGGTATGAGGCCTGCAAGACATTTTTATTTTGAAAGGCCAGTTGTCCAAAACAATGTACTTTATATATATTTTTATTCTTTCTATATGTGCATCGTGAAACTTTATTGGCCAGGAATGTGTGCACATACTTGCTGTAATGTTCTAATGGAAGAAACAAAAAGAACAACAACACTACATAAAATGAAGAATAAGAAGACAAAATGAGAGTGGAAAGTGTAATGTATAAACACAAAACACAATAACAGCAATGTGTTTAATAAAATATTTGGGGTAATTGTTGTGCTGTTCTCAGTCATATGGAATAATTGGAATTTGTTTCTGTAGGGTTTTGCTTAGTGCTTTCATTCAATGTATTTTTAATGCAAATAAAAAACATCTGAATTATTTCACCTGGACCTGAGGTTGACATAGGCTAAATGATGATGGCTGATACTTCATCATTACAGACAGAGATTAAACTTGCTAATGCTCACTGGTTGTCTTAATGCTCACATGAACTGAGACCATCACCCTCTTTGAGCCTGGTGAGTTTCAGCTAACACACACACACACACACACACACACACACACACACACGTACACACACACACACACACACACACACACACACACACACACACACACACACACACACACACACACACACATTAAACTAATTGAGTTCATTAATGTATTATCATACAACTATAATAAACAAGTCTTATTTTACCAACTGATTTTATTTATACAATATATTTTGGTTAATATGTTTTGGTACGTTTCCATAATTGGGAATGTTAAATAATTATTATATAATTGTATTTATTTGAGTCTGGGACAAAGGTCATTTTTTCACTTTAATTTATACTGCAAATAATGTTTCCAGTATTATAATTGATTCAGCATGCACTTTGGTCAACTCTGGTCTTTTTAATGTGAATTGGATTGATGTCCATGCAGCATTTATTTAGTGTTTCAGACTGATTCAAACTTGTGTAATGAAAAATATTCTTATAGGTAATACATAGGATGTTATAACCTTGCAGGCTTTCGTTAAAATGTAATTTAGATAGCATGTTAGATATAGCCTACAGTCGACAGATCCCAGGTCATTTGCAGACATGGCATCCTATCTGTATAATCAATGTATTGGCATTGCATGGCTTCACACATGATAAAAACATGACGTAAAGACAATGTTTCAGCAGTTTGTGGTTGTTCCATTCATGCTTATTCCTTCCATGTATTTGCATATACAACTGCTGTGATCAAACGTGCTAATGGACACCTATTACCTGGCATTGAATAGCTAGATCACGTGAACGACTACATAATGTATCACCATTGAAGGTGTGCTTCATTGTATTGTGTCCAACCAAACAATCTGTACCAATGATGGTGGCTCATTTGCAATGACTTGGTCTATTGCTCACCAAACATAAATTAAGCTCTCTCAAATGCATGTAAATCCTGCACACATTTCTACATTCATTCAAACTGAACTCTGACTGGGGAGGGAATCTGGGAGATAGGTGCATTATTTCTAATGGTCATTACAATGTGAATGATGTGAAAGAAAATAGTCCAGAAGAAGAATGAAATGTTATATTTATGGACAATCAACATCTGTTGATACGGAAGTATGTGTATTATCTGTGTTCATGTCAAGGCGTGGGTTTGTGTTCAAAAATACAATGTCCATATATTTGCCAGAGAATCACTGTTTACTAATTTATATCCATAATAATAAATCTTTCCCTTAATAAAACTTGCACTATCCACAAGTTTCACACATTTAATGTATTTGTTGTATTTGTTACTGTATCGATTTCAAATCATTGAAATCGTATCGTATTGTTATAATGAACCAATATCATCCTTGTATCATATCGTCAACCATGTACCATGATACGTATTGCATCGCTGTTAAAATCTTTACACCCCTAGTAGGACCTACTCACAGTTCAAACTGTCACAGTAAAACAAGGAATATAGATGGGCTTACTGCTTATTTGATGCACATAACTGCATGTAAATATTCAGCAGTTTGTGGTTGTTCCATTCGTGCTCGTCATTTCATTGTATTTGTGTATGCACTGCTGTGATCAAACGTGCTAATGGCCACCTATTAGGTATTGACTAGATAGATCACCTGTGAATGACCACATTATCATTATTAAAGGTGTGCTTCCATTGTTTTGTGTGGAAGCAGCAATCTGTACCAATGATTATGACCCTCTGTGAAATGTTGAAGATGCTGTAAGGGATAGTAATCATCATAATATTGTTTGTTCGGGTGGAAGTGTCTTGAGTGTACACGGTTTGATGAGAACCCAGGTAGGTCCAGGCCTTAATTTTCAGGCCTAAAGCAGCTGTGAACTCTTTCATTAAACAGGAAGTGTTTGTGTGATGAGTCATATATTCAGTGTGTGCCATGTTCTGTTAGTGTAAACAAAGGTTTACCACTCATGAGGTTGGATTGAAGTAATATTAAACTATACACATCGTCCCAGGTTCTGCAAATATTGTGTTAATAATAAGAACATACACAATATGTATTTCAGTGTACGTTTTTTTTAATCCATGCTTACAACACATACCAGTGATACCGCTAGAAAAATAATACCAGTATGTACAAAAAACAATGTGCAAATATCGAGTGTATACATAATATAAAATGTCAAATAAAATGTTGAAACAACAAAAGTTAAAAAAAAATCTATCTACACATAACCTGTATGGTCAAAATATTAAAATATATATATATATATAAAATGAGGCAGAAATGGTTCTAGAGCAGCAGCTATGAATATATATAAATTCAGTATCTTGTGCAAGTAAGAGAAAACACTTATATTAGATATCATACAGTACATACTACTGTTTGTGACAGTACCAGCTGCAGTGCAACAACAGTGGAGTGTAAATCTCTCCATTGATTCAATGGTGCGTTCAAATTGTTCCTCGAAACAAAAACCTCCACCTCAAGATCGCACACTATTGTGTGAACTTTCTACGACGCAGTGGTTTGGTGGGACATGACTTGGTGGTGATGAAGGGATGGTCCAACACCTGGTCAGGTGTAATCCTCTCCTCTGAATCCAGGTGAAGCATTCGTTTCAACAGGTCCACGAAGACGTCTCCAGTTCCGTCGGCGTCGCCACACAGCGAGTCGAACACTTCTTCCAGTGAGCGGATTTCTGTTATGCAGATTTTCACCCCGCCGTCCAGGAGAGCTTGCACCGGCATACCAAGAGTCAAGAGGATGGTTTGAAGCCTGGTGAGCCTCTTTGAGCCTGGTGAGTTTCAGCTAACACACACACACATTAATATGTTTTGGTACGTTTCCATAATTGGGAATGTCATTATTGTATCAAGTCAGATGTATTATTGTTTATTTAGTAATTGATTGTATTTAAATAAATATTATATAATTGTGTTTATTTGAGTCTGGGACAAATGTCAGTGTTTCACTTTAATTTATACTGCAAATAATGTTTCCAGTATTCTAATTGATTCAGCACTTTGGTCAACTCTGGTCTTTTTAATGTGAATTGGATTGATGTCCATGCAGCATTTATTTAAGTGTTTCAGACTGATTCAAACTTGTGTAATGAAAAATATTCTTATAGGTAATACATAGGATGTTATAACCAGAGAATCACTGTTTACTAATTTATATCCATAATAATAAATCTTTCCCTTAAAAAAAAACTATCCACAAGTTTCACACATTTAATGTATTTGTTAAATTGTTACTGTATCAATTTCAAATCATTGAAATCGTATCGTATTGCCATAATGAACCAATATCATCCATGTATCATATCATCAACCATGTACCGTGATACGTATCACATCGCTTACTGCTTATTTGATGCACATAACTGCATGTAAATATTCAGCAGTTTGTGGTTTGTTCCATTCATACTCATCATTTCATTGTATTTGCGTATGCACTGCTGTGATCAAACGTGCTAATGGCCACCTATTAGGTATTGACTAGCCTGGAACTCACCTAGGCGGAACTCACCTAGGCGGAAGTGATGGCGCCAGTGTGTTTGGCTGCTCGTCTCCTGCTCTCGTTTTGGTGTACTCACTGTTCAGATTAAGTCTCTGCTGGTGTATGATCGCCAATCCCTCCTGGATATCCGACAAAATGCCAGGACTATTGGTTCATTTTACCACAATGAACAAAAAATCCCGACTCATCTGCTCTCGGTCGCGCCCCCGCCGCCGAGGAGGAAACGGCTCCGCCGCCGTGGCAAACGGAGTGGCAAACTGGTGAAGCTGAAGGCCCGGGTATGCTTTTCGTCTTTGTCTCACGTGAAACCTGGATTATCGTCTCCCTCCGCCCTGCTGCAACGACTCCGGGACCCCAGCGCGACCTGCCGCGCTCCTGTTGCTAGCCTGGAGGTGCTATTCCAGCCCTGCCGCCCCTGCGCTCCTCGGCTCTTGAGACGTGGGGTGAATCCCCGCAACCTGCGGTCGCTGCCCCGCGATCCTAGCTCCTCCGGATCAAAGGCTCCAGCCCTTGTCAGGATTGGCCTGGTGAATGCCAGATCGCTGACAAATAAAACTTTTATCCTGAGGGATTTCTTCAGCTCCCGCGCCCTGGATCTCCTCTGTGTGACAGAGACGTGGATGGCGGCGGGTGAGTGCAGCGCCCTCGTTGAACTGTTGCCGGCCGGCTGTTCCTATTTCAACTCCCCGCGGCCCTCGGGCAGGCAGGGTGGGGGAACAGCGGTCATCTATAAGGATGATATTAAATGCAAGCAATGCTCTGCTTCTTTCTCCAGCTTTGAGGTGACTATGTTTGAGGTGGGTCGTATTGAGCCTGTTTTGTGCGCACTCATTTATCGACCCCCTAAATACAACAAGGATTTTGTGACTGATTTCTCCAATTTCCTGGCTGGAATATTGCCCAACTATGATCGAGTGTTGATTCTCGGAGATCTGAATGTACACGTATGTTGCCCCGATAAACCGATGGTGAAGGACTTCCTAACCCTCATTGAATCGTTTAACATGGTGCAGAATGTGTCGGGTCCTACTCATGAACGTGGGCATACGTTAGATCTCGTTATCTCATATGGGCTGCCTATCCGTAACCTAGAGATCTGTGATAGTACGTTCTCTGATCATTGCCCTGTTCTGTTTGATGTTGCTCTCTCTTGTACGGAGAATAGATCTAGGGCTCCTGCTAGACTCTGTCGGACTCTTAACCCCCGCACTGCTAGTCGCTTTTCAGCTGCCTTTGAACAGTTGTGTGCCCCGTCTGTCTCGGCTGTTCCCACAGAGGAACTGTGCTCTTGGTTTAACTCTTCGTGTGGGACCATAATGGACTCTGTGGCCCCAATGAAATCCAAGCTGCCCAGGGCAAAGCCCGAGCCCTGGTTTAATGACAGAACCCGTGCAGCTAGACAGGAGTGCCGAAAAGCAGAACGTAAATGGAAGAAGGATAAGTTGCAGGTTTCTTCTCAGATTTTAAAGGAATCCTGGCTCTTCTACCAGAACACTGTCAAAGAGGCAAAAAGAGATCACCTAGCGAATATTATTGAGTCTAACCGTCTTAATCCACGTGTACTTTATCAAACCATTGACTCTGTTCTTAATATCGCTCAGCCTGTCTGTTTTGAATCAGCTGACATATGTAATGACTTCCTGCACTTTTTCATTGACAAGGTGGTAAATACAAGGGCCCTCATCACTGCTCCTGCCTCTGACCCCTCTGTCTGTGTCCCATGTCCCGCCGTGCTCAGCTCGTTTGAACCTGTAACATTGTCCGTTTTGGAGGATGTAGTCAGCCACATAAAGGCCTCAGGTTCGCCGCATGACATTATCCCGGCTCGCCTCTTTAAAGAGGTTTTCCCCAGCGTAGCTCACACGGTCCTGAAAATCATAAATAGCAGTCTCTCTTCTGGTCTTGTTCCCACGTGTTTTAAACATGCTGTAGTGCAACCACTGCTTAAGAAGCCAGGCCTCGACCCCACTGTGTTGGCTCATTTCCGGCCCATATCTAAATTGCCTTTTATCTCTAAGATACTAGAAAAGGTTGTCTATGCCCAGCTACAGTCTTTCCTAGAGGAGCATAAGATCCCTGAGGTCTTCCAGTCTGGCTTTAAAACCCGGCATAGTACCGAGTCTGCACTAGTTAGAGTATTTAACGACATCCTCATAGCTAATGATGCAGGCGACTATGTCATTCTGGTCCTGCTGGACCTGTCGGCTGCGTTCGACACAGTCGACCACAGCGTCCTGCTCTGGCGCTTGCAGCACCTAGTGGGTATCTGTGGAACGGCGCTGGAGTGGTTCAGGTCCTACCTGACGGGCAGAACCATGTCTGTCAGCGCTGCTGGCTCTGAATCGTCCCCAGCGCCGTTGTCGTATGGTGTTCCACAGGGCTCTATTTTAGCCGCAGTGCTCTTCTCCCTATATCTCCTGCCGCTAGGGTCCATCCTCAGAAAACATGGCATTTCGTTCCATTTCTATGCTGATGACAGTCAGATCTATGTTCCCCTAAAGAAGAAAGACGCTGACCCTAAAGCTCTTCTCTCTTGCCTGGATGACATTAAAGCCTGGATGGCCCTAAGCTTTCTAAGCTTCAATGAAAAGAAAACTGAGGTGGTAGTGTTTGCCCCAAATGGTTCTGGTAACCCCCCTCCTCTTGATCTAGGCCCCCTGGCTCAGTTTGTGAAGCCAACAGTCTCCAACCTAGGCTTTAAAATGGACAACGATTTTAAGCTAGATCGCCAAATTAGCTCAGTGGTGAAGTCTAGCTTTTTTCATTTGCGACAACTGGCAAAAGTAAAACCCTTTTTAACCACTCAGCACCTTGAGACAGTAATCCATGCCTTTATTACATCTCGGCTGGATTACTGTAACGCCCTCTACCTTGGAGCCAGTCAGTCCTCCCTTGCTCGGCTCCAGTTAATTCAGAACGCGGCTGCCCGACTTCTTACTGGCACGCGTAAGAGAGAGCATATAACTCCCATCCTCGCCTCTCTCCACTGGCTGCCAGTGAACCTTAGAATTAAGTTCAAGGTTCTGCTTTTTACTTTTAAAGCTCTAAGTGGTCTCGCCCCTCCATACCTCTCCGAGCTCCTCCACCCCTACTCTCCTGCCCGCTCCCTCAGGTCAGCTGACCTGATGCTGCTAGAGGTCCCGAGGGCGAAGCGGAAGCTTAGAGGGGACAGAGCCTTTTCAATCGCTGCCCCCAAGCTCTGGAACGACCTTCCCCTGCAAATTAGGCAGGCCCCCTCTCTGGCCATTTTTAAAACCTCGCTTAAAACGCACTTTTATTCTTTGGCTTTTAACACAGCATGAGACCTCTGTTCCTGAACTAGCCTCCCCCACCCTCCTTCCCTTGTTTTGTGTTTTGTTTTGTGTGTTGTCTTTGTATTCTGTGTTTTTAGTCTATGCGTTTACTTACTGTTTTACCTATGTACTGTACAGCACTTTGTGGCAGCTATGGTTGTTTTAAATGTGCTTTATAAATAAAGTTGAGTTGAGTTGAGTTGAGTTTATATGGCATAGGCAGCTCCCGGCAGGATCCGCCGGGAGAATATATGCAGCTGCGCGACATGAGACTAATTACTTAGAGCGACAGAGAGAGAGAGAGGAGCGTGTGTGTACATGTGTGCGTGTACTGTGTATGTCAATTTTACAAAGGTGCAGACAATCAGAAATCAGCAGAGAGTGAGCAATGTTTGCGCTACTCTATGCCGAATTGAAGTGGACTCAGACCCAGACCTTTTTTTCTCCCTGGAAATAAAAACGTCTGGGTTTCCGAGGCTAGGTATTGACTAGCTAGATCACATTATCATCATTAAAGGTGTGCTTCCATTGTTTTGTGTGGAATTAGCAATCTGCACCAATGATGGTTGCTCATTTGCAACAACTTGTTCTATTGTTCACCAAACCCTGAACACGGGACGTCAATGATGTCAAGCTTTGAGGCAGAGTGCCTTACATTCTAGAAATGATTATCAAAGGAAACGTGTCTGGACTGTACGACCGCTTTTACCTGGGTCTCAATACAGAGCTCAGAGTCAAACACAACAGCCATCGTTGTTGTGTTTGGGGGTTTAAAGAACTTACCAACAACAAAGCAATGAAACAATTAAAAAAAAACAGTTTAATATCAAATGGGATCAGAACAAAGTCAGATATCTGGGAGTAACCATACCCAATAATTTAGACTATATGACTTGAGCAGAATTAAGATTATTATGCCACGTTTCCACCTTTTCCAGAATCTACCATTATACGTATAAGATGTTATAACCTTGCAGGCTTTCGTTAAAATGTGATTTAGATAGCATGTGAGATATAGCCTACAGTTGACAGATCCCAGGTCATTTGCAGACCTGGCATCCTATCTGTATAATCAATGTATTGGCATTGCATGGCTTCACACATGATAAAAACATGATGTAAAGACAATGTTTCAGCAGTTTCTATCTATCTATCTATCTATCTATCTATCTATCTATCTATCTATCTATCTGTGACAGTTACACACATCCACCACCAGAGGGCGAAAGGCATTAAAGGGACACTTCACCCTTTTTGCAAAAAAATATATGTTAATGACGTTTAGAAGCTTTAGATCACTTTCCTGGGGGTATTTATGTGTGTAATATGTGGTTTTAGATATTTTAGATTGTAGCAGTGAACCTGTTGTCTCTGATGTCATGGACCCTGGTCTCACTACCTTCCTGGACTACAATTCCCATAATTCTTTGCTGCACTGCTCCACCTTGTGGATAGGGGGAGAGCTGTCTTACTGAGACAACATACATGTAGTCCAGGAAGGAAGTGAGCCCAGTGTCCATGACATCAGAGACAACAGGCTCACTGCTACAATCTAAAATATCTAAAACCACATATTACACACATAAAGACCCCAGGAAAGTGTTATAAAGCTTCTAAACGTCATTAACATATCTTTTTTTGCAAAAAGGGTGAAGTGTCCCTTTAAGGCAACAGTGCCTGCATTATTTTGTTGCGCATGCGTGGAAAACCTTTGACCCTGAATTGCTTGTTTGCATCACGTGATGCCATCACGTCACGTGACTGCGTCTAGTTTTCCATTACGGCGATGGCCGCTGTTGAACAAGTCAAACATGTTGTCGTGTCTCTCGGGAATTGTTGATGTTTGTGCCTTTATTACACATTCTATATTACAGTAGGAACAGAAAGCTTGGTGGAAATGTCTCCTAAAGGAGGCGAAAAGCGGCAAATGGAGTCTGTACGGCTGAAGATAAATGAACAGCTAGCGTCGGTGGGAGAGGAGATATTGTTTATTGTTTGACAAACAGCAGCGTGGCGCTGCTGATGTTTGTAGTGTGGAGCTTTACTTAGCGTCAGAGTGTTTGTGTTGGAGCGCCTCAGCGCGGTGGGAGAATTCATGGTCAACCTCTTCCAGAGAGAGATGGAGACACTACAAACTCTGCTGGAGACACAAAACAAACTGCTGGACATCGATCTACACACTGCAGGTTAGTAGATTCTGAACAACACCAGCTTTGATTGATTGATTGAAATATTTATTAACAGTTTGCAGAATTACAGTACATTTCAAGCACAAACTCAATACAAAGACTGTTAACTGTGAGTGGACGACCCAATTAAGCCTTACACTGTTCAATTCATCAAAACATTTAGAGACAAACAAATAGACACTTCTATTCAGTTAAAGAACAGAACAGGAATTCAGGAAGCAAAAAGGGAAAAAATACATATACAGTGAGGGGAAAAGGGGGGTAAAAGAAAAAGAAAGACAGAGTGTAGGGCGCCTGCACACAACACCATGCGTTGATGCCATGTGTGCACATGTGCAGGCACCCATCACCACGTCCATACAAATGATCCAAAATGCTGCAGCTCGCTTGGTCTTCAACCAGCCAAAATTCTCACATGTCTCCCCCCTGCTCCGCTCCCTCCACTGGCTCCCGGTCGCTGCCCGCACAGAATACAAAACTCTGATGCTGGCATTCAAAGCAACCAAAGGTATGGCTCCCCCATATCTTGCAAGTATGATCGAACCCTACAAACCCTCCCGCTCACTCAGATCAGCCAACGCAGGGAAGCTGGAAGTACCCTCACTAAAAACGCCGGGACAACGCTCCACACGTCCCAAACTCTTCTCCCTTCTGGCTCCAAAACTGTGGAATGCACTTCCCATTGCAGTCAGAACTGCAGCATCACTCCCAATCTTCCGCCGTAGTCTGAAAACCCACCTTTTCAGACTCCATCATGGCCCATAGCACTTACCCCACCCCCTTAGATAGCAATTCTGTAGACTTAGATAGCATTTGATACAGACATTTGATACAGACTTAGATAGCAATTCTGTAGACTTAGATAGCATTTGATACAGACTTATAGCATGTTATGTAGACAGCGTAAGTGCATTGTATGTAGTCATAGCACGTCATAGTACATATGTAGCATAGTAGTATAGATGTATAGCTTATATGTATAGTTTCATTATAGATATTCCACTGTTACTTTCTTAGCTACGCATGTTTCATGATAAATGTCTTTATGTGATGTATTCCCATGCTTTTTGTTCTTGCTTAATGTAAGTCGCTCTGGATTAAGAGCGTCTGCTAAATGCCTAAATTGTAAATTGTAAATTGTACAAAAACATAGTACAATACAGATAAAAATTCAGCTTTTACAGAGGCCAGTTTCGAATTGCAGCCATCCGTAGGTGCCCTTTGAGAGCAGTTTTGAAGGAGTGAAGGGGTTAGGGATGTCAGGGGTTAACCGGCTAACCGGTTAGCCGACCGTTAACACTTAGAATGCTGAAAGCGTTTCTATACGCTTTATTATAAACAAACGTGCTATGCGCATACCGTTTTTATACGTTTTATGGTCCAAAATACGTCTTTTTATTGATTTCTGTAGTTCAACTATATATGCGCCCGGACAACTCATAATGTAACACCGATCGGCTCTAAAAAGAGTTAAAACCCCCCCCTGCTAAAAAGAGGTGTTGGTCTGAGAAGCGTCTGGCACCGCCTATTGGTTGGTCTATGCGAGGAGGCAGCTCCCGTTACGACGTAATGGAGACGGCCGTCCGGCAAAGACCAACGCAGATGTCAGGGGATCTAAAATGGACGGGTCCATGCTCTTGTGTGTCTGAATACACTCGATTCCCCCTCCCCTCCTGTTTCTACATGGTTTCTCCCGAGGGAGAATTGTGGGGGGGGGGGGGTCTCTTCCTCTTGGATTCCCCCCCACTCCCAGTCCCCACTGCTTTCAACTGCTAGGATTTGGCTTGCCTTGCATTTCTCTCATTCTCGGAAAAAGATACAACGCGATTTGCTCTCTGCCCGTATATAAACCTGCAACGATCGGCATTTGATTTCATAACGTTTGCCAGACACATGGAGTTAGTCATGGACAGATTGCACATGATCGAGGGACCGCCATGATACGTTGGTGAAGCCATAGCGTCTTCGCCAGCAGACACTATCTATCGGCTGTGATTGTAACCGTTGTATTCATTATAATTGCAGTGATAAGACCGCAATGAAGGCGTCTGGGACGTCATTGACCCGTTTGTAATGTATAACGAATACACATGTCTCATCCTAAACTGCGGAGGCCGTGGTGGATAAAGCTATTTTCCCTATAATTGTTGACGTACTACTGCTGCTGCTGCTTTGCTCGCATCCAACCATCCATCCCCCTTCGTTGTTGTTTTTTTTTCCAAACACGTTGACGTGCTGCTTCTGCTGCTGCCGCATCCATCCACCATCGTCGTTGGTTTTTTTTCCAAACATGTCCAGACATACCACTAACCTCATCGATCCAGTCTTGCGTCTCTATAAGGTGAGACGCGAGACTGGATCGATGAGGTTAGTGGTATGTCTGGACATGTTTGGAGCGGCACACGACGATCGACAATAATGTTGATTATGCAAGATCATTTCCTCAAAGCCTAGTTGCCCCCCCCCTGTTACTGCGATTGTAGCTCGAATCACAGAATGAGCGTAGGGAGAGGGCACATATGGGGCTACGATTGAGGCTGATGTATATTTTCTAACAACTTAGGAGAGAGACTGACCACGATGCAGGCAGAAGAAAGTTTCCAAGTCCGTTTTATGATCAGATATGTGCATCAAGACTCTCTGCTTTCATAAGAAAAAAACTAATACTGTAATTGCGAATGCAGTGAGCACTTACTATGAGACCTAGCAGATCACGTCTGTCTGTGTGTATGTGTGTGTGTGTGTGTCTGTCTGTCCCGCTTTCTGTCCCGCTTACTGTATATGTGGACCTGGCCCTTTTGTGCCCATATATGGAGCTGAGTGATTTGTGAGTCATGGTGACATGAGTGTGATGGCGTGGTCCTGCTTTGGGGACTCCTTATATGGTTATGGCTGAGTCATGGTGTGATGGCGTCTTTTGTGACCATATATGGAGCTGGCGTGGTCCAAGCACTAACTATGACACCCTGCAGATCATGTCTGTAATTTATTCTAATTGTTATTGCAATTTACGATCTGCGTTCGCTTTCCGCGTTCGCGCGTCTTACTCGTAATAATAAAAATCACACCCCTGTGAAGTGAGCAGTGCAATGTTGTGAAGTGAGCAGTGCAACATTACACTGCTCACTTCACTGGGGTGTGATTTCTATTATTATTACAGTATTAGTATTTTTCTTATGAGAGCAGAGAGTATTCTGTTTCGTACGGTATATAGTATGTACATGTCGCTATAGGCCTTATTTTGTGAATATTTAGTTGTTAGGTCCATGCTTTCTCTAAAATTATCTTTTTCAGAGAGAACTTTAGAGATGGCATGGGCCTGAAGAACTATTATTCACAAAATAAGGCCTATAGCGACATGTACATACTATATACCGTATGAAACAGTAGAATTGCACTGCTCACTTCACAGGGGTGTTATTTTTATTATTATTACAGTATTAGTATTTTTCTTATGAAAGCAGAGAGTCTACTGTTTCATACGGTATATAGTATGTACATGTCGCTATAGGCCTTATTTTGTGAATAATAGTTATTCAGGTCCATGCCTTCTCTAAAGTTCTCTGGTGGGCGCAAGCTGCATTCAATAGCCAATTAGTGACAAACTGTACATGGGATCAATGTGTATTTGTTTTCCTCCTAAAAGTAGACATTCAGGGATTTCATTCAGTGTATAGTATACGATATTATTTGTGTTCATTTTTATATCTGTCTGTCAATGTCTGTCAACTTCAAGCCTCCATATCTCTGTTGTTTTTTTTCACGAGCAGCGTGCAGGCAAAAGCAGGTGTTAGAAAAAGGTAAATATCTCCAGAATGGAAGATGGTAGAATCATAAATTTTTTTTTAAATTGAAGTGGACAAGTTAGGCTTTCTTTTGATTTATGCGGTGTGATTCTCGCTATAAGAGGCCCCTCGCTGTGGGCCCCTAAAAAGTTCAAAAGTCCAATGTTAATCGCTTAGCACCAGTAATCCTCAGTTCGCTAGAAACTGTAGCACACAAAGTGTTAAGAAACATCCGGATATTTTTATCAGCTTTAACGGTTAATTTACATAATAATAAATACGTGTTCTGATCTTAAATTCCTTTATTTTAAATCGTTTTTAGTAATAGTACAACATAAACATTACAGAGACTGTACTTGTCACTGTACAATACTTTAAAACAGTTGTCATGTTGCACACATGCCTAAAATTGTTCTTATTTGCGCCGCCCAGCTTGTCACACTCCAGGCTGCATGAACAGCGCTCTGGCTCGGTTTTCTGCCCCCTCAATGTCCCAAAGTTCTCTGTTGTACTTCTGGCTAGTTGGCTACAAGGGTAGCTTTGCGGACTTGCGGTAGTCGAAATGTAAGCGAGTGACAGCGAGACGAGATGAACACATGTCGACCGTATAAATGCGGAGACCTACTTGGCATTATTAATTCCATTATTGGCCATTTGGCCTGGAGGGAGAACGTTTACAGCCGCTGCCGCTTCCTCCTCCTCCTCCTATCCGTCTCCCCACACTGGGCACTGGCACGGCTTACGGCTATCAAGTTAGCCATGTGCTATCGATTTTTGAGGGTTTTCTCGTCAGCGAAAAGTCAACAAACAGAACACGGTGACATGCTTGCTGATCTTCCTTAATAATAAAAAAAGGCTTAGCCCATGCGTCCAGTGGCTTTATAGGTTGCTCAGATCTGGACTGGATTTATTTATGTTTTGGACTAGAACCGGCGGACCTCTGTACTGTAGATGCGCAGATGCATGCATCATGCAGATGCGATGCGTTGATTATTGATGATTAAGCCTACAACAATTTATTCATATTGTTAAATTTTTGTTTGTCTTTTTAAAAAGGAGCATAAATAAATGTATACCATTCGTCTACCAACTTTAATTATGTAGCCTATACATGCATATTACATTTGGGGTAGCCTATTAAAAAAAAGAAAAAAATCAACCACTATCCGTTAATGACCCGGTTAATCCTGTCGGCTAACCGGTTGGGAAACTATCCGTTACTGACATCCCTACAAGGGATTCACATGTCTTAATGACTGTTGGTAGGGCGTTCCACATTTTGGTGGCATAGGAACAAAAATAATTTAGTCCCTTGTTTGTGCCGAATCTGGGTTGTACATGGTTTGTTTCACTCCCTCTGGTGTTGTGGGTGTGTCTTTATTTAGACAGGTACATGGGTATCTTGGTGGTGTATCGAATCTTGTGGACCAGACCCATTGCAAGATGCTGTACTCTGTCGTCGACCCTAAGCCATCCCAGCCTGTCAAAGTGGGCAGGGGTGAGGTGGGTTCGGGGGGTGAGGCCAAGTAGGAGCCTGACCAGTTTGTTTTGGGAGGTCTGGAGCCTTGTTTTAAGGGCCTTTGAGGTGCTGTGATACCAAGAGGTGGATGCATAGTCAAAGAAACCTTGTACGAGGGCTCCTGTTAAGGTCTTCAAGGTGTTTTTGTTGACCAGTGAGGAGATCCTGTAATGGAATCTTGTTCTTTGATTGACTTTTTTGATTACGTTGGTGGCCATCTTATCACCGGAAAGATTGGCCTCCAGGATGGAACCTAGGTAGGTAATTTTATCCTTCCGTGTGATAATATTATCACCCACTCTAACCAAGAAGCCATCTGCCTTTTGAGATTACTATTTGATCCGAAGAGTTTTTCCCAGGTGTAAAGCCCCGTTCAGACGGAAGAAGCTGCTTTAAAACGCAAAAGCAAAACTCTGGAAGACGCAGCTTTTTTTTGAGAAAGTGGGCGTGTACAAGGTACCTGTCACTCAAGCTGCCTGGACTGGCTTTGAGACGAGAGAAAGGCAGACACAGGCAGATGCGCATTTGAAAGTCTAAAATGTAAAATAGCGACTGTAGAGGAGAAATAATTATATATTTAGTTACATCATAACTTATTATCGATGAATAAATAATATAATCTTGGTAAACTTGGTCTCCCCCCCACTCCGCTCTCCTCTCCCCCAGGCCACGAGCGAAACCCTCCGGGCATTATATGTTAATGTTGATTTAGAAAGAGCATACCGTAGAAATGCAATTGTATATATCCAGCACGTCGTAAAAGCAATTAAAACAGCTTATGTTTACGTGCGGTTTCCGGACATTCAGTCCCAAGTCTCCCGTGGAAGGGAGCCCCTATCTCGGCGCTGTCTGTCTGTCACTGACCTCGGCTGGCTATATGTGGCAGTAGGAGACCGCTCCTCCACCACCCCCACGGACCCTCACCGTTTACACTACAGCATCAGCACATTTAAAGTTTGCTTTTAATTAGCAGATGATGTGAAACATTGTGCCAACTAGTAGTAGGCTATGCATACTTTAATTACTTAATTAATAATCAATATCACGGTGACGGTGATATTATCACCGGAACGGAGTCCAGTGCAACGGACCTTGGTAGGCTACATAGAATTTGATCTATTGAAGATTCTGACCTTCAAAATGTATTGTGGGGTGATCACACTGCACAGTATCATTTACAGTCCTCAGTTCAGGACAGGTCGGGTCAGGGATGTCCACATGCATATCATACAACTGATATAAAGGCTATTAATTATTGATCTCTCTCGCGCACACACACACACGCGCGGTGCATACGACGCGCTGGGGACTCTGCACTTTAGTTCTTTGTCTATAGACTATAATACTATGTGTGTGTGTTTAGTCCACGGTCAGAGTCAGCTACGGGGTTCAGTTGTTCACCTCGGTGGGAACCGGGAGGGGGTAGCCTAATTACTGCAGCGGCACTGAGAGAGAACTGGCTCGCAAGTGAGCCCCGTGTCGGCTCCTCCACGGTGCTCAATATCTCACACACACACACACACACACACACACACACACACACACACACACACACACACACACACGTGTTCTATCTATAAATATAGGCTATCTACTGTCTTTCAACTTTTGGTATGAGGTTCATCGATAGGCCTACATGAAAGCAATAAACCAATTGAAATGATTCCCTCAAATAAATCTTATATGCGATTGGTTTATCGATTCAGAACGCAGCAAACCAATCACAAAACATGGGCAACATATTGCATAAATAGAGGGGGTACATACAACTGATACAAAGGCTATTAATTATTTTTTAAAGGTATGATTCACGGTGCCCAAGTTTCAACAATCAACATACAATGTTGTCTATGCGAGGTTGAGCCTTGGGGGGATGTGGGGTGATCTGATCAAACTGCACATTATCATTTACTCCCCCGTCTTCAGTGCACTGCTCATGTCTCCCCCCCACTCCTGTAGTACATTACTACAGGAGTACGTGGTACAGCGTCACTGTACCACGGTGACAGTGCCTCGGGTGACCTGCGGCCAGACCCTGTCGTCGAGGAGAAACCTCAAGCTTTTCACATCTCGGAGACACCCTTCGGAGCGTCCCCGAGCGAAAGTGGACCGACTTCTGGACCCTGTGGCCCGGCCCGCGGAGGACCCCCTAAGTTGAGACTGGGTGTCGAGGAGCGTACACCAGTGGTCAACTCCCTGTGCTCAGGGCGAGGTCCCGCGACAAGGGCAATTAATTTTAGTGCGAGGAAACGTCCCGCAAATCGTCTCCGAGCACAGCTCTCCTCGGCGTTCCAGTACTGGAGACTACTGTACTACACAAAACATGGGAAAACTCCGACACAACTATATTGTTTAGTTGTTTGTTTATCTATCTATATCTGCTAATTTATCAACGTGTGTGTGCGCACTGTTTAGTCCACAATCAGCGTTCTGGAGAGTTCTGGAGAGTTCAGTTCAGTAGTCCATCCATAGCTTCGATGAGAACCGGGGGGGGTGAATGCACGATCACTTGTCCCCAGAAACGTGCCACTCGCGACGGAACACGGAACACAACCTGTTTTCACCGCTTCGACAACTTGTTTCTCATATAAACTTTAATTTCTATCGATAAATATGCTATGGTCTTGCCAAATATCCATTCATATACAGCCCATATTTAAAATTTATTTTTTAATGCGGACAAGTGAAGCGGACAGCTTTTCCAGGGGCTTTTGGTTTTGTAAAATGAGCTCAACTCCGCCTCCTCAAACCACTCTGTGCTCTGATTGGCTACACGCAGCTTTTTAAAGCTCCAGCTTTTAAAAGCCGCTTCAAAGTTGGTCCGGTGAGAAAAAAAAAAAGCTGTTCACTCCAGCTTTTAAACGCAGAAGCTGCTCTGCATAGAGATAACATGGGACCACGAAGCTAAAGCAGAAGCTAGGTTCTTTAAAGGGAACGGAGCTTAAGGATAGTTTGTTATCAGCGAGCCAGGTGCAGATTCTACCGAGTTCAGAGCTGACGGTCTTTTCAACCTGCAGTTTGTTCCTGTCCGAGACCAGCAGTGCTGAGTCATCTGCGAACAGGAACAAGTTGCAGTCACAAGCTGAAGTCATGTCGTTTACATATATAACAGTAAAGACCCTAGTATGCTTCCTTGTGGGACGCCAAAGCTCACTGGGAGGGGGGGGACAGTGTTCCGTTCATCTCCACCATCTGTTCTCTCCCCTCCAGGTTGGATTGCATCCAGCTCACTGATGTGCTATCAAAACCAATAGCTTGTTAACCAGTATGGAGTGGTTCAGTGTGAAAAGCCTTTTGGAGGTCCAGCATGACCATGCCGCAGTATTTTCCAGCATCCACCTCGTGTTTGATGTGGTCGCTCAAATAGAGAAGGCATGTGTCAGTAGAGTGGGATGTTCTGAAGCCAGAAGCTTAGCTAGAAGTATCCTTAAGCTAGCTGAACGGAACTACATCTCCCAGTAGTTGTACTAGCCCTAGAATGTCTGTGATCATACATCAATTACATATATTCCTGTATACACAGCCATAGATCGGATGCCTCCGCTCCCAGTGAGCAAGGAGACATGGGCAGCATAAATGTGCTCCGCGCTCAGTTTGTACTCGCCCAATAAATAATTCCAAAGACGTGGTCAGTGTGATATTGTCCTCTAGTTTCACATCCATGTAAAAGTTCTCAGGGCGAGGGTTCCGTAATGACAGCTGGACTTCCATTTATGACAGTCACTCGCAGGGCAGTGTTTTCTGCTGCAGCCTAGGCTCCAGAGTCACAGGCACGGTGCACAGAGTGCCTTTTTAAATCCATTCTCTGCAGCTATAATACATTAATTAATATCAAACCGAAAGAGCGCATTTCATAAGGGCGTATTACATTCTAAAAGTGTAGGTTACATTATTAATGAAAAACACATCAGTGAAATAATGTCTGCATCTGTGCCAAAAATGACGGATACATCGGTGAGACCGATGTCGGGCTCTACTCACAAGTTCAACACCTTGCTCTGTGAGGCGTTGTGAAGAGACTCGAGACATCTTTTAAACAATGGTTATCCTGACAAAACGAATAGGAGAATAAATGTCATCTTTGAGTTGACAAAAGCACTATGAGTTGCTCTGCTGATTGTAGCAAGTGGCTCAATGTGTGAGATTGACTGCGTGTAAAGTAAACCAGGTTCGGAAAAGGAGCTCAATGTGTGTATGAAAACCAAGGAAATAAGGGAGGCAGAAACTGGAGTTAAAGTGTAACTGAGATATTATTATTATTCAAAAACAACTTAAACAACTGTGAACATTATAGAAAATAATAGACCAAAAAAATGGGGGCCCTTTAAATGTGGTGACTGTCCAGGTTCCTAGCTAGGGGAAATTCAGTCTCTTTCTCCAGGGGGGGAGAATTGGGTTTACCACATTTGTGGAGGGAGGGGGGCGTCGAAATCCGGGTCGGCTCGCCAGGTTCCGTACCAGCCGGTACGAGAACCATCCAAGTGGGTTTCCTTTTAATGAAACAAAAAAACCTGACCTGCATGGCCAGGTGTCTACATCAGTCTTTTGTTCAGAAAAGTCATTGTTGAACAAATTTAAATAAAACTATTAAATGAATGAAGAGTTCGATTTGATCAGGATCGAATCTTTAATCATTTATCTAATAAGTCTATATCTTTACATGCATGTTTTTAGAAAATAAAATTCAAAGTATTTTATAATATATATAATTATATAACATGATATATATATATATTATAATATAATAAATCAAAATTCAAGGTGTTTTATAATATATATAATTATATAACATATATATATTATAATAGAATACACCAATATTAATTATTAAACAAAAAGTTCAAACATAACTCATAAATCAAATGCTTTCAAAACAGTTAACCAGTTGATCCAAGTTACAGTTAATGACACCAAGCCTATATGACTCACCGAAGAGTATTCCAAGATTGTCACAGTGAATCTGCTACCTCTGCCATGCCGCTGCCAAACAATTCGGCCATCTTGTATAGGTGGAAGTGGGAGTGGGGAGTGTAGGACCTGATGTCACTTTTATACTGCCTTGATTGACAGTTGACATGGGTTGCCATTCGTGGGTTGCCATGTTGGCTGGGTTACATGATGCTACCTTCTCTCTCCTCCTCCTGTCTGTGTGTAAAGAGGTTTCATCTGAATATGAGGAGAGGAGATCCAGTCTGGTCCTGGAGGAACCACACCCTCCACAGATTAAAGAGGAACAGGAAGAGGAGACTGGTGAGTCAACTTTGACATTACTACGTAGGAAGATGTGGTGCAATACTCTCTCAGGCATTTACCATTTCCGCAAAACCTTTAACTTGAACGTGTGCCAGGACAAAAATCATGTTGGGTCGGGAGCTAGCTGTCGTACGCTTTGTCCTCACCTGTTTTTCTGTCGTACACAAGCGGAGCAGCATTGTCTGAATTGCTGACATGCTGTCACAGGCATCTAAGCATATGTATTCACTCCTAAAATGTTAAAATAAAACTGTATGTATATGCATGTTAAAAAAAAAAGAAAAGGGTAGATTTCCAACTTTACAAGCAATTAATATCACGCAATAATTAAAAACAATATAACATGTTTACAATGTATTAGTTTGTGCTTAACTCATTTTGGGCGGGAACCCCTTTTGATGTTAGCAATATGTTATGCTTTAGCTATTGAAAAATAGCAGATCTACAAGCTCGTAGCGCCGCGTGCTACGAGCTTGTAGATCTGCTATTTTTGAAAAATCGAAGAACGACTGACATAGAAACAGCTTTTTCAGAAAACTGTCAGGATGTAGAAGAGCGTGTTTCATAAGGGCGTATTACATTCTAAAAGACAAGTGTAGGTTACATTAATGATGATAAAAAAAGACTACGGCTACATCAGTGAAATAATGTCCGATATCGGGCATTGGCGCCTAAAATGACGGATACATCAATAATTAAAAACAATAGGCCTATAACATGTTTACAATGTATTAGTTTGTGCTTAATCAAACAGTGCTTTACTGGCCTTGTTATGCGAGCGCACTGGTGAGATGATTTGGGAGCGCATGAGTGTGACATCTATGCCTATATATAATCACTGATATTATTTAAAAAAAAAATTAGGCATAAATGGACTGCACGCCTTTATTTCCATGTGACAATGACAAGCATACCGCTTGCCTATTTGCAATTGTAGGCTATAGGTGTAAACTAAGGGCTTAATCATTCACCATTTAAATAAGTGCTTTGACAGTTCAGATAAAAGCGGGAGTCGGGAGGTCGGGACCGCGGCGTGCGTCGCCAGGACATACCAGCACACATGCAAGCCTTCATCCATATGTTTATGTACTGTGGAGTGTGTCAGGTCTCACCTCAGGGGGAGGGGCGCGTTACCATGACAACCAGGCACGCCCACGGCCGTGTCATAGACTCAGTGTACTATCCCAGAGCAATTCTAAATCAGCTGCGCCTCATTCCGGCCGCCGCCCTGGTTAGCAATTAAGGACAGCCGCAGCCTGTCAGCCGCGCCCTTTATAAACAACCTGCGCACCTAGCAGTATCAGATCCCTGCTACACACAGACGCTCGCGCAGCATATGCCGTCCACTCGGCGTTGGATGGTAAGTCCACACTCCTCTCACGTATGGACTATGTTTATTGTTTGATCGTTTGTATCACCACTCAATTGCTCTCTTATATTCTCACATCACCAGGCTTGTAGGAGTGGGGCTGGAAGCACACGCAGGAGCGTGTGCCCCCCATAGACAAATATATACGGAGAGCCGCATACATGCTGGAGACCCACCTGGCTCGTATCGGGGACGAGTGCGGAGACGGGACCCTCGTATGGAAACGGCAGCTCCACAGCTCCATAAGGTCGCAGTAAGACAAACCGTTCACTATCTATCACCCGTGTTATTAAGAAGAGGCACTCATAGTGGCAAATGAGCAGCTAAGGATAATAACGAAGATTGTGAATGAAGGAAGTCACCCTGTCGATGCTAAATGAAGACTGTGAATGAAGAGTGTCACCGTGGTGTTGTACACTGAAGATTGTTGAATGAAGATAACCCCGTAGAGACTAATGGAAGCTAGCAGGCTCTAGATAAAGTGTCACGTCCACCCTGTGAAAGAAGACAGGCCCGTGTTATGTTTATTTCACCCTTTGAAGAGACTTTAAGTTGGCTTGCGCCGCCAGGCCCGGTGAAAGAAGACCGTTAGAAACTAGAGCGCTTACTTTGTGTTAACCCCCTGACTGCCGTTGTCGTACCGACACGGCCACCCAGTAGATAGAGAGAAATAAGAATATAAATGCTTGTGTATCTTCCTGTTGGCCGAGCCTAAGGGGCCCTCCGTACCATCCCCGCCCGGTACCATACCAAGTACTTTTACTCTAATTACTCACCACCCCGTATCCGAGTACTTCTACTCTAAAGTACTCTTCTGTGCCTTGTGGATAGAGAAAGATACGCACCCCCTTACCTACCTCCGGGGGAGCCTCCTGGCCTCCTCTGGAACCTGGAAAAGAAGAAGAGAAAGAGTTATACAAAGGTCTAGTTGGTAGACTGCCTAGACCGGGTGTCTCAGGCCCCAACTTTGTACTTACCTTGTGCTCTGACCGTATGCTAACATCCCCTCTCATCCTCTGCAGTGACGACTCCCGCCTCGGAACCGGGACCTCATGCAAAGAATATTACTGTCTGAGTTCTGTTTGTGAAAACTGACTTTGTTTGAACCTGTTGGAGAAATAAAGCAAGGGGCGCCATCGTGTGTCTAACCCCTGAAACTGCACTCTGAGTTGTATTTCCCACCCGACCTCCCACAGTACGTATTCCACGTATTCCATTCATGGCGATGTGTCATGTAGCCTTGAGGTGCGTGCGTGTGTGCGTGCGTGCATGTGTGCGTGGACATGACAGCAAGGCAACAAAATTAAGGAAGGATCAGCTGTTTGCGATCACTTTATAAATGCCGTGGCGACGTGAGTGTACTACAAAACCAACAATCTAATTTGGGGCAGATTTTACACTCAATTGATGTATATTATGTCTGTTTATGAGTCTGTGCTGGAAATCTTTTCAATAAATGTGCTCCGCGCTCCGTTTGTACTCGCCCAATAAATATGTGTCCAAAGACGTGGAGTGAGATATTGACCTAGTTATCCATGTAAAAGTTCCGGCAGTTCTTGTTTATTCAAATATGTCTCATCTTTTCAAACATCTCTCATATATTTTCACGGGCCTGTACACAAACGTAATTTTCTTCCACTCTACTTTAAAATGTGCTGGTACAACTCCTGTTGTAAGACTGCTGTTTATTATGTTATGGACTGAAGGTCCAATAGTCCCCCAGACCTCCTTGAATAAGCGGGTGGGGATGGCATCTAACGGGCAGGACGAGGGTTTAATTTTTGCAACAATGTCACTGAGAGCTAAGAGCGACACAGGTTCAAAATTATTAAAAACAGGAGCATGAGTATTAACCGACGTATTAACAGACGTCGGGGGGTCGAGAACAGGGGGTGGAAAGAGGGCTCTGATAGTGGCTATTTTATCTATAAAAAACGAGAGAAAACTTTCGCATACCTCCGGGGAGGCTTCCAAACATGTGGATAAGGGAGGATTTAACAATACTTCAATGGTTTTAAATAATACTCGTGGTTTATCAGCATTTGTTGAAATAATATCAGAGAAATATTTGGTTTTTTCAGCCTTGACGGTAATTTGGTACATTTTCCAGCAGGTTTTGAGGATGTCATATGATGCTTGGAGCTTGTCACTTTTCCATCTGCGCTCTGCCTTTCGACATTCTCGTCTGGCGGCGCGAGTGGTGTCATTGAGCCAAGGCTCAGCCTTAGGTCGGGGGCGCATGACTTTTAAGGGCGCCACGTAATCAAGGGCGCTGGTACAGGCGGACAAGAAGGCAGATGTTAATTGCTCAGTGTTCTGCTGACCCTCTGAAATTACAGGCTGAGCTGTGCTCGTGAAAACTGAGCTAAAATGGACAGGAGTGGAGGGTTTGAGCATACGACAGTGACGAATAGGAACACATGGTTTTAAAATATTACAGGGTAAAAGAAAATCGAATAAGACAGGCATATGATCAGATAGAACAGTACCACACACTTGGACATTTGAGATGGTCAGATTACACGATAAAACAAGGTCTAAAATATGACCCCGCTCATGTGTGGGTTCAGTAACATGTTGAATAAAATTAAAAGCATCAAGAGTGTCCATAAATTCTTTAGCTAGGGGCTTTGAGACACAGCAAAATGTATGTAAATTCATATCACCAACCGTCAGAAGTCTATTGTATTTAATTACAACACCGGAAAGGAACTCTGAGAACTCCGTAATAAAGTCTTTGTCATATTTAGGTGGGCGGTAAATTACTGCACATAGGACAGGGTTTGAGCGACCCAGCTCAAACAGGCTTAGTTCGAAGGACGAGAAGGAAGGTGATGATAAAGGTTTATAATATAAACAATTTCTAAAAATAGTTGCTATTCCTCCACCACGGCCTGGGAGAGTTAATTACTGTACAGTCAGGGGGTACCAGTTCAGTGAGGGCCACGGACTCGCCCAGGTGTAGCCAGGTTTCTGTTACAAAGAGAATGTCCAGTGTTTTCGAGGTAAATAGATCCTTCAAGATAAACGACTTTTTATTCATTGACCTCGCATTAATTAATGCACATTTTGTTACTGTGTCTAAAACAGGGACATCAGGTACGGAGGACACCCGGGGCAAAGGCTTAAGATTCAATTGGTTTAGACCCCTGGAGATGTGGGTGACTGAACAGCTGCTTATTCTATTGATCACAACAGGGATCAGTGATGGGTGCTCTATGAGTGTGTGTGGGGGGGTGTAACTGGGCGTATCTGATGTGGGTAGTAGTGGTCATACAGACGAGAGGTGGTGGGAGATGTTACTTGCTAGGATTCTTTTCCCTTCATGATTGGGGTGCACTAAGTCCCTGTAAAGTGATGGGTTCTTCCAAAAGCTGTCAAAGTTAGTGATATAGCCATGGCCGCAGGCTTGACAGAAATTTCGCAGCCAACTATCTGCGCAAATAACACGGCTGAAATTTTCTGGGCCTCGAAAGAGAGTGGGGATTAATCCTAAAAATATGACGGATTTATTCAGGTTATCAAGCGCGTCTGCCAGGGCCTCATTATGACAGTCACTCGCAGGGCAGAGTTTTCTGCTGCAGCCTAGGCTCCAGAGTCACAGGCACGACGCGCACAGTGCGTTCCATTCTCTGCAGCTGTTAGAAATGAATTATTATCAAACCAAAAGAGCGTGTTTCATAAGGGTGCCTCATTTTACATGTGTAGGTTACATTAATGATGATAAAAAAAGACTTCAGCCACATCAGTGAAATAATGTCCGATATCGGAACCACAACCTCCACAGATTAAAGAGGAACAGGAAGAGGAGAATGGTGAGTCAACTTTGACATTACTACGTAGGAAGATGTGGTGCGATACTCTCTCAGGTAAAACAAATTTATATTTTTATTAGTATTATTCTCAGAATCCACTACTCCTGAATGAAGTGCCTGGTGCTGGGAGTCTGGTCCAACGCACAGGTCCTGGCTGTACTCGTGGTGAGAGCAGGAGTGGACCTGGTGAGACGTAGGAGGGGCCTGGACTGGAGTCAACCCACAGAGCCCAGTCCCTCCACCTGGTCTTTGGCACCAACCCATACTGCTCCCGGGTGCCGTCTACATTCCGGCTGTCACGCGTCTCTCCGGTGGTCACCAGACTACTCCTGGTTGTTCAGTTGTTCAGTTAACCCTTATTGAATGATAAGTACAAGTTGTTTCTACTGGTGATTTCCACAGAGCACCACAGGGAGAGGTCTCCCGTATCTATAGAGATGGCCTCCAAAAGACATTCAACGTTGTCAGAGGAACAGCCAGAGGTGGACCAGAGACGTGGACTGTTTGATGCGAAGATGCAACCTGTCGTAAAGTTGTACCGTATAGGTATGTGCTGTTTTGTTTACTTACTTACATAAAGGGGGATATTTCACTTTCAAAATAATTGTGGGTAATGTTATCGTCTACTCTGGCTTTTTGTGAATATATCAGACCAGCCCATTGCAACTTCAAACTTAATTTTAACCATTGTAGATACACAGAAAACACCCATCCCTGGTTCTAGTGACTGATATTGTCCTTCCTTAGAGAGGGACAGCCATAGCTGAGTGGGTAGAGAGCCCATCTAGGAAACGGAATGTACAACAGTGATGTTGTTAGGTCTGCAGTGGGTCCCAGGACCCACGGGTGGGAGTCTTAATAAAAATTGTATTTTTTTTTTTTTAGAGATTGTAATTGTTTGATATTATTGCATTTATACATGCATCAACTAAAGAATAAGACATGGAGTCACCACTACACACTATATGTAAGACACACTCAAACATCATTGTATTATTGGAACATGTTTGTTGAAACTTCCAACAACCAGTTTGAGTTTGTCAATTGTTTACAGTTTTCTTTTCTTTTTTTCTTGTAGTGTCATTTTGTCATAACCTTCTGTTGAACATTATGCAAATGCAACATTATAATCAATACAAACACAAGATGTCTTCTTAAATCTTTACTTGGAAAAGTAAGTAAATGTTTTTGTCCAAATGACAAGTGGCTCAAAAATGTAATGTCAAGCCCTGAAAACTGTCTTTGATTAGAAATGGAGAAGATGATGTTCCTTAAAAAATGCAAATCAAAGTTCAAACATTAAATGTTTTCTCCCTCTTTGTGTTTTTTTTTTCTAGCCGTCCCGCACCTCCCTGTGTGTAAAGAGGAGGTTTTTACTGAACAACAGGAGAGGAGCTCCAGTCTGGTCCAGGAGGAACCACAACCACCACAGATTAAAGATGAACAAGAGGAGATACTTCAAAGACCAATGGAGGCTGAAGATGTTCATGATGATGAAAACAGAGAGACAGAGCCTGTAGCCGGCACCTCAACTCAACACATGAAAACACAAGCTGATGTAGAGGACTGTGGAACATCACAACCAACTAGTGACGACCAGCTCCTCTCTTCACACTGTTCTGAATATGACACTGAAGACAGTGATGAGTGGCAGGAGCCCAGTGAAGGTCAGTCAACTTTAAACACACTGAAATCACACAAGACAAATGTGGAAGGACAAAGATTGTCTTTGAGCAGCAAGCTGTCCAAGGACCTGAAATCATCAAAACAAACTCACTCCATGAGGAGCCACACAGGGAAGAAACGCTTTAGTTGTACAGACTGTGGCAAATGTTTTAATCAGACGTCTAGTCTAACGGTGCACACAAGGATTCATACAGGGGAAAAGCCCTTTACTTGTAACGTGTGTGGTAAAGGCTTTGCTAAAAGTGTTAATCTAAAATCACACATGATTACTCATACAGGGGAAAAACCCTTTACTTGTAATATCTGTGATAAAGGCTGTACACACAGTGGTGAACTAAAAACACACATGAGGACTCATACAGGGGAAAAACCCTTTATTTGTAACGTGTGTGGTAAAGGCTTTGCTGAGAGTGGTAAACTAAAAATACACATGAGGACTCATACAGGGGAAAAGCCCTTTACTTGTAACGTCTGTGGTAAAAGCTTTGCTCAGAAGGTTAATCTAAAATCACACATGATTACTCATACAGGGGAAAAGCCCTTTACTTGTAACGTATGTGGTAAAGGCTGTACACAGAGTAGTGAACTAAAATCACACATGAGGACTCATACAGGGGAAAAGCCCTTTACTTGTAATGTCTGTGGTAAAGGTTTTGCTCGGAAGGGTGAACTAAAAACACACATGAGGACTCATACAAGGGAAAAGCCCTTTACTTGTAATGTCTGTGGTAAAGGCTTTGCTTTTAGTGTTTATCTAAAAACACACATGAGGACTCATACAGGGGAAAAGCCATTTACTTGTAACGTGTGTTGTAAAGGCTTTGCTAAAAGTGTTAATCTAAAATCACACATGATGACTCATACAGGGGAAAAGCCCTTTACTTGTATTGTCTGTGGTAAAGGCTTTGCTCAGAGTGTTAATCTAAAATCACACATGAGGACTCATACTGGGGAAAAGCCCTTTACTTGTAACGTGTGTGGTAAAGGCTTTGCTCAGAATAGTGATCTAAAAAAACACATGAGGACTCATACAGGGGAAAAGCCCACACATGAATGAGGACTCTTACAGGGGAAAAACCCTTTAGTTCCTGTTAGTGGCAAATGCTTGGGTCAAAATGCACATCTGAGGATAATGAGGAGGAATCATATAGGGAAGAAGTGGTTAGTTGTAATAGTAATAAATCCACATTTTCCCCATTTGAGTTGACACATGATATAACATACAATCGAATGATCATTCATTCTATTCCAGGATGACAATGACAAGTGGTAGATACTAAAGCCGTGGAATCACATAATCTGACACTATCAACATGACCACCACAATTTAGTTTCTTAACTCATAGAATGCTGAAAGCGTTTTTAAACGTTTTATTATAGCCACCCCTAAGAAGCGCATAACGTTTTTATACGTTTTATGGTCCAAAAAACGTTTTTTTATTGATTACTATAGTTCAACTATATTTGCGCCCGGACAACTCATAATGTAACACCGATCGGCTCTAAAAAGAGTTAAAACCCCCCCCTGCTGAAAAGAGGTGTTGGTCTGAGAAGCGTCTGGCACCGCCTATTGGTTGGTCTATGCGAGGACGTACGACGTAATGGAGACGGCCGTCCGGCATAGACCAACGCAGATGTCAGGGGATCTAAAATGGATGGGACAATGCTCTTGTCTGTGTGAATACACTCGATTCCCCCTCCCCTCCTGTTTCTACATGGTTTCTCCCGAGGGAGAATGGTGGGGGGGGGGTCTCTTCCTCTTGGATCGCATTGGCAGTTCCCCCCCCACTCCCGATTCCCCACTGCTTTCAACTGCAAGGCTTGCACTCTCATTCTCGGAACAAGATACAACGCGATTTGCTCTCTGCCCGTATATAATTGATTTCATAACGTTTGCCAGACACATGTGGAGTTAGTCATCGACAGATTGCACATCATTATCGAGGGACCGCCATGATACGTTGGTCGCTGATCGCGAGCCGTACTGCTGCTGCTGTTGCTTTGCTCGCATCCATCCATCCACCCCCCTTTCTCGTTACAACAGGCTATTATAAACTCACCGTCGAGCAGCCTGCCCTGCACCTAATGTGATAAAATGAACGGCAGGACATAATCGGATCGATTATTATCTGTCTATCAGCAACATACGGGTGTTTGTCTTGCAACGACAGGTGGTGCTTTCTCGGTTTTTTTTTTCTCCCAAACACGTTGCGTGCTGCTGTTGCTTTGCTCGCATCCATCCATCCACCCCCCTTTCTCGTTACAACAGGCTATTATAAACTCACCGTCGAGCAGCCTGCCCTGCACCTAATGTGATAAAATGAACGGCAGGACATAATCGGATCGATTATTATCTGTCTATCAGCAACATACGGGTGTTTGTCTTGCAACGACAGGTGGTGCTTTCCCGTTGTTTTTTTTCTTCCAAACACGTTGCGTGCTGCTTCTGCTTCTGCCGCATCCATCCACGATCGTCGTTGTTTTTTTTTCCAAACATGTCCAGACACAATCCGATCCAGTCTCGCGTCTCACCTTATAGATACGCGAGACTGGATCGATGAGGTTAGTGGTATGTCTGGACATGTTTGGAGCGGCACACGACAATCGACAATAATGTTGATTATGCAAGATCATTTCTTCAAAGCCTAGTTGCCCCCCCCCCCCCCCCCCTGTTACTGCGATTGTAGCTCGAATCACAGAATGAGTTCAATGAGCGTAGGGAGAGGGCACATATGGGGCTACGATTGAGGCTGATTTATATTTTCTAACAACTTAGGAGAGAGACTGACCACGATGCAGGCAGAAGAAAGTTTCCAAGTCCGTTTTATGATCAGATAATTATGTGCATCAAGACTCTCTGCTTTCATAAGAAAAAAACTAATACTGTAATTGCGAATGCAATGAGCACTTACTATGAGACCTAGCAGATCACGTCTGTCTGTCTGTCTGTCTGTCTGTCTGTGTGTGTGTGTGTGTGTGTGTGTGTCTGTCTGTCTGTCTCGCTTACTGTATATGTGGACCTGGCCCTTTTGTGCCCATATATGGAGCTGAGTGATTTGTGAGTCATGGTGACATGAGTGTGATGGCGTGGTCCTGCTTTGGGGACTCCTTATATGGTTATGGCTGAGTCATGGTGACATGAGTGTGATGGCGTCTTTTGTGACCATATATGGAGCTGGCGTGGTCCAAGCACTAACTATGACACCCTGCAGATCATGTCTGTAATTTATTCTAATTGTTATTGCAATTTACGATCTGCGTTCGCTTTCCGCGTTCGCGCGTCTTACTCGTAATAATAAAAATCACACCCCTGTGAAGTGAGCAGTGCAATGTTGTGAAGTGAGCAGTGCAACATTGCACTGCTCACTTCACTGGGGTGTGATTTCTATTATTATTACAGTATTAGTATTTTTCTTATGAAAGCAGAGAGTATTCTGTTTCATACGGTATATAGTATGTACATGTCGCTATAGGCCTTATTTTGTGAATATTTAGTTGTTAGGTCCATGCTTTCTCTAAAATTATCTTTTTCAGAGAACTTTAGAGATGGCATGGGCCTGAATAACTATTATTCACAAAATAAGGCCTATAGCGACATGTACATACTATATACCGTATGAAACAGTCGACTCTCTGCTTTCATAAGAAAAATACTAATACTGTAATAATAATAAAAATCATTGCATGCAATTGCACTGCTCACTTCACAGGGGTGTGATTTTTCTGGGTGGTATTTTTCTTATGAAAGCAGAGAGTCTACTGTTTCATACGGTATATAGTATGTACATGTCGCTATAGGCCTTATTTTGTGAATAATAGTTCTTCGGGTCCATGCCTTCTCTAAAGTTCTCTGGTGGGCGCAAGCTGCATTCAATAGCCAATTAGTGACAAACTGTATATGTGTACAATGTGTACTGTTTTCCTCCTAAAAGTAGACATTCAGGGCTTTCATTCGGTATATGGTTTGTATAGGATATTATTTGTGCTCAATTTTATATCGGTCTTTTGAACTAAAAAAACTGAACTGAAATGTCTGTCAACTTCAGGCCTCCATATCTCTGTTGTTTTTTTTCACAAGCAGCGTGCAGGCAAAAGCAGGTGTTAGAAAAAGGTCAATATCTCCAGAATGGAAGATGGTAGAATCATAATTTTTTTTTTAAATTGAAGTGGACAAGTTGGGCTTTCTTTTGATTTATGCGGTGTGATTCACGCTATAAGAGGCCCCTCGCTGTGGGCCCCCCAAAAAGTTCAAAAAGCCCATGTTAAGCCTTCAGCACCAGTAAGCCAGGGTCCGCTAGAACCTGTAGCAGTTAAAGTGTTAAGTATCTTTTGTATGTAAAACCTATATACACATGGCACAAAAAGTTGTTGGCCCATGTATGGAATGTGTACAAAATAGCCGATCTACATGCTCACAATGCGTTGCATCGCGACGTATTGTGAGCTGGTAGATCAGCTATTTTATATTTGCTATAAAGATTCTACACATGAGCTTATATAGACAAAAATATCACACCCATGTGAAGTGAGGGGCGCTAATATATTAAAGTCTAACTCATGTTGATTAGGTGATGTAATGGTGAGGTAAAACAAACGTGACGTACATTTTCCCTTCATTGTCAATGGCGTTTACAAAACAAACTAAAGACAAACATTAAACCCTTGTGTCCCTATAGGAGGGGCTAGTGCCAAAATGTCCTCTCAGTACCGGGTTGTGTAGCATGGAATGGCCTTCCTCTGCGTATAAGGGATTGTGCTACATTTCCATCTTTTAAATTCAATCTGAAAAAATGGTTGCTTGAAAGCCAAAGCTGCAACCATTCATGATTATTTTGGGTGTATTTCTGTTTTTATGCTGTGTTCCCTATGTAATGTTATGTAAATGTATTCCACTGTTTGCCTGTCTGTTTTCGGTTTTGTGATTCTTGTGAGGACTGCGGATGAAAATTAGCAACTGTGCTATATCCGGTGTATTTACGGCCATTAATATGCATTGTCCTGTCCAAATAAACAAATAAAGTAAAAGTAAAACATTGGGAGTACTTTTTCTTGTGAAAAAATGAAGGTTAATTGAGTCAATGCAAATTGCAGTTTTATGAAAATTCTTCCTCTTGCCCTAAAACATCCATGCAGAGTCAAGTGTTTATGACACGTTGCAGTATATGGTGTAGAGGGTCATGCCAAATAACGCTGAAACAAGTCTTGTCCAGAAGCACTTAAAAATGAACCGCTTCAACCCTATGGATGGACAGTGGGCTTGGTTTTATGGACCCACTGAAAAATCTACCATTTTTTCCCCATAGAGATTTACAAAAGAAATATTGATATAAATTATTTTAAGCCTATAGAATCCAACCATTTAAGATCCTGTTGAATCACGACCATATATACACCACCTATGATTCTGAAAAACCTTACCATTGTGAACAATGTGACAAGAGCTTCTCCCAGATGCTACGCTGACAAGACACCAGCGTCTACACACCGGAGAAAGACCTTATTGCTGTAAACAGTGTTACAAGAGTTTCATTGATATGGGTTGTTTGCGGACACACCTGCGTATCCACACTGGAGAAAAACCTTACCACTGCAAACATTGTGACAAGAGTTTCATTGACATATGTTGTTTACGGACACACCTGCGTATCCACACTGGAGAAAAACCTTACCACTGCAAAAATTGTGACAAGAGTTTCATTGACATAATTGTTTACGGACACACCTGCGTATCCACACTGGAGAAAAACCTTACCACTGCTAACATTGTGACAAGAGTTTCAGTCAGTCAGGTACTCTGCAGGCACACCAGCGTCGTCTCCACCAGTGTTGATTTCGTCGACTAAGACGAAAAGTGTTCGTTGACTACCTTTTTTCACTGATGAAAACTAAAGGAGAACTAAGCTATGATGACTAAAACTAAGACTAAATATACCAATATATATCCAGTATAAGTCATTTTACAATTAGTGTAAAAAACAATAACGACGGCCCGCCAAAATAAAATTTGTATACTAAAACTAGACTAACACTAAGACATTCCAGGTGACTAAAATGTGACTCAAACTAAATAAACTATTCAAGAGACTAAGAGAACTAAAATCTAAATTTGCTGCCAAAAACAACAGTGTTCTCCCCCACACCTGGGGGAAACCTAACCACCATAAACGGTGTGATAAGAAATAGCTGTCCTCAAAAATGCTGCTTTTGGGGCATTGTGGCACAGTTGGTAGTGCTGTCGCCTGACAGCTAGAAGGTCCTGGGTTCGATTCCCGCTGGGGACACTGTGGGTGCTGGGGGCGTGTTCCCTCCTCCACGTCATCAGTGCACGAGGCGGGGTTGGCAAAACGGCCTTTCTGTGTGGAGTTTACATGTTCTCCCCTTGTCCCCTATAGGGTAGGTACCCTCACATGTTCTCCCCTTGTCCCCTATAGGGTAGGTACCCTCACATGTTCTCCCCTTGTCCCCTATAGGGTAGGTACCCTCACATGTTCTCCCCGTGTCCCCTAGGGTAGGTACCCTCACATGTTCTCCCCTTGTCCCCTATAGGGTAGGTACCCTCACATGTTCTCCTCGTGTCCCCTAGGGTAGGTACCCTCACATGTTCTCCTTGTGTCCCCTAGGGTAGGTACCCTCACATGTTCTTGTGTCCCCTAGGGTAGGTACCCTGACAAAAAACATGCAGTAATCCTGGTCTCTAAAACTACCTCCCCCTGGCCAGCCTGATGGAGGGAAAAGGAACTGGTTGGAATAACGTGTTCCTTCCATGCGCTACGTCCAACCAGGGGAAACTCCCCCCTGTCAGGAGCAACTTGGATACTCAGGCATGAAGGAAGCATGAGTTCAAGTCTTTGCTCTCCCCAGGTTGGCGGAGGGTGTGTAGAGTCCAGGATCATTAACACAGAGGTGAAAAATGGGTTACAAAGATCGTGGGATAAAAAATATATAAAAAAGAATGTTGCGTTCACATTGGCAGATGCAAAAGATACAAAATTAAATGAAGATGCAAAGCTACACGGTGCATTTGTATCTTTGCAGCTGAAGTTCATACCGGTCAACGTGATCGAAAATAGGGGGCCGATCACATATTGCTTGACCCCGTCTTATCGCTGCTTGCAGCTATATTTTCTTCTTCATCTTCTTCTTCTTCTCCTTTAGCCAAAAATAGTAGTTCTGGCTGAACCGTTCGGTTTTTTGTGTTTGCCTATGGTCCCTTTTTGTAGTTGTCTGTTTGTTTTTAAGAAATGCAAAGGTTTTCCAGAAATGCAATTTAGTTTTTAAGGGGCCACGCCCGAAGTCCCTGGTCCCTTAAAAACTAAATTGCATTTCTGGCTTAACTGTGCAGTCGGTTTTCGTGAAACTTGGCATTATGGTATAGAGGGCTATGCCAAACGGTGAAGACATGAAGCCCACGCCCATTGGCCAAAGGGTGGCGCTATAGCACTCAAGTTAAATATATATATAAAAAAGGAATGGCTCATGAACCTGACAGTCAGTGGACTCCCTCTTTACCAAGCGTTTCCACCATGTAGGTTCCACCTCGCGTAGATCATACA